>NC_138145.1:6536061-7133561 GCF_964199315.1 Orbicella franksi | reverse complement strand
GTCAATATCCCATTCAACAAAAGCTGTCTTGTTCGTCAAAAAATGTTATTTATTTAGCCACTTGTGTCAAATGCAATCTGCAATATGTAGGCTCCACCTCGACTGAATTTAAAGTAAGATTTCGTAACCACAAGTCGAACATGCTGAAGAACAAAAGAACTTGCGAATTGGCCATCCACTTTAATAACTCTGAGCATGAAATTTCTCAAATCAATTTCATCATCATTGAACAAATTAGGTCTTTTGAAAATTCCTTACATCTTGAACAATTCTCAGTGTAGAACAAAAAGCAATCGTCGGAAACGTGAATTTAGCAAGCAATCGTGACTACAATCACGGTGCTATTGTAAGGATTTATATGGGTATAAACAAGGTGCTGTTGCTCCTAACCGAACATGGGGACCCCTCATTTTTATTTCAAAATTTAAGTTCCTATAATATAAACAATCAATAGGCAGAGTTTCACAAAAATCTCAGCGCAGGTTTTATTTCAGTGGAATGACCTTAAATTGTTAAATTGCTAATACTCGGCGGGGGATCTCCGATCCTTAGAAAAGCTTGAATGAGTTCAGTTGCGATGCTGAGATCTCCTGCTGCTGTATGATGTAAATGATTTCACGACAATCGTTAATCATAAAGTAAATAAATAATATGAAGAATAAACGCCCTCCAGCCATCTGCGAAACCTCTCGACTTGTTAAGTAAACAGTCATTTAATTCATGTATACATTTTCTTTGGACACCTATAAATAAATGATGTTACGATATTGTACATGTTAGCATTCTGTGGGAAGCTGAGACAAAGTCAAGATCTTAAAATCTATCTTGTTAATCATGAATGGATTCTTTCTCTTATCAGCGAGTATGTTTATCTACTTTACCTGTCAGATTTTAGATGATGGCTTCTGTGACGCCACTAATTTGCCGGGTCTTCAACGCGACCCGAACAAACAGCTCAGTTATGCAAAATTCATGGAACATTTTTATCATGTTCTTGACGTTCCGAAGATTGAAGAAGTCGCTGTTCAAACGGAAAGTCAATGCCTGCTGCGGTGCGTAAATAACGATCGCTGTTTTTCCACAAACGTTGGAGCGTTTCACCTACCAAATGGAAAAATCTGGTGTGACTTACTTTCAACTGACAAGTACAATGCATCCGAGAAGTTCGAAGCGAATCATACTTTCCATCAGTACAGCATTATGGTGAGTTTTTGTTACTGATTTTTGAAATGTTTACTTTCAACTTTTGAACTGACTTGGAACCTAGTAGTAGTATAGTAAACTAAACTGTTTGTAAAAAAAAAAAAAAAAAAAAAAAAAAAAAAACAGCCCGATAGGTTGGTGTGCAACCTGGACAGATATCGACGTCACTTTCTTGGTCAAAAACTGGGCTCAATCACGGGGTTTAAACCTAAGCCGATATTTCCTCTGATATTTTTATATGCAGCGGTATTGAGTAACCAAAGGCAAACAGCACATGGATATGGACGCAAGGCAATGTTTCTTTTAGGCAGCGTCCACAATACACCGGAGAAATTTGAAAACGCAGCTTTATTTCTACAGTTAGGCTCAATGTCCATACTAATCCGTCACCACAACGGAACTTTTCGAAGACGGTCTTCAAATCGGAGGAATTTGAAAAAGCTGGCTTTTCGTTTTCGGACCTTTTGGAAACGATGGTGTCACGATAATCACGATAATCATTTGATTTTTTTTTCTCATTTGTGTTACACAAATCCAAAATGACGGGTGATTGTTGCGTTTATAGATCACTCCGGCATAGAGTGGACAGAAAACATTTTATGCGTTTTCAGAGTGAAAGCTACGTTTTCAAATTCCTCCGGCGTAGTGTTAAACATCTGCCTGAATTAATTTAGCCGAATTAATATTAACGTCGGATGTCTCTCTTCATTAAAATGAAAATCTAATTAGACTATTCTGAGACAATCCATAGCTTTTAAGGACATGTTGAGTCGTAGGACATTTTTTAGATCAATTAGTTGTGACCATGCAATATAAGTATACTATAAGACGATGAATGGGTACGATTTAACTAAAATGTAAACATACTTTAGTTTACTCAAGAAACCGATGAATACCACCTTTTAGTAAGTCCCGCAGCGCTGATACACGACGTGTGTGAGCTCTGAAACGGCGCTTGCCTGATTGCGATGGGGAACTAAACTAAGTGAATCGTCAAGGATAAAGATATCGCTTTTGAAAAACAAACTGTTTTTGTTTTATTCAAATACTGCTCTTTCAATGGGTTTTAACATGTTAGATAACCATCTCTCATTGAACAAAAACAACACACCCACAGATATCGTCTTCTGAGGACTTCTCGAGCAATTACAGTGTGTGTTAAATTTGCTTTTAAAAGAAGTCCTGTAGAATTTTGAAGTCGTTCGCTTTAAAATGCGTTTCCTGTGCAGAGTATATGCGTAACCTGAATTCCTGATAGTTTTCGCTCACTGGTCCATTGCTAAGCGAGTTTGAATTTCATTTGTCATCTGCTGGTTTCAAGTTTTGAACTGAATTGGAACCCAGAAGCTACAGCACACTAAACCATTTGTAAAAAATGCTATGCCAAAATTATTACGAATATTTCTGAACACTAGCAACCTTTTCTAAACTGAGTATCTATACCACGCATTTAATTTATTTTCGCGCTTGATCTAACTTGCTGCAAAATTGCTTCTGTTTTCCAGAGTCCTTGTTCAAGTTTTCCTTGTCAGCACGGTGGAACCTGCGAGGCGCTTTACGAGATTGACGACTACAGTTGTTCGTGCCAACAAAACTACACCGGCAAAAACTGCGCGCGAGAACTGTGAGTTACTTCAGTCTTTATGCCAGATTTTCCACCATTCGACATTTCGGAGTTGCGCAGGGAACTGGGGCGACCAAGTTCTGGACCTTGAAACAGGGTTCAAAATCTAGACAAACGCCTCTGTCTTCTGTTCTTTTGGTCTCTGTTCACTCTTCAGAGCGGAAAAACGTACTGCGCAGCTTTATGGGCAGCTTTATGTGCATCCCTAGCCCTGGTTGCGGGCTCAGGTAATAATGCGGGTTGCAATGATGAAAAGAATAGCGGACTGTAATTAAGTTTGCGAGGATGTCGCTTGGTTGATTTATTTATACTCGGGCGCTAGCAAAAACTTTTTGCAGCACTCTGTTAAGAAAACAAAGTTTCCCCTGCTTGCTGAGAAGCTCTCTTGCTTATATATTCAGTGGTGTGCTTATATGGGTGCAATTTGTAAAGAGGGTTTGTGGAAAAAAGTGTCTTCGCACCGAAATCTCTTGTATACCGCGAGGAAATAAAGGGTTCGGAAACCTTTTTGAAGTTATATATTAACCGAAAAAAAAATGATTTCAAACGACAACAGTACACCAGCTTTCCATGAGTGACGTGAGAGTGTTGCTGCGATACTGGAAAATTGGGAAATCATATAAAATTCGTGACTTTTTTGTTCGGCACGATCAACGAATTTCCGCCATTTTTTCATACTTAGAGTCTGGTGCGCGGCCAAAACTGGCGCATGCTTATTACGTTTTTTCGCCCTGTTTGTTCACCCTTAAAGTTTGAGACTTGGTCTAATGATCAATTTCGTCATGGTATTTATGTAGGGGTTTCAGCTTACTGATCGGTTAAAATTTGAAACTCGCCCCAGTTCCCTACGCAACTCCGAAATGGCCAATTCGTTTAGGGGTAGGGGGTCACGAATTTTATATGATTAAGACTAAACCTCGTAAACGGAAACAAATCTATACCGCATAACACTGATGGCTCTCGAGAAGTAAAGAGCAAAAGATTTTTAATGTTATGTCCGCAATTTGTCACTCGCAAGTATGGACTCGAATAGACCTTATCACGGTTTTGGAAGCAATCTTGACTAGTAAGCAACACGTTTCACAAATTACAGTTTTTGTATGGAAATTCGAGGGCTAATAATTTTCTTAAAAGTAGAATTCTGAACAATTTATGAATAGCAAAGTTAGACAAATGACTGCTTTAACCATTTATCAGAGATATGGCTGTGCTAGAAAGCGTCCAGTCGAGTGTATAACTTTTCATAGATTTGTCAATTACCTTGTTTTCCTGCAAAGTGGTCTAAACTTCCAAGTCGCGTACATGCAAGTGCATGGAAGTTTGCCCTTCGGGCCGCCGGAGCTTCACTAGTATTATGACCGACGGCTCGATGAGCTCTAGTGATACTGGTCAGCGGATACCTTGGTGAGACAGGTCTCAATTGAACATGACATGGACGCCTAATATCAAGAATGTACGCTGTAAACCCACTCTCCTAATTTCTTTAAGAAAAGCTCTGGGACGACGTTTTTGTAGAGTGTAACATTTCACGTTGTTTTACATGAAACGGCGTTCGGACGTAAGGACGTGTTATGTCTTTGATGAAGATCCAGGCTTCAGATGTTGCTTATCGCTGTATCGCCACGGCTCTGCTTTGTATGGCCAAGAATGACCACATTCATCAGGCAACATTAGCGAATGACCGTAAACTGACAATGCTGGCGATATAATACGAATACAAATGTATGTACTTGTCAGTAGTTAGCACGCTCAGTTTCGTTGCGCAAACGTTACGTTATTCGAAAGAACTTGAGTGTAAATCTGAAATACGGACGGGCAATAGAGTGACAACCAAAATTCTTTAGCAATATGGGTTACCAAATTCTCTAAGGTATTGAGCACCACTCATGCGCCTTCGGCGCACAGAAGCTCCGCTAATAGCGAGTCAAACAATAGATTAATAACTCAGTTGAACATCAGCGGTTTGCCTCTCTACGTGACTCATTATTTTGCTTCTTTTCCTTTAGTGTATTTAACGTGGTACCAAGTGGTCGTCAAGACTGGAAGTAAAACGGGCGCTGAGACAAATGCTAACGTGTATATAATGATCAACGGAACAACAGGATACATACAAAAAAGACTTGATAACGAAGAGGATAATTTTAAGAAAGGAAGGTAAATAGGTGTGGCAATCTTTGACCACTGAACCTGTGTAATTAAACAATAAGCAAATTTAATTATGAAAGTACACAACACCTTATCCAACTATTATGTTTACGTTTATTCGGGTTCCTGTGTGACCATTTAAAAATTTCATTGCTGCTGTGTTGTATCGTCAATTATAATAAAGTTTTCATATAACGCGCGCTCTGATTGGCTGAAACAGCGTGCTTTATCAGAGAACAGAGCACGGGTTGATGACGGTAAGTTGGCTTCCAAATTTTTGCTTCGGAATTTTGACAAATTTGACCCAAATTAAACATCCCGTGTGACTCAGACAAACGCACTGGAAGCGAGCTATTTTTCTGCAGTAAATATGGCTCACAGAGACCATTGTTAGCAACAGTAGTGTTAAAACTGTACTAAAATAACAAGTTTTGCTAGATTCCCGCCGACAAAACATGTACAGCTGTAGCGAAATACACAAATTTTCAACCTAAACAGTGCTTCGATAAAGACATTAATTTTGTTACGAAGGCAGAAATTATACTAAGAAGTAAAACAACGACAGAAAACAATTGAACTGGCTCTGTTTATGATGAGAAGCTTTATTTTTGTAAATTTACAATTAAAAATGCTCATTTGCTCAAACAACACTTACATGCAGTGTAGTAACGCTCGTTCTCCGGTCATCTCAGCGAAGCAAACCGACGAGTAGTCAGTGCAAAACTTGTTCTGATATTCTCTTCTGTGCTCGAAGTAGAACCAGTGGGAGCCGTTAAGTCTTTCTAACTTTTACACTAGTTCGGGCAATCTTGCTGCATGCGGCTACAAGCCGTAAATAACTGTAGCTCCTTTCAAATTCAACCCGGCATTTCGCATTTTCATCCACAAGCTTTGAGCTCCGCGTTTCGTAATTTCCCCTGGAAAAGTGCTCGTTTTCATGGGCCACAATACGGCCGGATTCCTCTGGACTATAAACCTGCACCTGCCTTGAGATCCGTATTTAAAAATTAACTTAAAAGCGAACTTTGAAGGCATCGTTCCTCTCTCGAAAGTCGCTCAAACTTCTCGAAACTGAAAGCTTAGCTGAAGTCCAGTTTGTGATTGACAGCTGTCGCTTCGTTAGCCAATCAAATTATTTGAACAATTCTAACAAGGATTGTGATTGGCTTATTTTAGCGTGCTTTATCAGAGAACAGTGCACGGCTGACGCCACTTTTGCTCGTTTGGAAAATAAAGTTTGGTTTGAAAATTCAGCCGAATGCGTGGGGAAATTATCTGATTCTTTATCATAAAACAAATAAAGAAGCCTCGACTGTGCTCTGTTCTGTTGTAAAGCACTTAGGAAGCGGTAGAGCACTCAAGAAGTAGGGAAAAACACTCGACTACGTCTCGTGTTTTCCCCTACACTTCTTTCATGCTCTACCGCTTCCTGCGTGCTTTACAACAGAACAGAGCACAGTCGAGGCTTCTTTATTTGTTAATTATTAGTAAAAAAAGTCGTCATGTTGCACGCATGATGACGTATCCTCGCTATGCTGTTGCAATCTCCCAGGAGTTGAGTCAGGCGAAGTGCCCGATTGCCTCACTCCCATAACCATATTAATAACTTGCACTGTAGTCGACTGCTACAAACCAGAATATATTTTTACACTTTCGATACATCCAATGTATTCTCTATTTTCCAATTGCCCATAATTCACTCTGTTTACCCTCCAAATTTTGCATAAACTATTGAGGTGAGATGCCCTTGGGAGCGAGTCCTGAATATTCCCAAGAGCATTTCACAACGATAGTTTATGCAACATTTGGGGAGTTAGGGTTAGGGTTAATAATGGGCAATTGGAAAATAGAGAATGGATATATGGCCTTTGAACTTTAAATTTCCCAAATCCAGTGAAACAAAATATATACAGGGCGTGATATTTGGCTCAGGATTAAGCATTTAAACTGTGTTTAGGTGTTCTCTGCTCCTCATCAAAAGCATCGTTCCCTTCGTAGCTGGTCCTGGCGAAACGCGGCTATTAGTGTGGAATAGGTCGGGATCTATGTCTAACTACAATGAATATTTATCTCTGGTGACAAAAGTCACAGTGGCTTTCCACTCATGCTTACATGTGATCAGAAACTCTCAGCCAATCCCCATAGTTTCTGCCTCATTAATTACCCCCGGTTTGAGTAAAATGTGATACCTGGTCGATTTCATTTACTTTTTTTCAGTGAAGACATCTTTATTTTCCAAGGCGAGGACTACATTGGATCGCTACGAAGTGTGAGCTTTAGGCGTGACAACAGAGGGCAGTACCCTGGCTGGTATCTCGAGACGGTAAACGATTGAGTAATCCGAAAGTCCATAGACGGCTGGTATCGTACCAGCTGCTTTAATATTTTCGAAGTAGATCGTGCAAGTAGCCAAGGAACTGCAAGCGAAGTGAAGATCCAAACTAAGAGAGCCTTAACTAGTAGAAAATCACGCGAATGGGGACATCGTGTTGGAAAAAAAAAAAAATGATTCCCTGTTTCAAGCAAAATATGCATGACCAGCACCAAACGGGAAAAACGTAACGTTACGATTCCATAAATCATTACGTGGCCTATTTAACAAGTGGATTATGAGCTGGAGACTTATATTTAAACAATGGAGTGTTTCTGTCGAGGAACAATCGTCTGACAGTTGCACGGCGGAAATTTGATGTTCTTAAAACAAATATTTCCCCGAGAAACGAAGCTTCGAGGCCAAATATGCTAGTTTTAAGAACATCAAATTTCCAAGTGGCAACTATCAGATTGATAGTTCCGAGACATAAACACTCTATTGCCTTTATTGTTCACCACCAAATTTTCTTCCGCGTGCCAGGTCAAAAGTCAAATCGAATTATTTTCAACTTTTTTAAATGAAAGCTGTGAAAGCCAAATGTAAAATGTGAAAAAGAAAACAAACAAAAACCTACTTAATACAATTTCAATTGTTCATTGTATGGGATTTCTCACACTTTGTTAGCGACAGCGATATTTATTCCTCTATTTGTGTACGAGACCAAAGTGTTTGTCACGTGGTTTCTACTTGGCGTGTAGACGGAGTTCCACTAGCAAAAGAGAGGACCCTGGGAACTATCGCGAGGTTGAGGGTTTTTTTTGGGACGGCCATTAGTGTGATTAGTCTTATCGGCTGTTGTTTTGTGGCGAATTTTGACTTGTTTTTGAGATTCGGCGAAAATTAAAATTAAAATTCTGGTAAACAATGTCGCGCCGCGCAACCTGCAACTGTCGGAAGAAAATTTATACTTGAATGATTTTATTGCTTTCGACTCCCGCCTATTGCTAAAATCAGCATTTTTATATCAACAACCGAAGTGTAACGGATAGATATAACCTAATGACAAAGTCCAGTATTTTCCTGTGTATTTATGGTTAGCAAGTTGAGGTCCCCTCTATAAACCATGATTTGTTAATACGTTGCGTGACGGTGCAGTTTCCGTAGACTCACAAGTTTAATAGGACTAAAAGATTTGCATTTGCCTTCAAACTTCATGCTAAACATTTTCACATTTACTGGTCATGTTTAAGCACAAAAGCTAATTTCTAAAAGTAAAATCTACATACAGTTTTCTGAGCTGAAAGCACGAATATTGGCTGACATTTGCAATCGCATGCCGATTTATCGTAAGCAAACTCCGTTCAACCAGCGACCGATTCTAATATTTCCGCTGATGACTAAAAGTAGACAACATTTATATTGCCGTTTCCTGATTCAGGCTTACTCCTATGGCTTTAGAGTACTTTTCCAAACAATTTCGACTGGATACAGACTGAACTATTCATGGGGGAGGGGGGGTGGGAGTGTCTGCGTAGGAGCTGAGACTAACTAAACTATTTGTCTCCCGCACTGGAACTAACCAACAAATCCCGGGACAAATGTAGTCAAAATATGGCCAATGAATTAAAGCTGTTCTCACAGTAAACATCCCCAAGCCAACGCGATTCAAAAGTGGTGTTCGTGAACAGAATTAATAATTCTCCCAGTTATGTAACAAAGGCACAATAGCACGTCATCTCGCATCCCTACGAAACAGGCCACGTTACTGTTGATTGCACGGTCCAGAATCGCAACTAAAAACCAAACCGTCTCGTGTGCACATGCTTTGCAATGATTTCATTTGTTTTCGCCAATAAGAATCGGGAGAAAATTTGGTGGTGAACTATAACGCGTGATAGTTGGCCAGGGCGCAGCAAGAGCGAATAAATCAATTGTTTTTGTATAAAGTTACTAAAGCTACTAGTTTTATCTAAATCCTCCCCTTGACAGACAGTATTCACACGCAAAGAGGTAGCCATTTTGTTAACAGCCACACACCGCTGAGGCTACCTCATTATCTACTAAACAATTAGATTATGAGCTCTCGATTTCTATCGCGTGATAGTTGACGAGGGCGCAGCCCGATTCAACTATCACGCAAAGAAATCGAGAGCGAATAATCTAATTGTTTTAGGATAAATCTACTAGTCGTTCAAAACTTTATCTAAATCCTCTTCATAAACACTTCGAAAACGCCAAGAAGCGACCGTAATTTTGTTAACAAGGGCACACTGCTACTCTACTCACTATCTATCACAGAATATACAGTGAGCAGCGTAGCCAATCAGAGAACGGCATTCGTGATAGAACTCTAGTAGATTTATACTAACTCAGGTTACGTTTAATTAAGAGACTGCTTATCTAGTAGAATATGTTTATTTGTATTGTCTGTATTGATCAGTCAAAGCTTATCGACTTTACTTCCGTTCTTTTTTATTCCAGATTTCGGTTGCGCGGAGCGTCAGCGAGGATGGCTTTAAAGAAGGCCTGGAGAGTGCGTATGGTATTCGGTGTTCATACAATGGCTGGGTTGCTGCAGACAAGTGGACACAACTGAAAACCGAATGATGCATTCACTAAGGATTCAGCGCCGAACAGAATTCCGATCTTACAGACCAGCAAAAAAGTTTCGCGCAAATATTTTCTCCGCAAAAATTTACTGCACTGGCGAAATTATACATACAAACATCACATGAAAAATCTTGGTGCCATTTATTTAAAACGTCTCTTTCGTTCAGAAACAACTCTCGGTGGATATCCATCAAGTGGCAATGTAGTTTTTGCTGATACATTGCCGGAGCAATCAGCCACACAAGCGCAAGATTGAAATTGATTACCGTATTTTATAAAACAGTATTCTCATGATCTTTTCGCTGCTGGATTGCATGTAGCTTAACAAAAATCGACAATGTTGTTATTCCAATTAAACGTAGGTAGGTATATAGGTAGTCTGTATACGAGCCAAGTGGCTCATCAGGACGGAGCTTATACGTATATCCCGGTTTCAGTAGCATTAAGTGACTAGGAGTATTCTACTCCCCCCTGGATGGGATGCTAGTCCATCGCAGGGTTTCCCCCAGCATTAAATTCGCCGGTACCTATTTATACACCTTGGTGGAGAGAGGTACTGTAAGAGTAAAGTGTCTTGCCCAAGAACACAACACAATGTCCCCTCTCGCTCCTGAGTGGAGCGCACTAACCATGAGGCCACCACGCCTCCCACCCAGTTAAACGTGACTTCCTGAAAATCGTGAAAATTGATATCCAGCAAGAAAAATGACAAAAATCAGTCTTTCACGATTGCAAAAATTTGTTCCCGCGAAATGCAAAAATCGCAAATTTAAATTCCTGCAAAAATTTCGTGCCACACGGTAGTCTCAGTGTAAGGCAAGAAAAAGTGCGAGAGGAAAATGGTCGCCCTTGACATGCTGGACGAACCAATTAGCAATTACATTATAAGCTCTCGATTTCTATGAGGCGTGATAGTTCACCACTAAATTTTCTCCGATTCTTATTGGTTTAAATTGATCACGTGGCGCGATAGTGTTCATTGGCAGAGAGACACTACGGGCCGATAGTGCCCCGTTCGAGGAAAATACCCGGATGCATAGTACTCGTCCGAGAAAATTTTTCTGTAAATAAGCGGGATTGCATGCAGTTAAAAAGAATTGCAAGATTGATTGATCTGCATTTAGGGAGTTTTTGACTGTTTTCTTTTTCAAATTTAACAGCTGGCTTTCACGCCTTTCATCTTAAAAGGTTGAAAATAATCTTTGAGTATGAATTTTGAACTGGCACGAGGAAGAAAATTCAGCGGTGAACAATAAAGACCGCTATCGGCCTGGTATAGTTGACCCTTTGAAATTTGATGTTCTTGACGGCTAGCAAATTTGTTTAAAGAACAGCAAATTTCCGTGGGGGAACTATCAGCCAATGGTTCCTCGACAGAAGCACTCTATTGTTTTAGTAGAATTCTATATATATCTTTCAAATAACGATTTTCAATCATTTCTAAACAGGTTAACGTGGTATTCAACTTCATGCTTTAGCAAAATCGCGCGGATTCAACTGTTATTTGAAAATTGAAGTTGATCACTTCCTTGAAAAAATTTGAGGCTTTTTGAAGTCGTATAAAGGCTATCTTCCCTTTCCTTTCGTTGGTGTTCTTGAAATTGAATTACCCTTTAATAAATCTAAATCTTCCGAGAAACATCAGAAAAACCATAAAACATTGTCACTGTGTGGAAAACCTCCAGCCACTGCACTCTAATTAACGCGAAGGCCGAATCAACTATTGCCTCATAGAAATCGAGAGCGAATAATCTAATTATTTAATAGAATTCTAACTGAAATTTTCCTCAAATAACGATTCAACCATTTCTGGTCTTAGTATTAAACTTCAAGTTGCTAAGTTGCTAAGAATGTTGCTTAAGTTGCTAAGAATGTTGCTCTATGGCCCTCCCACCACCCTTGCCCCCCTTTAAATCAACACAGGAGGTGTTATGATATGCGGTGAACAAACTAGAGCACCCTTCGTTCTTTCTCGTTGTTTTGCTCTGTTTCTTGTTGCCCATATTAAGAATATTAAGGAATAAGTGAAATAATACAATACAGTTAGAGAAATCATATATTCCAAATGCGGTTTAAGTTGATTATAAGTACCGTTGTCGGCTAAAGTGCAAGAATTTAGATAAGTATCATATTTTATAAGTGTAAACACGTTTATTTGTATTGTTTAGTAGGACCACTGTATTGTAATTAGTGTGAGTGTAGGGCATTGTAAGTCAATCATTGTAAGTAGTGCCCATCTTTTAGTCTTCATAGGAATTTTGTGTTTATTCATTGGTTTGTTAAGGTTCTTTCAAAACTTCGGAGAAACGAGGAAACGTTGCAATTTTGTCGACTAAACCAAGCTACTACACACTAATGGCTGATACTGTGTAATGGCTCAGCCAATCAGCTTACAGCATTTGCATTATAAGTATACTAGTAGAATTCGCTGAAGAGCTCGAACTTGATTCTAGAACATTGTCTCGTGGCAATCATTTCTTAAAGTTTTGTTAAGTTTACCTGCTGAAAGACTTCAATACCTATTATAAATTGAGTAGACTCTTTATGTGGTGTAATGCAAGCATAGAGATCGGTTTTACCCACGGAGTTGTAATTGTATGGTGTTGGGATTAGACTTAATCAATTTGAAGTACATTCAGCTGTCTGAGATGAAATTTTTAAAAATTGTTTCTGGAAGCTCTGATTGCACTGTTAATCCTAACAAGGAAACGCCGCTCATGACGTCACTCAGTGATTGATGTCAGCATAACCTCAGCTTGTTGTGAATAAGGTCAGGCCTAATAACACTTGGGCGTGTGATGTCTAGTGCTCAATATGATGTGGCCATAAAAGATTCATATATAAACGGTACAATCCATCGGATCCATATTTATCGCACGTGACTGATCAGGACTTGCGCGCCGCGTGATTCAATATGTGATGCCGTGAAATTCCGAGATATAAACCACCTAACGCACGGTCCACACGTACCCGGATATTTTTCAATCCGCAAATTTTTCTTCCTGGATTCAAAAATTTCCTCGTCCACCCGTAGCAAAAATATCCGTATTCGCTACCGAATTCGCCCCATGAGTTTGAATGGAAGCCGTATCCGGAAAGAAAAAGTTGCGGATTCAAAAATATCCGGATACGTGTGGACTAGGCCTTAGTGATATACCAGAGGTTTCGCTCGCTCTCCTGTTCTGTATTCTCTAACATAAATTTCCAACCATAATACAACTAAATGGTTGTTGGTGCTAACAAGAATAAAATCAATTTGAACAGCTTGACCGAACTCTGCTCTACAGAGTGGCCGTGTTCGTGTAAAAAGAATATTTGAAGGTTAATAAACGTAACATTCTACATTAGCTTTAAAATATGAAAGGATTTTTGTCCTTAGTTATGATTTGTTCCTCGAATTTCAGATTTTCCCTTGAGATCCTCTACCTTAGAAAAAAACAGAAACGTCTTCAGTCAAGTATTCGTGGATATTTTGCGCCAAATTGAGGTAATTGTTTGTCTAGCTAGTAAATAGTGCAAAGGCGGCGACAACAATTCCAAACGATATTCACTAGATTTTTTTTCTGTCTTTTCCCCCTTTTTTTCATAGTTATTTCTGTGGTGTGAGAAAATCTACGAAAAAAAAGTGTAAAATGATACCGGGGTTGTATAACTGGTAAAAAGGTATTAGACGTAAGTTGACAAATTGTCCTTAAACTGAAAATCTAATGACAACAACAACAACTCAATTTACAACGAAAACGAAGCAGAAATCGATCAGGACAATTCAAACAGTATGGTCATCGAAACGCCGAATCACGTGATCAAAAGCCTGGCGACTAAATATTTCCCGGTAAAGATGAAGAAAAGTTGAAAGTTTGAAAGAAATTTCAACATTAGAGAAACCCCGCGGCACTCTCTGTCCCTTAGCCGTCAAATCAGGAGTATAACAGCGTTCGTAAGCTTGTAATTCTATTTGTCATCATAGTGTAGGAGCTGTTATTGTTTTGGGGCTATAGAGGCATTGTTCCTATCATTGTTCTCTCAACATACCGAGCTAGTAATGTAAGACCTTGCAAGAGCTGTTACCTAACCGCGTCGAATGTAAATAGCCTACTTATACTCTAATATAGATACCTCATGAACAACAATGGCCGTTTTCACACTAGAGACGGATAATCCGTCTACGACGGGTTATCCGTCCATTACGGATAATTCGTCTTAGTGTGAAAACGGAACGGTGCTCATTTTAGACGGATAATCCGTCTATTTTTATCCGTCCGATTATCCGTCTATATAGACGGATAATCGGACGAATATAAATAGACGGATAATCCGCCTAGACGGATTATCCGTCTCCAGTGTGAAAACGGCCAATGATAATTTTTTTCTCTTGTTTGTTTTTTTTTTTCTTAGACGCTGTTCGGAATTTATTTTTTTTACCTATACTCTTGGCCGTTAAAAGAAAGTTGCAATTTATCCTTTGAACAACAAAGTGACAGCAATTTCAAATATTAATTAGCCGTTTGTCAGAAAGCATTTCAATAAAGTCCCTCAAAACAGGCAATGCATAAAAAGCGAGCTTTTCATTGTGTTGCGACTTCAGCATGTGGAATAAATAACTTGTTGTGCCTTGGGAATATTACTGACCGCGACGTCAAGATTTCGTTACTTAAAAATGCAAATTTGGAAACTAACGAATTGAAGTAATGATGACACTTGAAGACTATGGTTGATTCGTTTCCAGCGCTTTTAATGATTTTAATTTGCTGTGTTTTAAGAATCCGGACATTTGCAACTGCAGAAGGTAAGTTTAATAAAGTAATCTAAAGACAGAAAGTTCAAAGCTAAATTTCAAATTTATGTGTTTGGAAATGTACAAATTGACTGAGTTTGAAAGAGCGAGTGTTGTATCTGTGATCTGTCTCGGGAGATCTAGTTGTCATTTAGTTGCTTTTTTATTCAGCTGTTCTTTCATTCCACTTGAATTATTTCTAGATGGGCAAAGCGAATCTATCTTTGTTGTATAACTGAGACAAACAGCTCTGAAACGCATTCGAGCCCGCGATGCTTTATATTGTTGTTCAGCCATTGAGGCGGAGGGGGCATGGCGAGGGAACAAGAACTTTGTGTGGTTTAAAACTTGAAAAGAATTCAACTGAATTTTACAAATTTAACTGAATCTGAAAGATCTCTTCTGAATATCCCATACAGTAAAAACCTGCTTGTAAGAACCTAGTGGTTTAGGAAATATAAGAACCTAGCTGTTTAGCCAAGCAACAAGCAGGTTCTTATTTGTGGGTTACAGTTAAATTACGATAAACATTTTATCCAAGTGAGTAGTGTGACTTTGAAATTGCAAATTTCTACAAGAAAATGCGCAATACAGTTGTGATCAATAAATACTGCATATTCAAGCACCAAACCCAAGTTTACTTATTTTTTCTGGTAATCAACAACTATATCGCCTCAGGAGCATAGTGATCGTCTTCATAAAACTTAAGAACCTACTTTCTCAAACTACAAGAGCCTATTTTGCCTGATTTCAAAAAATTAAGGTTTTTACACGCGGTTTTTTTTAACTGTGTTCCAGTAGCCACTCCCCAAATATCCTCAAAATGGTTATCCAGTTAGTTTTGACCTAAACATATATCCCTTATCTAGAAACCCCCGAAAGAAAAAAACCCTAAAAGTCTTTACCTACTCTACTAATTTCACTTATGTTGGAAACCAGCGTTTATTCCTGACTGTGCTTTATTGCTAAATTTCTTATGCCAGGTTACGAGGAACTCGCCTTGAACAGATCTATAAATATTCAATGCTTTGGAAACGGCATAACCATTTTGTTAACAAAGAAACATCTTCCAAGCTTCAATCACAGCTCCTTCCACTTTAACAACAACTCATGCACTGGACACCAGCTTAACCACAGTCATATTATTTTACAAACTGGACTGAGTGATTGCGGAACAATCAAGCGAAGTTTCAACGGCTCATATATCTACGCAAATTTGGTACATGGATATCTCAATAACCCAAAAAATTGCAGCTCAAAGAACATAACTACAACCTTTGCTGTGGAATGCAAACAGCCTTCTGCACTAGCAATGAAAAACAAAACGACTTCGGAATTTGGTAAAAATTTGCCCAAAGTTGGAAGCGAAGAGGTTTATGCTAAACCGGAATCAAAGCTACAAACGATGCCGCTCCTTGCACATGAAGGTGAGTTATTTATTTTATGGGCCTTTTGCAGAATCCTTGTCCATCTTAAAACGAACAGGTTGTGAAAGAAAACAGAAATAGTCGTTGAACAAAACAAAAACTTAACAAGCATCAAATTGAGAGTGGGATAACAATAATAAATGACGTTGCCATTACGTGTTTTGATATCGTTGGTGATCTTCTGGCGGTTTGAAAGTTTGAAAAAGCCATGCTGGATGGCAAAGCTTTAGATGCAGCAGTATTTTGTCCTGTTGCAAGTCTTCTCAAATTTCAAGGCAAATTGTTACATTTAATTAAGACATTTACTACTCTTTCTATTTCTGACATTCATGGCGTACTATGACTACTTTTTTATTTACAGTGTTTTTACAGGGTCCTAAAAAGAGATACTGAAAAAAAATTCCAAAAATAGTTGCCATGGATGTTGTCACGTGCTACGTCTTTTCGCCGTTGGAAAATTACCTGCATTTTCCACAATAAGGCTAGTCCAGTCTCTCAATTCTCTCTCATAAAAAATGATGCGGTCTTCTAGTGAAAATGTATCATTTTTCTACGTGCTTTTTTCTTCTTTCCTTACAATATTTGAAAATTATCGAAAATTGTTTTCTTTAATGTGCCCCCCCTCCCCGACAGGCTGATAAATTGACTTTGTGCACGCGCTCTCGATCGCTTCGTGCGCTTTTTCTAATTTCTACGTCAAATCTTTGCTTACATAACAATTGTGACTTAACACAGCATCAGTTGAAGAAACTTCAGTTGTAAACTAACGTTCGTAAATACGTTGTTTGAAAATTGTCAACATGGGAAATTGTTTCGCAGCATGTTTGCAGCAAAAACAGAGTATACCTGAAATTCCTCCACTTGTTGGGGAAGAAAGTACAAGTCTTTCAACAAACAAGTCTTTGAAGAGCGCACGCGTAGCGCCGAAGAGATCGCGAAGAAACAAGAGCACTTCAGCGACAACCTCCAGGCTCTGGAGCCGGGGAAGGAAAAATCGCGTATCACCTTGTGATAGTGGCAGTGCAGGAGACGCAGGTTGCATTAACGCATCACAAGAAGGCTCACATCATTCATCTCGTGCAAGCCAGCCTTCAGATAGCTCCTGCTTGTCTGAAAGTTACGTGGGAACCTTAAGCAGTAGCTCAATCTTTGAAGAGTATTTCTGTGGCAGCTGTGAGCCGTTTGATGAAAACCAGGAGACCAGAACACCAAGCCCGTTTATCCAGCCTGGCATTACAAAGGGAAGGCTTATTATTGTACAGCCCTGTCGAAGCATGTCATCGACGTCGTACGAAGAAAATTCACCCGTGAATGTCCCTTGTGGAAGCCCAGCTAAAATACCCTTCAATGAAGAACCCGAGGCAATGGAATCTTTGGAAGTATGCAGCTCTACGAGTTCTATTGGCTCCTGGACGGACGACCCTCTAGATATTGAGCTCGATGAGCAGAGCGAAGAGGAATCGTGCCAAGTTTTTCCGTACGCTGGAATTTAAACAATGTCTTTTGATAGCTGAGTCTGTTTTGTCAAACTCTGTGAACTTTTGCTTAGCTTGGATACAGTTTTGGAAAAGACTAAAAAATTTCTTTGGCAGACAATGAAAATATGGTTAACAGTGTATGTGTTGAGCTGAGATAATGACACTGCATAAGTACTGATGAAGGGTGAGAGAGCTGATCCGTTATTTCCAAGGAAATCCTTCTCAAGTTATTTAAGGACATGGGTGCCAGTTCTTCCGAGGAGAACATTATCACGCTCGTTGCGCGGATGTTCTCTTGGAGGATGAAAACAGAGTTGAGCCGCTTGGGCTGTCCACGTGACCAACTGCTCGTGTCAAGCCCTCCTGGGATTTCCAAATCTAGGAGCGGTCAAAAAATAACTTAAGAGGAATTACCTTGGGAATAAAGCCAATATGGAGGATTAACTCTCTCACCCTTTATGCTCTCTTGGACTGCACAAGAAGAGCTTCCATGCTGAAGAGCATGGAACTGAGGCTCGAATCAACAGCCTCCCGGATCTGACGTCACTAGACTTCAGCCCTGAAGAGCGGAAGTACCAGTGACGTCGATCCGGAGGCGACAGGGATACGCTCAGCACATACACTATGGCTCCTGGACTGGTTTTCACCTGTCTATGGCCCTAACATAACGAAATGATGTCGATTTTAGGGGTTTTGTTGTAGCTAGTGACGAAGACATTTTCGATAATAAACTAGCACTAGGGGCTAATGCCAGTTTATTGTCGCCCAGGCCCCAAAAATGTCTACTTTTTGTACTGCTATGGATTCAGATCAATACAGGAAAGGAATCTGTACTCTATATTGACTGAAATGGAATTAATTTTTAAGCGATGTTTGAAATTTAATAAAAAATTCTATGATCATATAAAATATCTCTATGTCTTACCTTAAGTTATTCAGTTTTATATTAAAAAAACATCTTCAGAGCTTTTCCCAGAGAAGGTAACTACATGGCCGAGGAGGGACGACGATCAAACCATGTGCTTAAAAAAAGAGAAAAAAATTAAATCAGGAGCCACAATGGCTCCTGATTAAATTTAACACAACCACCTAAATAATCAAGCACATTTAGCTAACACACTGTTCGAAAAATTTATCGATCTTCTAGTTGGGCGGGTGCAGCTTCACATTTTCTTAAGTGATTGATAAACAACTAAACAACACTGTTGGCCACGCCTTCTTTAACTGCAAAATCAGGACGCTTTTAGCCAGATCCTTCAGAGAATCATGTAAGTCAATATAAACATCATGACCACAACTAAGCACGGCGTTGAAGACAACTTCCATGATTCCCTGCAGGTGCGTCTCAGAGGAATCTTGGTATTGACGACCTAGTCCTTCTAAAGGAGCGACGCACAACTCAGTTCTCTGCTAAATGGGGTTCTGGTCCGTCACCCAGTCACAATCCGGGATTGTATCGAGTCTACAGGAACAAGTCACCTTCACTCATTTTTCTTAGTTGAGAGAAGAATTGGACATTGTTAAAATATCTCGTCTTGGATTGCTATTGCAACGATAGAGAAGAGACTATTTCTCAAACCACCGGCAGCTAGTTATCTATGTTACAAGTCCGATGAGGTGCTAAATAATCTAGGTAACAGGGAAAATTATATAATTATAGGACGTAAGCCGTATCATCTATCCTGTTGGTGTGTTTCCCATGACGGCAAAACGGCGACCATCTTTAAAAGAGAGCGAAATAAAAGAACATAATTTCATTTGTGCGTTCTAGAAGTTCTCCTTGTAACATTGTAAGATGGTACAAAAATAAAGGAAACTCCCTTAAATATAACTGTACCAACGCAAAAATTTCAAAACGATGTTCAACTTTCACAGTCGGTTAATATTCTTTGGAAATTAAAAACAGTGTAATTGTAGGTTTAAAAACCTATTCTTTTTCTTTCAGCGAAGAAGGCTAAGCCTCCAAAGGTAACATTCCAGGCTTTAAAAACAAAGACTGTGAACAAAGGAGAAGAAGTCTCCTTTACAGCTCAGGTATCAACAAACGGCAGAGGGCAGGGGCTTGTAGAAAGGCTTATCGCGGTCGAAGATTGCCGCGCTACACCGGACGATAACTTCTATAGTAAGGACGGTGTTACGCTAATAGAGAACGGGTAAGATTGACTCTATTACTTTATTATAGACACAAATATCAACTTAATTCTACTTGTGTTGCAAACCCTCGGCCTCGTTTACCTCACTTTTCTCCTGGGAAGGGGCCCCCATACAAAGTTGATGGGGATGGTCGTTGAAAACTTTGAAAGGAAATCCAGTTAAGGATACCAGAATCGCGTTTTGTGGGCTTGATTCGAACTCACTTTTATCACTAAGAGACAACAATTTTGCTGACATGTTGCTATTGACAGGGTGGTGTCTGTTGATACCTTAGCACCCTAAAAAATACCGGGATACATCTAATAGTGATCATCATAGATTCAGTAAAAGCACAATTACAGTATATTACCAAACTAAGAAATTTTAACGTCCTGTTAGATATGACGTTGTCTCCCACTGCTTTCACACGGGAGTTCCCTAGCCCCAAGTATTGAAATGCAAAGTTCCGAATTGTAACACTTTACTCGTTTAATTAACTCCTGCAATGGATTTGCTCCAAGAGAGTTACGTTGAAGAGAAATCCTCGTCATATCGTTCCATTGTTATTTCAGCCTTTCGCAGGTTTGCTGAAGAAAAAAACAAAAAACAAAAAAACAAAACAAAAAGAAAAAACAGTTGCATTTGATCTTTGGTACAGACTCATCTGCTATTCCAACATTGGTCACAAATGGTCTTTAATAGCAAAGACGAGAAGTAAAACATATGCAAAAAAATAGATCAGTTCTTGACGGTAAATTCTACCATTTCAAAGCTGCTACACGGATATATACCTTTTATTGGACTTTCAGCTGCGTAAGAAAACCAGGATTGTGTGGTTACATGTTTAAATCAAGATCCCCGTCACAGACAATTAGTTACAGGGTGTCTGGATCCAGCAGCGAGAAGTCCAGAACACTCTATGTGCATTGTAGATTTCTGCTCTGCCCGAAAGATGACCGACTATCCCTGTGTAGAATCGGTTGCAGTGGAGTCAGCAAGAAAATAAAAAGTGAACAGTACGTCACGATGGTATTACACGCTGGACCTTTAACCATCAATGAAAAGGCCCAAGGTTAGGGTACTAAAAGACAGTAGTTGCACTAGGAATGTTACTAAACGGAAGAAAGGAAAATATAGCTTCGGTTTAGAGAAAGAACTAAAATAAGGTTTAGTGGTTAGAATTAAGAACGGTGCTTGGACAAGGGCATATGACACCGATAGGTATATTGCGCTTGTTCATAAAGCAGCATTTTCATAGATCGGACTATTTTTAAGTATACTTTTTCCTCGGAATCTCTTCGTTTCAATAAGTGCTATCTTAATTGATACTGAAACAACCGTTTATACCAGAATCATAAATTGCACTAGTTTTAATAATGACAACACGATAATAAAAAGAAAACCTACTAAGAACTTTAAAATGCCATTTTCCTAGTAGGCCAAGTCAAATTCTCTGACCTCATTTATGAATTCATTCATGAACCAGTTTGATTTAATGGTAAGAAATTATTTCTAATTTCTAGTCACGGTTCCTTTCTGGTCCTTCCTCGCTGCTTTTCTTCTTTTCAATAATATATAATTTATTGCTTGTATGTTTTCTTATTGCTTATGATTTATGCAGTGAAAATGGATGAAATTAAATTAAATTAAATTGGAAATGTCCTCGCTCTTTTGAAGGTTAAAACGCTTTTTTCTCTGTTGAACACAGGCCCGAGAATGCCGGACCTAGCTATTGTAACAAGTGGAGCTATATTTCCTCTACTCATTGCTGTCAGCATCCTTACTTTCTACTGCAAACGTCGCCGAAGGCCAAAAGGAAGAGACACTTTATTGGACAATGAAGAAGGACTATCTGATCATGAGAGAGGTTTCGATCAAGTTGATGACACTGCGGTATTCGAAGAAAGCAGCAAAACCCAGGAGCCTCAACTGTCTGATGAAACTGACAGCTGCTCGGTATTAGAAGGAAGAAAATTGTTTCTCAACATGGATTGGACAACCGTTTAGAACAATGCAATGGGAGCTACATCCCAGGAGACCCAGGGGCTACTAGCCGGGACGATGCGATATTTTCGGGCGAAAGTTTATTTCAAGAGCAGACAAGCGCTTGTCTGCTCTTGAAGAAAACTTTCGCCCGAAAATATCGCATCGTCCTGCCTAGTAGCCTCCGAGTCTCCGAGGATGTGGGTACTATTGAAAAGGACCTCTTATACTGTTCCCCTTAGGGAGATATGCCGACTAAATGCTGCCTACAACAACATATTTTGCGTACGTTCAAGAACAAATATCATTCAAAATATTGGTTAACTTGCATATATAATTATATTGGAGGAGAAAGCCGGAAGGAGGTGACCAGCGGCAGTGCTCGGCTTAGTATCATGTTGTGTTTCACTTTCTGCTTTGAGAATGTTGATGTTCAATTCATGTATCTTTATTTTTCAATGACAATAAAATCAGAGGTTTTCAATTTTATTTTATGTTCTTAAGAGGATACATAGGGAAATAATGAAAAGCTAAAAAAATAGTTAAAGAAACTAAATATCTAAGAAGGGTAAAAGGACAAAACCAAAAAATCAAAACAGAGCAGTTAGGGTACTTTTGCCTAAGTACGCAAAGGGCAAGATGGTTAGTTAACGTCCTAGAGAGAGGAAGATTTTTGCTATACTCTTGTAAAACAGATGCTTTCCATCGATAGGTACATTTTGTTTTTATAAATGTTCACCTGAGGGGGCGAGGGGGGTCCTTCTTAACTAGTAATTGGTCATGAATTTCTCGCTAAGAAAGGTTTCTAGCCGTCATATTTTGAAAACCAGACCTCCTAAGGATAAGGTTTTTGCACATTTTTGTTCCATTGAAGAGCCCTGGAATCGAAAAAAAATCCCTGAAACTTAAAAGGTATCTAAATCTGAAAATGCTAATCAGTGTCAATAGATTAAGAATGTCTAGGTGCTTAATGCTACGTGTAGGTTTCATGAAACTCATATTAGCATAAACGTTATGAGGCAATAAACACCCGTGTTAACAAACTTTCTAATAGTAGCTTTACTCTTTTACGTGTAAACAACAATTCCATTCGTACGATTATAAAGAAGGCTAAGTTATTTCTGATTCATAAGAAAAATCGGAACTCCTCCTCTTTTCTTCTTTACGCGAGGATTGGGACTAACACTGAGTGAGGCACTGGAAAACTCTCAAAAATAGCTTTCCTCTAAATATCGCCTTCCGAAAAATGCTCTAAATCTCTAGGGCCCCTGTCACAGTGATTTGGGTATCCGTGAGTTTTGGGTACCCCCGTACCCAAATCCCTAGTGTTTTGGGTATCCCCACTGGGGATACCCAAAACACTGAAAGCTTAAAACTGGGGCAAGTGAAATCATCCACAAGTCTGCCAAAGCCCAATTATCTTCTTACTAAGCTTTGTCTCAATAAATTAAAGCGTTATTTTACTTGATATAAAGACAATCCGTCGCTGAAAATAGTCGCAATTTAGAACAGACTGTCTGATCCGAGTCCGCAGTATAACGACATACAAAACCGAATTCACGCGCCAAAGTGCCTTGTATGAACATGCGCTTGGTGCCTATCGATAACCCTTGCAATGCCGTTATTTTAAACACGAAAGGCACATTCTAAACCTCGTATAGTTCGACAATTAAATTTAATCAATATGCGAACGAACACACTGAGATACGGCCGTCACGCAATATGCACACTAGTCTTAAGCTGTGACGTCTGACCTCTGTGTATGCTACCTGTCTGAAATAAATTGTCTTAGACTTGTTTATTTATCGTTCTTTCCTTGACCATCCCTCCCATTAGATTTTGCCGGCGAACAGTTCTCTATGCCATTTAACGAGGTTTTTTTTCCCCTTGTTTTGGGAAGAAATCCAAAATAAGTATAAATAAAGTGGACAAGACTTAATCTTTGGACAGGGGAAACAAGTAAAAGTAGGATACCCAAATCCCTAGTGATTTGGGTATCCCCTTCTGAAGTGTTGGCTTGCAATCATTTCTTTAATTCAGGGTAGCCAAATCGACCGAAGATAGAAAGGCAAAGCAAACTTGCCAAGTCGAAAGTCAATCAACAGAGAAAAGGACTAGAAATGCTAAATTGTAAGGGATACCCAAATCCCTAGTGATATGGGTGTCCCCTTCTGGAGTGTTTATTTGTTATTGTTTCTTTAATTCAGGGTAGCCAAATCGACCGAAAATAAAAAAAAACAAAGCAAACTTGCAAAGAAGAAAGTCATCCCGATGTAGAAAGGACTAGAAATGCTGAAATGTAAGGGATACCCAAATCCCTAGTGATATGGGTATCCCCTCCCAGTGTGTTTATTTGTTAAAATAAAATATTGGAAGGGGATACCCATATCACTAGGGATTTGGGTATCCCTTACGTTTTAACATTTCTAGTCGTTTCCTCATTGGAATGACTTTCGTATTTGCAAGTTTGCTTTGCTTCTTTATCTTCGGTTGATTTGGCTACCCTGAATTAAAGAAACGATAACAAATAAACATATTGGAAGGGGGTACCCATATCACTAGGGATTTGGGTATCCCTTAATTATTCGCATTTCTTGTCCTTTCTCCCCTTCAACGCCTTTCGTCTTTAAAAATTTGCTTTGCTTTTTAATCTTCGGTCGATTTGGCTGCCTGAAGTAAAGAAACGATAACAAACAAACACCCTAGAAAGGGATACCCATATCACTAGGGATTTGGGTATCCCTTACATTTCAGCATTTTGATCTAGTCCTTTCCTCATTAGAATTAATTTCGTCTTTGTAAGTTTGCTTTGCCTTTTAGATTTGGTTACCTTAAATTAAAGAAACAATAAGAAGCAGGCACATTGCGAAGGCAAGTAGTAGGAGAGATAATCAAGGAAAGAGCGATAAATAAACAAGTCTGAGACAAGGTTTATTTCAGACAGGCAACATACACAGAGGTCAGTCACAGCTTGAGACCCGCATGTTGCGTGACGGCCGTATCTCAGTGTGCCCGCTCGCATATTGATTTTATTCAATGGCCGAACTATCCGAGGTTTAGAATGCGCCTTTCTTGTTTAAAATGACGTGCATTTCAAGGGTTATCGATAGGCACTAAGCGCATGTTCATACAAGGAGCTTTGGCGCGTGAATACGGTTTTGTATGTCGTTATAAATGAGGACTAGGATCAGACGGTCTGTTATAAATTGCGACAATTTTCAGCGACGTTATGTGTTAATATCAAGGTTAAGAAAGCTTTTATTTACTGAGACAAAGCTTTGTAAGAATATAAATGGTTTTTGAGCAGAATTATGGATGATTTCACTTGCCCCAGTCTGTGGTATTTAACGCTTTCAAACGACATAGACGACGAATGAACCTGGGAACGACACTAATTCAAGATGGCGGCCACCGACTTGAACGAAATGCGACAGTACTTTGAAAATAACTCAAGAACGAAAGACTTTGTTGCCCATACAGCCAAGGTTTGCAAAGAGAAACTATAATTTGGTGCTTAATTGGTGATATCTGGCCTGTAGATGTACTATTTGCATAGAGGATGTACTAAAACTTGAGAGTCGTGCTTTGGCGCAAAATGTAGCTTGTTAAGTTATGTTTTGCGCGTGTTTTAGGTTCATTCGGTGGCGTGGAGCTGTGATGGTAGAAGACTTGCTTCAGGATCTTTCGATAGAACTGTCAGTATTTTTGTTCTAGAGAAAGATCGCTTGGTGAGTGCAGTTTCCATTTTTCTATTTACAGCTTTTAGATTTCTAGATCTTATATTTTTACTTTAATTCAACTCCTTATTTAAGTTTAAGACTTATTTGAATTGATTAAACTGACAGCTGTACCATCTTTGCTAGACAAAAGAAACAACCCATAAAGGCCACGGTGAGAGTGTCGATCAGCTCTGTTGGCATCCTAGCAATTCAGATCTCCTTGTGACTGCATCTGGAGATAAAACTATCAGAATATGGGATGCAAGAGGTAAATTTATGAAGTCATCAATTTCATTAAGCTTATATTTTGGGGGGATGGTACAGTGCCCTGTTGGTTAGTGTGAGGACTCGGGATTGAGCAGTTGGGATTTCAGCCCTGGTAGGGGATCATTACACTGCGTTGTCTAGAGCATGAAACGTTACTCTTTAATGCTGGTGGAAGAGGGTGGAAGGGGGGGGGGGTGGGGGGGAGGGAGGGGAAACCCTTCAATGGAACATGTTTAAAGCACAAAATGACAAAATGGTATTGCAGTTAGCCTAAATATCACTGACTCTGCAGTGTTTAGCTCCCAATAATGGTAAGGGTTAACCCTTTAAGACACCTGTATCCCACATTGACTCTTATCCACAGTGCCATTTCGTCATTTTACCATTTGTTTTAAACACGCCCCATCAATGGACTAGTATCCAGGGTGGAGTAGAAATACATACACTCCTGGTCAATTCATACTTGCAAAGCCAGGGATTAGAGCTGCACTGATAGTAGACTCAATATAGACTTTACCTACATTGTACCTTGTGCCTTTTAATAGTCTACATATCTACATTTAGCATTCTACATTTAAAATGCCGACATGTTAAAATATTTAGATGCAATTGAGTTTATGAAGACTCTCTTATTGTAATTTCATTTTACAGCCAACAAGTGTGTGTCAGTAGTAAATACTAAAGGAGAGAATATTAACATATGTTGGAGTCCTGATGGCAACACAATAGCAGTGGGAAATAAGGTATAATAATAATAATCTTGTACATCTGGAGTTTGGGTGATAAGCCCTTTAGGGTTCTCGCTACAGTATATACCTCTTACTAACTGAGTTCCAGGTCGGTACTGTAAGTTATGGACCAAGTTTTTTCCCCTTTGATTTATGGCCCAAGCGGGAAGTGTGTGGGTCATAAACTGAAGGGGAAAAAACGACGATCCGTAACTTACATTATGGACCAAGAAGACGAGGTTAGTGAGATATTTATGATATCTCTACTGTGTACCTGACAGGTTTGGAAACGATTGCTATTCACGCGGATTTGGAAAGGCTTCAAATTTCTGATGCACCTCGAAAGCAAAACGAATCAGTTTGAAACATTTTTTAAGTCGTTAGCACGCTTTATTACGTAATTTAGAGTATAAGAAAGTTGTAAAGTTTCACTTGCTGTAAAAGTTAAGAACACTTTTCGATAAATCACAAAACAGTTTGGCAACAAAACCAACTGTAAATTTTAGTGGGCCGTACTGGAGAGTATGGCCAGCTAAATTGACCAATCACAGCGTGCGTACTAACTGAGAGATATAATAAGTTGCAGTATTCAGCTTCAGTCTCAGAGGCCATACTGCCTCAGAAGTTCTGAAATCTTGCACAAGACATTTCTGATACATTACTGCTTAAAGGTAAGCCAGTTTGCAAGATGTATCGGTTTTTTCCAAGATGACTTTCACGAGAAACAAGACCTGTCATGATTCTTGAGAGTGCACTGGGAGTACTCATGCATAAGGCTGTCAAATCCCTTCAGAAATCTTAAGTTACAGCATCAGAGCTGATAACAACCTGTATGGTTTGTCAAATCCAGTCTTTTAACAGTTAACCTTTTTTTCAGGAAGATCTAATAACATTTATAGATGCAAGAACTTACAAGGCGAGGTGTGATGAACAATTTAAATTTGAGGTGAGTGGGTTGTTTTATGTAATTACACATGATGTTGAATGATTCCTCCCTTAAAATAAAAATATGATTCCACGACTATTTTAATTTCCGAAGTAGAACCATCAAATGTCATATCATGTTCACTAAAAACAGTTGTCAGTCTTTTCATTTCTTTTGGCACTGCATGTATATGAGGAATACATGGACGGGGTGGAGTGGGGAACACTCATCTAGATCAGCTTTTATACACCTGTTTCCCCAACACTTTTTTCATGCTCTTGTCATTTCCTGTCAGACCACTTGTGTGCAGGACAAAGAAAAGTCAAACCTTTTTGGTTAAATTAATTAAACCAATTATAAAGAACAAAAACAACAGCAACAAGTGGAAACCTTTCTTAAAGTGCTGGGAATGGTTGCTAATTGGGGAACTGGTGTCTTTGATGATTCCAAAGCAGGAAACCAACATTTTCAATTGAAGTACAAGGAAGTTTAATTTAAAGTTGATATACATGTATCTATTCAGTGTTAGCTCAGATTATAGCAAATAAAGAAGTCAATTTCCCCCTTCCCTTTCTTTTGTATTTCTTACCAGTTGTTGGAATGGGGTTCGGCGCGAAATACTGTAGTATGCAGCTTTTAATTTTCCTGTCTAGCCACCATCACCCTATTCACTATTAGATGTAAGAACATGTTTAAGAACATGTATTATGAGGTACTTGCACAAGTGCATACATGTATAGTCTGTAAACAGCTTTGCAACATCATTTTAACTTTATTTGCGTGTAAATTATATGCATATATATACATGTACATAATGTAATGATATAATGAATGGAAGATTTCATCATTTACATACATGTACATACGTACACATGCATGTAAATGTGATAAAGGTTGCTCCCAGTGTTAGACAGATTTTGTAAAGGTCCAAGCTTTCCAATAATTCACGTCATTCTGCACTAAAAGCAAAGGTGAACTTGTGGCTAGTCTAAGTGCTGTGTTAGGCATGAAATATGAAAGGCAACTGTTATGTTTTTGGTGATGTTAATGTGAAAATTCTCTGTTTCTTCTACGTAGGTTAATGAAATTTCCTGGAACAACACAAATGATTTATTTTTCCTTACAAATGGTCATGGATGTATTAACATATTGAGGTAAAATTAAATTCACACTGAGAACTTGAGGTAATTCCCCTGAAATAAAATTGCACATAGATTTTTGTTCAAACTTTGTCCAATGAATTTTTATCATATGAAAACTTTAATTATAAAATAAAAAAGGGGGGTGCCCATGCTTGTTAAGAAGCAGTGAGGCATTGAAAATGTCCCATTTTATCGTTATTTAATAGGAATCAGATCAGTCTTTTCTCATGCAAAGCTTATGATTAGCTGATTAAAATGACTGGAAAAAAATTTGGTGCGCCCGAGTTTGTTAGTGAGCTACATGTATAGCCATTTTTCAACTGACAGAACTCAATATCAAGGCAAATCCGCCATGTTTTCAGTGTGCGTGTGCACAAACGCGTGCTAATGATGCCATAAATTATGCGCAGTAAGGATTCGCACTGCAATACTGGGGAATGACCTTAAATGGTGCACTGCAGGCTTTTAGCCAGAATTTGAAAAGTGGCCGTCCAAAATGTGCTATAGGGCCTACTCAAATGAGCAATTGTTAAGGCAGCATATGAAAAATAAAATAATTTTCTTTAGAAAGGAGCCATCCACATGATGCATGGACCCCATCTGGCTAAATGCCTGGATGGAGCAGTCTAGGTTCTAGCCCTGGCTGGGGACATTGGGTTGTGTTCTTTGGGCAAGACACTTTACTCTCACGGTGCCTCTCTCCACCCAGCTGTACGAATGGGTACCAGGGAATTAAATGGTGGGGGGTAACCCTGCAATGGACTACTTCCATCCAGGGGGGAGTAGAAATACTCCTAGTTAGCTAGTGTTACAGAACCGGGGATAAGCTCTGGCAGTATAGACCCCATGGCCAGATGTAGATTTACCATAACTCAAGTAGGTATTGTGATATGCTGGAGGGTTTTTGGTATATGCCAGTAATATTATTTATTTTTTGTAATTAAGTTACCCAGATTTGAAGCCACAACAGACATTACATGCTCATCCTGCTAACTGTATCTGTATAAAGTTTGATCCCAAGGGAAGGTAAGTAAACTTCTACATCTTCATGTAGAGTAAACTGTTAGTCACATGATCAGACCAAATAATGTGCTCAAGATTGTAAAAAATGCCTTTTGTTAGTACATTTTGAGACTCCTATTACTTCACCATAGAGTTACATTGCAGGTACAATATTTATTTATTTCTCCCCTCCAGTTGTCAGCTGGCCCATTTAGCCAAGCATCTTTGGCAGTTTTTCGTGACTTTTCAGTGATTAGAAGTACCATTTTACAGTGGCACACACAACATTTCCACTTGCTTAAGTTCTCTTTTTGTTTCACCATTTTTTTAACATTTTTTAGTCCTGGGCTAACTCAGACAAAATTTCAAGAGTACTTTGTAAGGTGGGCGTGGTTGTTAAGGTAACGATCCATTCAACCTCCAACCCAGAGTTTCATTGGTTAATTAAATCGAAAGGAACCAATCAAAGGCAGTTTCCAAACTGAAAGATGTCAAAAGTTAGGATATAAAGCTAACACTGTCACTGATACTTTCCTACAGTTTGGTATTCATACTTTCGACAATTCTTGTAGAAACGCACTTTACGTGAATGGAAACAAAGTATTTTTTTGCATTTGTGTGTGTGACCATTAACGGTTCACTACATGTCATTGTGCTTGACTGCTCGTTTTTATCTTGATCAGATACTTTGCAACTGGAAGTGCAGACGCTTTGGTGAGCCTGTGGGATCTGGATGAGCTGGTGTGTGTGAGAACATTCTCAAGATTAGAGTGAGTGACAGTAAATAGAGATAGATACACGTTAAGATGAGTGGGATTTACATCGGAGAACTTAGACTACGGGTAGACCCTCTTTCGCTTAGTCCGTCGTGAGTGACACGAAAGAAAACCGCGAGAGAAAAATGGCTGCGTGAAATCTTGGGGGTGATAAGGGCTTCTACTCCCAAGGATTTCGCGCCGCCATTTTTTCTCCTGCGGTTCCCTTTCGCGTCACTCACGACGGACCAAGCGAAAGAGGGACTACTCGTAGTTCTAGTACTTGTAGTACTCGAAGAACTCTTCGTCCCAGTCCCAAATTTCTAGCAAGAAACATAAAATGGACATGGAAGGAAACATATCAGATCTCTTTCACAAGGCTTTACAAAGAATGTCTACAATAGTATATCAGAATGGAGCCTCTAAGAATGGTGCACTGAGAAATCTTTAATGGCTTTTACTGATGAAATTCTTGATTACGTTTTCTGATTCTCAGCTGGCCCGTTAGAACACTGAGTTTCAGTCACGATGGAGAGATGCTGGCGTCTGGCTCTGAGGATCTTATCATTGACATAGTATGTGATAAATATTGCAGTGCTATAAAACAACATCAATAATAACAAGAACAGCTTTCATATCAACAATAACAATTTAATAATAAGAACAACAGTAGAACAATAACAGCAAAAGAACAGCAATAAAAAACGTTACAAGCATGTATCAATACATTGGCAACAACAACTAACAACAACAATAACAACATTAAAAACAACGAGATGACAACAGCAGCAACAGCAATGATTATCAGCTAGCAAGTGTGATAATAACAACAATTGAAACAGTGGAAACCATTACGACAGACTTAGCAACATCAATGGTAACAACAACAACAACAACAACAACAACAACAACAACAACAACAACAACAACAACTATCTACAATGTACATGTAGGCCTAGACCAGTTTCATGTAGGCTATTGACCAGAATTGCACCTTTCGAACCCTTTTCTCGTTTTCACCAATCCCTACTTAGACATTTTCTCCAAAACTCTTATTCAAACTGACGACTGCTTCAACGCCAGGTGAAGTGAGTTTTTCTCCAATGTTGAGGTGCTTTTTATTGGTTTATTCGCGTAGGGCTGTAAGCAACACTTTATAGCGATGTTATTTTATTTATGTCTAGACGATGGTCGAGACAGGCGAGAGGATATGTGAAGTACCATGCAATGCTCCAACCTTTACAGTAGCCTGGCATCCACAGAAACCTCTCTTGGCTTTCGCGTGTGACGATAAGGTAAACACTGAGGCAATCTGTTAGAAAGAAGACGTGATTTTTATGCCATTGGGGCTGTTTTCTTTGGTTTTGCATTAAGGCAGTTTTCAAATTACTGTTGTACATGTAAAAGCCATTATACCAAAGTAATCACACATCACAAAAGATACAGCTAATCGGTTACTTTAGTGGACAAGTCAAGACTTGAAGTAGATACACATAGCTGACGCAAAGCGCGGGAAAACCAGTGAGCCACAGTTGGTTTTGGTTTTACTTCTCACAGAACGTAGTATAGTTATCTTTTTCGAAACTTGTCCAGACACAGCCGGGTGACGATAAATAATGAAAGTTCTGAACTCCGGGATGTTATTATTGAAAATGCCGATGTAAACTACGTACCTTTTTCCGTGAAACTAAAGTTATTCTTTAGTTTTGGATTAAAAAATGCCTAAAGATGCAGGCTTTTGACGGCTCACCTTTGTAGTGTCAACTTAAAAAAGTAACTGAAACTACTCGCCCTTGTTTTGTATGCCTGACTATAATAACTTGAAGCATTGAAATCGACTTCTGTGTCTCATTTTACTATTCAGTCATAGAAAACACGGGCGAGTTGTCTCTTTGTTAATCAGTTACTACACAGCAAAATGCGATCCAAAGTGCGATCGTGTGGAGGCGCGGAGGCCTCATGGTTAGTGCGCTCGTCTCTGGATCGAGCGTCCGGGCTCGAACCTTGGCCGGGGACACTGTGTTGTGTTCTTGGGCAAGACACTTAACTCTCACAGTGCCTCTCTCTACCCAGGAGTATAAATGGGTACCGGTGAATTGTTGGGAAAACCTAACAAATTGCGAGGGAGTGACCTGCGATGGAATAGCATCCCATCCAGGGGGAGTAGAAATACTCCTAGCCACTTCATGCTACAGAAACCGGAGTAAGCGCCGGCAGCTACGAGCCAGTCGGCTCCAAGGCTTCACTTTTTTTTTTTTTTTTTAATGTGATCCAAGTTGTTATTTGTTTTTCAGGATAAACACGATCGTGATGCCGGCACTGTCCGTCTGTTTGGACTGCCAACCAACTCTTCATAACCCTGGATAGCACTGAATTATCACAGTCGGAGACTGTGGTTGTTGTGGAACATACTTTGCAAACGCACTACCGCGTTCAAGACACTCTTAAACTGTTCATTGATGTTATGTTTTGGTCCATTTCTTCTGCGAGAATGAAGATCGCGTTGTGTTAAAATATCTGTACATTTTTAGTCTGGTTTAATGCAATTTTACTGTGAATGAAATGAGGAAAAGAATTTTGAGGATTCTTGTAAGCCTGGATTGAGTGCCTGGAAAATTGGACATCTCGTAACAGACTATTAGGTAAAAAGAGCTTGGTTTATATACCCCAACACTTTTCGTGGACCAGTGCGAATACTGCACAAGGAAATTCGCTTACAGCTATAAGCTTCTTCAGCTTTCATGTGTCGTGGTAGTCGTATGAATGCGGGTGCAATAAAGAATTTGCACTACGAGTGATATGTGAGAATATTTTTCAAAATTGCACGAGCCTTGAGGTTGGTGCAGTTTGGAACAATTCTGAACTAGCACGAGTAGTGTTTCATTATATGAACAAAAACGCCGCCTTGCAGTCCCTCGTCCACCGACCACCCTCCCGTACCCTCACTGCCCTCGCAAATTCGACGCAAGGATTGGGGCTAAGCCACCTCCGAGGCCATCAATGAAGAGGAGACCATACTGTTAGAAGAAATTGATGCTCGGACACGAGCCAACGCCGACGACGATATGACTAAGGAAATTGTCAAACGCGCGCATCAATTTGCACTGCAGTACAAATTAAAAATTAACGATAAATTGGCCTGCTCTCAGCCAATCACAATGAAGTTTTTTTTCTCGGTCATATAATAGCTGAAGTTACAGAGCCTCAAAGGGTTTGTGGAGCTCTCTGACTGGTTAAAACTCGCTATAAACTTCTTTTGACTGCATCGTCAGATCAAACCTTTTGAATGATACCAAAAATCACGCTTAGTGAGTCTATTATGAATTGAAGAGAGTTTTTCGTCCTATTAATTAATTTTCCCGTCGATTTGGACGGAAAATTAGACGGATAAATTTGAGACAGAAAAATCGTCACTAATTTGAATTCGGCAATTGCATTATTTCATTTGTTGTAATCGAGCCAGGGGTCCGTTTCTCGAAAGCCCCGGAAACTTTTCGGGCCCATAAAGCCATTTTTAGTCAATCTATCTAAAAACGGAGAAGTGTATGCGCCTGAAACTCCTTGTATGAAGGGAACTTCTCTTCATATTAAGGATATGTGAATAAAACAGCGCTGTAATCGTAAGGTTCGAGATTTTGCTATGGCTTTACGGGCCCGAAACGTTTCCGGGGCTTTCGAGAAACGGGCCCCAGATGTGATTACTTCTGTTTGACGGTCATTAGAAAAGGGCTTATTCTTTGGAATGGCCATCTTCATGCCATAAATTGTGAAAATGTAACCCTTTCACCCATTGGGTCAGCTATGAGCAAAATTTAGAAAGTAATAGCCTACTTTTTCTTTCTCTTCGAAGTGGAGTGAAATCTCCAGCATTGTTGCCTTCCTTTAATCCCGTAATAATGATAAACAATATTAATATTTTACTAAGAAAACAAGTTTTTCACGGCAACTGGCAAATTACGGTACACACTTTACAACATGCAATGACCTGTGAGAGGGTATGAGCAGAGAAAAATTTCTGTCATTACAAATGTGTCGTAACCCGAGCTGGTAACATATCAAGCGCTCACTCAATTAATTATAATTTCCTTTTGTGATATGTTTTGCGACTGTGATATAGGATAAATAGAAAAATCGGAAATTTCAGACACGGGATCATGAAATAAGCGATTTATGATTTCACCACCATTTCCGTTCGTATTTTCGCGGAGTTGTTCGCTTTAAGTTAATAATAAATGGTTAAATAAAAATAAATAAATAATAAAAAAGCAAAACTAAACTAAACTAAAAGAAACAAAACTTTACAGATTGATTCGGCAGGGTTTGACATACACATATTGATGATTTTAGATTTGCATCTATAAGTAACTTTTAAAACCTCACAAGTTAACAAATTGAAAATTCAATTTTAATTTTTCATGTTCATTGCGCTTTCCCAGAAAAATGTATTCGCCTCAAATTGCGCTGTCAATTCTCCTCTGCGGTGAACGAGTTCTGACAGCTGATATCTTTTTTGTGTGATGTTATTTATATCAGTAGTCGATGATTTGCAGTTCATTATCAAGGAGGTGTGTTTTATATTGTACTAATGGGTGTGATATTTAAAGATATTTAAACAAACTATCAAAGCCTTTGTCTAAATTTTGATGTTTTGCTAATGATTTCCGCTGCCAGACCCACTCTATTATCTACCACGCTTCTTAATCTGTAATAAACGCCGTTTCCCGTTTTTGAGGTCCGATATCCCGGTTTTTGTTTATACTACACATCACTGGAATCCCCGACGTTTGTCAGAATTGACTGAGAGACAGTTTCGAGTACGTCTGCGTTGTCAGAAGCTTAGAAATGGATTATTCAAGCGGGGAAGAAACACTTGAAGTGCATTTCCTTGCCTTAAGAATTACTGGAATCTGATCGCAATGAAGCGATCTCGGCGTGGCTTTCTGGTACGAACGTTGTTAACTATATGTTCTTTGTCATTGTTTTGCTGTCTGGTTGTGATCTTGGAGACCGTACACGAGATTAACACTGACCATCTTCTACGTGCTTCAGAAGTAAACAATCATTTTAGTGGTTTCCCTTCGGCGCTGGCTTCATACAACGTTCAAAACACGAAAGATGAAATATTACTGAATTTGCAATCTGAATTATTGTACCGGGAGCAAGGAAGAGCTCTTAAATCTTTTTCGAAGTTGAAACAATGGGAAGAATATCAAAATTCACCATTGTATAACACAACATTAGGGAAACTACCGTCATTATCAACTGGTCTTCTCGGTTGCAGCGAAATAAAAGCCATTAAAGTGGTGCGAAATATTGGTCGCGGCTACACCAAGACGGTGCAAAAAGGGCTCTACAGGGATGACGAAGTCGCTATAAAAAGCGTTCGCTTAGACAATGAGGATATTAAACGCTGTGTTTTACATCCTACGGGGAATAGAACTGTTGAGGAATGTTTTATTTTCGCAAAATACAAGTTGGCCAAGGAAATAATTATGCTTCAACAGTTGCGACATGCAAATATTGTGAAGGTAAGCTAAGTGCTGTGTCAGAATAATTGATTTGAGTTGCATCAGATGATAAAAATAACCATTGCCTTTTTCGTTGATCCTGGGTATTTTGGGCAATTTATGATTTTCTCTTTCCACAAGGCTAGCGAATGACTTCTTTAAAAAAAAACTTTGTCGCACCGTCGTAAAATTCAGACCATGTTCCTTGTGTACATACAAATTGAGACGCCTGTTTGCTCGCGATATGTTTGTTACCATAATGGTCGTATCACTGATGCGATAAGTCTTGTTATAGTTTTAAATATCATGACAGTATCAGAACTATCTCAACTAGAAGGAGCCATTTGAAAGTCCTGAAACATCTTGCCAACGATAGTGTTGTAAATAGCGGGAGAACAGAACGGAAAAAGGGAAGGGACAAATTACTCGAGGGCCTTTCACGTAACTTGAAATTGTAGAAATGCCCTCCACCACTAAGTCATATTCATATCACATGCTTGCAAGCTGATTATTGTAATCTTGAAGATGTGATTTCAATTATTGGAGGTAGGCCCAACGTTTTAAAGACTTAATTAACCTTTGGAGTGTTCTGTTCACCTTTTAATCCTCTTAGCCAACTAGCTAAAGAATTTGATACTTCGATTAAAAAAGGAAGGATGATCTTGAAATTCTTCTGTGAATAAATATTGAACATTCTATAGAGGAATTGTGTTATGGTCAAGGGGAAACAAACATAATGTCAAAAAAAATTATTGAAGAATTTGAATTGAGACTTGAAAAGTCCGAAATCAAATTAATAAGTAAATCCACTAACTAATGGTAGTGGAACATAACTGAAATTTCTGGCCTGCACAGTTTTTCCTCGTATTTTGTGTGTTTAATTTTGTAACACCAAAGAGTTTGTAGACGAGAAATGACTCTAAACTTTATTTAGCAATTTCCTTATTTCTTTATTTTAGAATTACTTTCATGTACTTTTAGTACTAATTTTATTCCTAATGTTCCAGTTGTGTTTAATGTGAAATTTATTCATGGAGCGGTAGAGATAGCTCTTAAGCATAGAGGCTCTATAAAATAAGGCAATCTTCTTTGAGACTGTGACAATTTAGAGCACTAAAGTGATTGTGTGCACTGGTTTGTTTCGGGTCGGGATTATCCATCGGAACAGGAGGCATTTTTTGTGCGTGAGGTGAAAGTTGATTCAATGAAAGCTGGTTGACTAAAATAGTCTTTCAAGCACTCAGTAAACTCAGTAATGGTTGCAACAATACATTACAGGAAGACAACAACTTCTATTCGGTCCAGCTGCCCAGGACGTTTTTTTATCCGATGCAGGAAACAGAAATAGAAATAGAGCCCAAAAGTGGCCTTTTATATGGTTCATTTAGTGATTCTGAACTATAGTGGATATTAAATGGCGACATTCGATACGGACGTGTGTAAGCTTAAATGCCACCGCATCCAGAGACAAGAACGAATGCGAAATGCGAAGGTTAAGGACCATTTTAAAATGATGTCTAGTCTTGGTGATTTTTTATCTATTCTTTTTTTTATTTTTCTATTTTTTATGTTTTGGAATGGGATGTAAGTCAGGAGAGAAATAAAACAGGAACAAATCAATTCCACCAAATGAATCAGGCTGACAGGAGAGGCTTATTTTAATGCCCATGTATTAGTTACTGTTATGTACACTACAGACACTACCCCATGTTGTCAACTTTACGTGCTTTTTTTATTTCCCATCATGCCTTTGAACTTTACAAGCAGATAAGGTGATAAACGATGACGCATACATGACAGTTACTAGCTTAAATGTTTCAATTAAATCTTCTTTACAAGGTCGTTTTCCCACTATTTAATGCAAACCTATAACTGCACCTTAATAATCATCTTCAAAATCTAAGAAATTTATGAGACCTGCCATTACACACTGTACTGTGGACACTGCACAAACCTGAAAGACAATGAAGTAAAAGTGTTAAAACTGTCATGAAAAACATAACTTCGCCAAATCCCCCTGGCTGTAAAGCTTTTCCTCAGAGCATACTTCAATTCTTTATTTTGATACCGCATTTTTCAAAACAAATATGACAAACAAAGGCTTTCTTATACCAGGAAGAATCGGTTAAACGACTGTGGCAGACCACTGGCGGACTACTGTGGCAGCATTTGCACACTTCTGTAACAGAAGTTACCCAACCCAGTGGCTCTTGAGTTTCCTTGGCGAAATTTCAGGCTCCCACGCTCTCACGGAAGTTCTCTTGTCAGTTTTTGGGGCGTTGCCGCCCGAGGAAAAAAAATAGCCACCCTAAGAAAATAAAGATGTATATTTTCCCATACTAACACTAGAGGAAATGTTTATGTCGCTTTTACCATGATTGTTTTGGGAGATTCCGAGGACCTTTGCGTAGTGGTCTCCGCGCGGTCACTTTTGTTTTAGGGGTTGAGCGTAAAAAACGATTTTTACCCGCTCTGCTGAGGATTTTATCGACTCCCTGACAAGCTAGACGATCAATGTTTACCGGGTCTATATCAGAGAAAATGGTGTTCACGTTTTAATAGGAAAGGCAAAACTAAAAAAAACTGAACGAACAAAATACAACGGTAACCCAGCCCAAAGCAGACAGCTTGGACAGACCTGGACAGTATGAGAGAATGCCTGCCTGTTGAAATATTTTTCCAAATGAAAGCAGATTAGGGAGGTCTACTGAGGGCCAAAAACGCATCTCATCAGGTTCACAATTTTCTTTTCTTCTCGAGGTTTCCAACGTAGAATAAGTTGGTAATATTATGCCATAACAAGACGTTTTCTAAGCGCGTTTTGCTAAGTCGGCACGTATCAAGCGTCATTACCGAAAAAAAAATCGAAATGACTCGCCCATTTGTAATTTTAAAACTGATTGAGGTCAGTAAAAAGTAGTTGAAAATCAATTACTAATGGGAGTCGTTAAGTTATTTTCCGCTCTCCGAAAGTACAATGATTGCTTTTCGGCAAAGATCTTAAAGATACTGAAATCGATGAAATGCGGGATATTTTGTTCGCTGTAATTGCTTTACAAATCGACATTTTCCTGCCTTTTGTCTGACCTTTTAGCTTCTCATCAATGCACCACCCCTGCATTGGTGGCTTAAGAAAACATGCGGTTTCAAGCGATACGGGGACATAACAAAAAATACCTCCATTTGCCACAAAGCACAGATGCACAGAAGACGAACGTTCACTGATGTTTATATGTTCCGATCGATAAAGGAACAGTTTTCTTAGGAAAAACTCGACGAAACTGTGAGTAATAAGATACAGATCATAAATAACTAAGATTTGTAAAACCAATATTGTGTTTATGATCATTCAGTCAATGTTTTCACTCGTGGCCTTGGCCAAGTTGTTAAACGTCTTGGGATTTTTCAGTGATTTTGTTTCGCTTACTAACGCTAATCTTTTAATTATTCTTAAAACGTTCAGTCTACAGTTATATTGGGACAATTGTTAAACGTACGAACGTAACTGCGGCACAACTTTTGAAAACGTGGAGGTATCTCTGGTTGACACCCTCGGGTATTCCATTTGGCTACGTCCCTAGATAGTCACCACTAGGTGTCCCCATTTAGTAGAGGGGTGGTCAACCTCGGTTAGCTCAAGTTTTGATTGATTGATTAATTGATTAATTGATTGATTGATTGATGTACCAGAAAAAAATTGTTCTATTCAGTTCAGTGAGTGCGTTAGTCCCAGAAATAATAATTACAAATTAATGGTTGTAAATTAAACAAATCGTCTCTTGTTCAAAATGATTAAAGCTTATCGCATATCATTGTGCAGGATGATTTGCCAAGTTTAAACTTTTTTCTCTTAGCTTCTAGGTTTCTGTTGGCAAAATGAGCTTAATACCGCTGACCTTATGACCCGTGGCCTTACTATGGTAACGGAAATTGGTTCGACGCTTGATGTCATCACCCTGGTACAGCTGCCTTGGCAGGAAAGATTCCGGGTAGGGATTTTTGTCTTTGTATTTAAGGTGGCTCAAAACTGTTTCCAGCAGTTAGATTTTGATAATTCATTACAACCGCTTTTTATCACCTGATGCTACAATCATGGTACCACAAAACTGTCCAATCATTGGTGAACACGTTGTTATCATTTTCGTGACACAATAGGTTACCATAGCATCAGTATGACCTGCTAAAACTACCCTTAATTACAGCTTTAGGGGCTTATAATTCAAAACGGCACACTGATTTTTTTTATATATATTATCAAATTTTAATAAGCACGATAAGACGCAATTTTTGGCAAAGTTTTGAAAAATTCTGTACATAGGGTTCAGAGCAAACTTAAAGTTGTGAAAATTAGATGATATTAGCTCATGCAATGCACGAATTAAATTTTGGCGTACACCTAGTTAATTCTAATCATACCAGGAAGTATTTCAATCAAATGTTTTTCCCTTTCCAGATCTGCCTTGGTCTTGCCAGATTATTGAGTTATTTAGCCCATTCTCCAATCGGTTCGCTCCTTATCCGGGATTTCAAGCTGTCACAGTTCATTCTGGTCGGCGGAGAGATCAAGCTGACAGACTTTGACGATGTTGACAATGAAGAACCCGAATGTTTGTCAAACAAGGACTGTGTTGTGAGAGGCGCTAAAGGAAATAAAACACTGCAATGTGATCGAGGACGCTGCCAAGGTGTAATCGCCGCCAAAAATTTAGATTACGCGAGTCGTGGTGTAATGAGTCATATTCTCATACCAGGAGCTCCGGAGAAATTACAAAGTTACTTGAACGAGATTAAATACAATCTTCAGACATTGACTTGGAGCAGTGACGAACTTGCGTGGCATTTGGAAAGAGTGCTCGATCTTCTACGTTTAGGAAAACATTTAGGTATAAAATAGATTACAAATTGTAATCCATCAAATATTTTCGCTCGAACGCGATTGGTCTAAACGCGTCACGTGACTAAATGTGCCTCAGCTAAAACTAGGGAATATTTGAGTGATATTCCTCAATTCGCACACTGCGAAAAGTATTATATTTGAAGGATAACAAACAAACCAGTTGCCATTTGACTTAAAAAATATGCTCGGATCGTCCTTGGACATAATCTGTACGCTCTCGGAAAACTGTGAGATTCTCGGAACAAATAATGTCCGCGGACAAATATCCGAGCATATTTTCACGCGAAATGGAGGCTTCTGTTTACTGCGACATAATTCTAAGGGAAAATTATAAATATATCCCATATAACCTCCTAACCCAACCTGGTGATGTTCATTTAACGGCTTTAGAAATAGTGTTGGGTTTCATATCGTTATATATCTTAGTTTTACTATTATATATTTCTTGCACGCATCTAAAATTTTCAAAAGTAACATCCCTTCCAAATCATGATAAACCCAAAAATACTTTTGAAACGCCAAATTGCTTCGAATAAAGAACTTCCCTTCCCTCAACCCAGCTACCCCCACTCTCTAATATGCCCCCCTTATTAAACGCCTTTTAAGCAAGTGTAAAGACACTGTAGGGGGGAAGCTTATTTAAGCCACTGCTTATTATGAAAGTTGACATTTCTTTATTTTCCAAGATGTGCCCCCATCAAGCCTGTCTTCTGAGATATTCGTAATTGAAAGGCTATTAAATAACAGTTCGGACATTTACAACTCACTAAGCCTACGCACATCATAGGTATAAAAAATGCCCATTGATTTGGTATTCTCATGCGTCTGTCCTGTTATTGATCATGAATTTCGTCACAACATCGTCAAAGTAGCTAGCCGTGGGTCCGCAGACTACAGTTATTGTAAAAAGTTTAATTGTTCTCATCCTTTTGAAGCCTTACATTTTAAACTACTTGTAATGAAGTATTATCAGGTCCTGAAAAATTTCCCTTTTAATTTTTACGCTTTTTCTCTTATCTCGATCTCATTAGAACCGTACACAAGTCCGACAAATTTCTACAAGGAACTTCCTAACGCCGACTTCCCAAAGTTACATGATTACGACTGTTTAAATTCGCGTTTGTTCGGCGCATGTCAGCTGGCAGTTTATGACGTCACAGAGGCAAAATACAAGTGCGACATGGACGATCAATGCAAAGCTTTTGTGACTACGGCGGAAACATTATGGACAGGTGAGTGGAGAGAGTCTCTATGATGAACTAGCTGTGCTCCTTGCAAGGCTTGAGTTGGTTATTTTCACGTTATATGGGTAGAGACTCTTCACTCCTGTGGCCTGGAATTGAGTTCGCCTTCACTCCAAGGGATTTAACAACTATGTTCCCAGGCTCCCTCCTTTGCCTCCCACGACAAGGGAAACAAAAGAAAGAGAGACTAGGATCGAGGCTGGGGATTTAACAAGGTTCTGTAGGATTTTTTCTGGGTTTTCGATCAGTTTCCCCTCTTCGAAAAGTAAATACTAATTTTCAGAACATGTTTAATTGATAATTTGTCTAATTGAAAAGAAAAGCAAAACAAAACAAAAAAAGGAACGTCTCGAAAAATAAGGGTGGCATAAATTTCTTTTAAAAGGCTAGTCTGCTAGACTGAGTGGCGTAAGAAACTTGGATTTATGGAGCGCATTAATTTCAGTAATTTTTAACATTTTGGTTGAAATTACTGTTCCCGTTTAATCAAAAAATAATTTTGGAACATTATTTTGAGCATAGATTTCATCTTTTTATTAATTCTTCACCCATTAGTGCATTCTTTAAAAAGTGCCGCTCGATCGATCGGCTTTGTGTTGCACTTCTTTTGGTTTACAAGTGTCGTTTGTTAAACATGTCAAAAGTTCCGCTTAAATTACCAGTGAGTTGCAGCTAAGCACACGGGTAGACAAGTCTATGGACAATAAACACGTCTACGCTCCTTTTTCCTCAGGTTACTTCATCGTGTATTTAAAGAATGACACATCACATGTCCAGCCTAACAAAGACACCACAATTTACATCAAACAGCCCATCCACGTGAAAAGTAATGTAGTTACGTTACCTTGACAACCAACTGCGACCAGCGTCTAAGTAATTAATATCAATCAACACGCACAAAAAGCAAGTTTTCTAGTGTTTACTTAAAGAGAAGTTGTCAACGTTCGGCAGAGGCAACAGGTAACCTTCCTTACTCCCGATATCGTCCCTTTCTGGCAACGAAGGTAGACAACGGTTGCCTGGCCTCTGGAGGAGCCACGAGGCACGTTGTTGCAGAGGTGTATTTGCGATGTGACGTCGTCCAAGTGCCTTCTGGCAGATGGAAGCGTTGCATTTGAGTTATTTGATGTCATTGAAGATAATAAAAGAATAAACCAAGGCTGATGCCGAGTGTTGCTTTCTTTGAACAATATGACGGCCTTGGTACGTTGGCGTTCAAACGGAAATGAACAATAGAAAAGAATAAAGATACCACTGAATGACAAAATCACTTCCAATATAAACAGTAGTCAGAAGTTATTGTTCTATAACAGAGCGCGTAGCATCTTCAGTTCGCGACAGGGGACGGGAGGGGAAGAGGGGTACTCCCACAAATTTAGGCTGGGGACGTGCCACGCACTTCATGAAGCCCTTACGCTATTTCAGACCAAAGCATGCGATTTTCGATACCCTGTTTCATACTGACTCACAATTCGATATCGTGTTCTAGAGCTCTAAAAGAAGCACACGTCTCTAGTCAAGAAATTATCAAAGTAAGCTTACCTTGATAATCTCTCGCTCTAGTACATGACCTCAACTAACCAGCAGGAATGGTATATATTTGCGTAATTCGAATTCCTGATTTTAATGGAAAAACCTAGTTGGCATCTAAACTACATACAAATGCTTAAAGAGAGTGTAAAGCATACCCTTTCACGGACCAAGAGTCAAAATCTACAGTATAATTCAGATTAAAACGGCTGAGAAACCACACCCTTTGGCGCCTTATATACGTATGTAAGAGAGCAGCCCGTTTTATAACCATCAGTTACAACACGTAAATACACTTCTTTATTCTCGTACTAGGCTCATCACGGCGTCCAGTAGAGAAAGGGTGCTTGATCTACGGGCATAATCTTTAAGTTGCACGCCATATGCATGAGATTTTCTTTTGTTCGTGGCCATAATGGCCTTTAAACTTGGTTAGAATTGGCCCTGGAAAAAAGGAACCACCGTAAACGTTCAAAGCCTCATAACATTAAATGACCCACGTAAAATTTGTCTACTAGTGCTACTGTATTTTCTCAATTAAACGCTGGGTCCCAAGATGGTAAATAAACCTCATCGGCATCTTTTTCGAGGTATCGTTTCTTTCATAACGAGTTGTACTTATCACTCCACTAAGTTGTAACGGGTACGACCTCAGAACCAAATTCTCTATAACTTGTTTTATAAATTAATAATAATAATAATAATAATAATAGATTTGTATAGCGCCACATCCATGGCTCATGGCGCTTTACAGTAAAAAATGTTATTAAAAATAAAATTTACATTAAAAATTTACATCAGTGATAAAAAATTACTAACAAATAAAATAGCTAAGCTGTAAAAATGAAAGTAAAACTAGGAATCATTAAAACCTTTAAATAAAAACTGACTAACTTAACTAAGTGACTGACTAACTAACTAGCTAAACTATCTAATCTACTAATTAACTAACTAACCAAAAGTCTAGTTATAAAATTTGTTAAAAAGATATGTCTTTATACAAGTCTTAAAATCTGATAGCGAGCCGCTCCCTCTTATATTGTTCGGAAGAGAGTTCCATAGGCTAGGTGCTACAAAAGAGAAACACCTATGACCATAGCCTATTAACTTGACAGGTGGTACTTTCAAGAGGTTTTTGGAGGAGGATCGAAGATTTCTGCTTGGTACATAAGGCTCTAGCAGTTCAGTAATGTAATTAGGGGCCTGGCCGTTGAGCGCTTTATAGGTTAAAAGTAAAATCTTATAATTGATGCGCTGGCTTATTGGAAGCCAGTGTAGCTGCTTTAAAACCGGCTTGATATGATCGTATTTCCTTGTTCTAGTAACAACGCGAGCCGCAGCATTCTGGACATTTTGTAGACGATCTATCAAAAATTTTGGTAGTCCATATAGAAGCGAGTTGGCGTTATCTAGTTTGGAAGTGATGAATGCATGTACTAACTTTTCAGTGTCTGCTAGAGATAGACAGACTCTTATCCTGCTAATGTTTCTAAGATGGAAGAAACAGGCCTTGCAGGTACTGGTAACATGCTTTTCCAGTGACATGTACTCATCAAAGATGACTCCAATGTTCTTTGCAGAAGTAGATGGCTCGATCTGTTCACCAGACACATCGACGTGGTCTATTAATGGGGGTGGACGATGTCGTGCGCTCAAGATCAAAAGCTCCGTCTTTCCTCTGTTTAGTTTCAGCTTATTGCACACCATCCACGAGTCGATCTCAGAAACACATGCTTCTATTTTAGCTATAGAACCAGGTTGTTCGGCGTAGTTGGGCTTAAATGAGAGGTAGAGCTGGGTGTCATCAGCGTATAGATGGTAGTTAAGTCCGTGCCGTTTGATGATGTCCCCGATGGGCGATGTGTATAACAAATACAGGATTGGCCCTAAAACGGATCCCTGGGGAACACCGTAGCGAAGTTCTTTCATCTCTGACTTGGTTCCGTCAATCATTACAAACTGCTTCCGGTCTTGAAGATAGGATCGAAACCATTTTAGCGCATTTCCTTTCACGCCGTAGCGTTTTTCCATTCTTTCTAGTAGCAGTTTATGGTCGACGGTATCAAACGCCGCAGACATGTCCAACAGTAGCAGGATAACGCATTTCTGATTATCTATCTCACAGAGAGTGTCATTTTGCACCCTCAGGAGAGCAGTCTCCGTGCTGTGAAAGCGTTTATATGCTGACTGAAAAGATTCCTCTAGATCATTATCGCGTAGATAGTCGCTCAATTGACAAGATACTGCTTTTTCAATTATCTTAGATACAACCTTCAGATTTGAGATAGGTCTAAAGTTTGAATAATCCTCAGAGTCCAGGTTGTCCTTCTTCAGCTTCGGTTTGATCATTGCTTCTTTCAGTGCAGCGGGCATAGATGCTGATTGGAGAGACATGTTAACGATGTTAGTTAACACGGGTAGAATAGTTGATTTACATTCCTTAAGAATAGAAGCCGGTATAGGGTCAAGATCACAGGATTTTTTACCGATTTTGTCCACAAAACTTTCAATCTCTCTTTCTGATATCACCCTGAACTCTGTGAATTCGGCTTGACATGGCTGTTTGTATACTTCGCAGGACTGGGTACCAGAAGTCACTTCTTTGGATAGCTCCGTTCTTATGGATGCTATCTTCTTGTCAAAAAAGTCGGCAAAATTGTTCGTAAGCACAAACGTTGAGGGTGCGGTCGGATAGCGTCTATCTACTCTGCGGTGTAATAGCTTGTCGACTGCGTTGAAAAGTATTTTTGGATCTGATGCATTCTCTGAAATAATAGATGAATAGTATGAAGCCTTTGCGTCCCTTAGCATTTTGTTCACTACCTGGCACTGGTCGACAAACATCTGTCTGTCGACGCACAGTCTCGACGATCGCCAGCGGCGCTCCAGCCTTCGACGTTTTCTCTTGGCGTTACTAATACCCTCATGGTACCATGGTGCTGATGGACGGAGAGTTATCATGCGTCGTTTTAAAGGTGCATGCCTTTGAAGTATTTCCGTCAGAGTATTTTCGTATTTTTCAGTGAGATCCATAAGATCAAAGGCGTTGGTTGTCAGAAGGTCAGATTGCTTTAGGTCGTCATTAAAACTGTCCATATTTACCGAGCGCAGTTTACGATAACTAATTTCCATTCGTTCCAGAGGTGGTTTCTTTAGGCGTAGCTTGCAGTGTACAGCAGAGTGATCGGACAGCATTGGATCGCGTATTTCAACGCTAGTAACTAGCTCGTCCTCGGCCCTAGTTATGATCAGGTCTAAGGTGTGGCCTTTCTTATGGGTGGGTCCATTTACATGCTGGACTAGACTGAGCGATTCTAAGATCTTGTTAAATTTTACAGTCTCCAAATTGCTGATTTTATCCATGTGATAATTGAAGTCACCCACTATTAGAAGGTTGCCAGGGGAAACAACGAACTGTTCTGCGAGGGTGCAAAATTCTTCAAAGAATAGAGAACAATTTAATTGATTTCCCTTGGATGGAGGCTTGGATAAATTACTGACTACAGACGAAGTCGGTGACACTATTTTCGGGATTTCTAGATGTTTTCTTGATAAATTTGCATTTGACTCATCAAACTCCAAGTATTTATCTCAAAACAATACTAGAGTATACTACTATAGAGTTTAAAGTGTGTAATAATATTCACTTATGTTCTTAAAATAAAATTTCCTGAAATTAAAGAGAGTGTGCAAATATCATGTTCATTCAGCTAGAATAAGTAGGATCTTTTGTGAACTTTACATAAAATAGGTAGTTGTTAATTTGACAACGTTTTATTTGCAATGCCTTTTATATGCTTTGCTGGGCTGCAGTGTATGTATGGTTGTATCCGAGTTCCTCTCAAGCAAGGGTGTGTACGTAACACTTCACGTTCGTTAGGTAACGTGAAAGGCTCTTTATGTCTTTCTTCTGGCCTATTTTTCCCAGTTTTAGCTAAAGCTTTAGTTAAAACTGTGGGCCCCAAAATTATATCACGCACAAAATATGTTACGCCTTGCCGAAATTTACCGCCTGTTTCCTAGACGCATTACCGCCGAGTTTGTCTTTCCTATATGTATATCCCAAGGTGTGTTATTACGAAATGTAAACTTTAGTATGAGTTAGGTATATATACCGGCACTTCGTGTTGTATTATACTCCCTGACGAAGTGTGCGTTAGCCACACGAAACGCGTAGGAGAAATAAAGAAGTTATTCAACTGCGTATACAGTTCGCAGAGTGCTGCTCACTAGTTACGTTTTCATTAAATTGTCACCTAGTAAATATGTGGACAACTTGAGCGAATTTATTTGGGCAAATGGCTCACCGCCCTCCCCCCCCCCCCCCTTGGGAAAAAGTTGCCCGTACGCCTCTGACGTGATGGCAAACTCAAAGACTGAAAGACTGAAAGGTTTAAAACTGTTCTGCAAAGTTTCTTCAAGCCATAGTGTACATTGAATCGAATAAAAGGCAGTTTTAAATCAACGTTTTTTACAAGTTTTAGGTCGACTGGACCTCTTTACTGCACATAAGTATCATCAGCTATTGCGCAGGTCGAAATCATTTATCTAACGAGAGCCTTAAGTTCTTTACGATAATTTCCGCTGAAAATAAAACAGATACAAGGATTTATGGCACAATTTGCTAGAGCTATGAAATGAGCCGCACAGACAAAGTGTAGGAAGCCACAATTCGCCAGGGGGTTGGTGGTCGTAAAGGAGGTAATAATCCAGCCGATAGCGAAGGGCAGCCAGCGTACTGGAAACCCTACCACAATAGCAATGGCCATCTTTAACACATTTCGCTCCCTTTGCTGACGTTGTTGTCTAGCGTTGGCCGATTGCTCGCCTGGAATCTTCTGCGACTTGAGCTTTAGATAGATGATAGTGTAAAGTATGGCTATCAACACCAACGGGATAAACTTGAATACAACTATATAGGACGCGATGTAATTCTCAGAGGATGAGGACTCTCTAAAGACTTCATTCCAATGCCGCTCACAAACCAGTTCCCCGGGATATTCAACAAGTTCGTGGACGAAGAGCTTTGGGGATTGGAAAGCGATCGCGACGATCCAAGTGGCGAGAATGAAGAACGGGCACAGTTTTGAACTGATGAGTGGGGAACGGAGGGGATATACCACAGCACCAAATCGATCGACTGCTATCAGAACCAGGCTCTGAACAGACACAGCAGCGGAGATTTCTAATATGAAGCCATCCATCTTACATAAGGCCTGGCCAAGGGGACCACCGATCAGCCAGGAGTTCATATAGAGCCTTTGTATCTCCTGAGGGATGAAGAAAATCGAAAACAGCAGATCGGACACGGCCACGTTTATAATGAAAAAGTTGATGGGTTTTCTCATGGTTTGCGTCTTGTAGACAATTATTCCGATGACGCTGTTCGCTGCCAACGAAACAATAAAGACCAGGCAGTAAGCGAAGGTCAATCCAATTTTTTGTGCTGTAGGATTCCAGTAGCAGCTCGATGGCTGTGTTCCATTCATCGTTGTACTCACGTTTTCCGACATTGCCGTTCGGTTTCTTTTTCCACTTTTATGCTCACAAATTAGTTTTCTTCTGGTTTGTTCTCTTAGCAAAGTCACTCTATTTATTTTCTAGCGAAGGCAGGATCTCTATTCGGCTTGTTGTCGTCATTCGCGCGGAAAGGATGATCGATTAGAAAATTTCCACGACATGTTTAAGGATTGGCAGATCTTTGTTGCAGCTGTCTGATGCTTATTTGCACCAATAGTTAGGGTTTCTTATTTCGTGCGTAGCTCAACAAAATGAAGCGACCTATCAGCTTGCGCCACAAATTGCTTTTCATTTCACATCTTAACGTCAATGAACTAAACTGGAAGCAGACACCATCCTATGACGGCAATTACATTGTCAGGTTATATTGTAACGTGACATAACAAAGCCACGCAATGAACACGATTTTATATCTTAATTTAATTTAAGGTGGCTCAATAGTCCCAAAATGGCTATTTGTAAGACATTTTCTACGAAACTTGTGTACCCATTACTGAAACGTTTGTTACAACACCAGATACAACACTTCTTGAAGTTTCTAATTCTCAAAGTTGAATTCCTTAATTTCCTAAGCAACCGCAACCATAAATTGAACCACACCCAATTTGGGGCTTTTCAAAGCTGGGTTTACGTTTAATTTTTCTGAAGTGAAGAAAGATAAAGAGCTGAAACTTGGCAGGCATTATCATCTTATATAAAGCTATGCAATGACCCACTTTAAGGGGAATATACACAACCAATCAGTGTTTATATATGCAAGAAGAAAGTGAACAAAATGAGCGTAAACTCTGACCAGGTAAAATGAACTTCCACTTGAAGTACTAGTCAAAATCTCGTAAAAGTGGGTCATTGCACAGCTTTTACACACCTAAAAGCACTGGGAAAATTTCATTGGATTATCTAAAATACTTTTTAAGATATTAGGTTTCTTAGTGGACAGAAACCTTGAAAACGGAAAGCGGAAAAAAAAAACAATACAGTTTCCATGGTAACCAAGTCTATGGCTTTCAAAAACTTTGAAAATCGACCAAAATAGCCCGCAAATACGGAAAAAAAAACAAAGTGATATTGATCATACTATGTCTAAACTTACCGAAAATTATTTTTCCCAACATTTGAAAATTTTTACCATTTTGGGATTATTGACCTTAACGTCAATGAATTGAATTGGAGACGGACATTATCCTATGACATCAATGCTGCAACAGATGGAGTAGTGGTAGCTGGCTGGATTGTTTTTAAATCTTTTTCAAGCATGATAAACAGTCGCTACATTTTCTTCTTCCTGCCATTAATTGGTCGTGCATCAAATTGTCCATCAAGACGAGTCAGTGAGAACACAGGATGTTCAACGATGGAACCCGAGTTCAACAAGAAAAACAAAGCAATCATCCTGATGCCTTATAAGAGAATGCGTGTTGTCGGCGTTTAAAGGAGCTCAGTCACTGTTTGCGCATATTGAAAAGTTTAGCCTCAACTTTTCAAATTCGTCGTTTGTAATTCGTGTGAATCTTCTCCATCCTTCGCCATTCTTGTTCCTTTATGGTTTATCATTATGTCTTTGGTTTTTTTTCTAACTTATTAAACTGTTATTTTCAGGTTTCCTACCATTTAAAGGTTATTTGGTATTTGGCCAAAATAACTCCAAATGCAGTGACAGAGCTCCTTTAAATTTAGAAGTTTAATGTCCAATTGGTGGTTTTCAGTGTCACGCCATAAAAAATAGATTAACATAAAATTCAAAACCGTTGAACAGATAAAGTCCAGAATCTGAGAAAAGAAAGAAGGTAAATATGCCAAGACTCTCGCCAAGATTCGGGTCACAACAATTTTTCTTATGCAAGATATGCGGAAAAACTTTTTACCTAAATTTACAGAGATTTGTATGGAGACGCCATGTTGGTGCCCATCCGGATGGGCACCAACATGGCGGCCGGAAACCAACAGAAACATCTGTCACTGAGTTTTGCTACAAAAGAGTGCATTTATCCCTCGAGGAACTCAAAAACATTAAAATAATACTTTTTCTAATACAAGAATTGTTCAGATAGCCCAAATTCCCCGCAATAAGTCCCTTTTTTAACCAACATGACAGCTCTCTTCACGTCATGTAAATGCCGCGTCACGCAAAAGCTTAGAAATTCAAGCGCAGTCTATCACAAAACCAAGAACCCATTCGGAGCAAAACTTTCTATGATTATTAGTTTTCAGCTGCTCTTATACATCATTAAAGTAAAATCTCAGGAAGATCAATAGTTTTGTAGTTTGAATTTTAGTGACGTCATGTGAAAACCGGCAATATAAAGACAACCTAAACCACCTAATCAAAGGCTGCCGCGCAAATGTGATATGAGTTTACTCTACAGAGACATAAAGTTTTCTCAAGTATCCAAGTCAGTCTTTTAACAACGAAACTCTTCTGTGCATTGCATATGACGTCAACACTGGCTAATAATTTCAGAATCGGATCTAAACTCGGTTTGTATCACACGAGAGTCTTTCTTTAAAAAAGGTTTTACACCTGTGTATGAAAATTGATGGATTTGGGTGGAGAGGAGAGAGGACAACGCGTTTAACTTGTTTTCTCAAAATGAAGGAAAAACCAAAAATATAATCATTGATGTCAAACAAAGAAGTATTCAATTACTTTTCTATCGATTATTTTCCCGAAAAACCCCATCAGGTCTACGGTGTGGGATTACTGGACCAGCTTAACTTCAGTTTCCATTTCATGTTTGTTGATAGCGTTTCACAGGCCACTAAAAACGATTGGTTTTATACGAGGCCTAGGAGCGCGCCCAAATTTCTCTCGGCCATATTTCCCCTGTTCGCTTTTTCCTATTTTCACCTAACAATCTGTGAGTAGCGACTGAAGTGAGCACACTTTGGGATAGCGACGAAGCGGCGGAAAAAAAATGTTTTTTTGTTGTTTTTTTTTTTTTAAACCAATGAAACCAGAAAATGGTTTCATTTTTGGAAAACTATAAGAGCGTTTGAATATATTCTGAATAAAATTATATTCTTTTCAAATGGTTGCGTGACATTTCCTCAGAAAAAAACAGGAAGTTGATGATCTCATCTCTTTATGGACTTTCCCGAGGAAATGAGTCATCAAATCAGCAATTAGCAGATGCGTCTTGCATAAAATTTTGGGGATTAAGCTATATTTACATTTGTATTGTCTTTCGAGCTGTGCGAACAAGCACTTTTAGTAAACGTTATGAGTAAATTTTGCTTCAATATAAATATCTTATATCATATTATAGAATGGCATGTGATAAAGAAATTCACGATGAATTGGCTAAAACAGAAGTAATATGTATATTTTGCAATGAACATATTGATAACATATTGCTAATAGAGATGATGCTTGTTGTGAAAATCAAATGATTTAAAATATAAATCATCAATATACTTGCATTCGAGTTCATGGGTTTGAATTTGCTAATGAGTATATGGATTTTCATGAAAATAAGTTCAAATGATCAAGAAATCAGTCTACCATAGAAAGTATCATCTTAACAATATAATAAATCAAATATGTGATAAAAATGAGTTGCATATCTCAACTTCCAATCTAATCAAAATACATCAAATTTTTCAAGACATTGATAAAATAACTACCTCAGATTAATGGAGCAAGAAAAAGAATGATTTCTATCTCTTGTCTATTGAAAAAGATCTTAAAGTTGATGAAGTTGGATTCCAAAAAGATATCAATCAGTCAATCAAAAAGGACTTTAGCTTTTTATGCTCAGTATTTTAGAAAATTTTAGTGAATTATATTCCAATTTGAATTATATTCCTTTTTATATGAAGTGATTCCATCAGTAAGATCTCTTGCGAAATTGTCTATACTGGACGTCATATCAATTAACGATTGTTGATTGTATTCACCAGATCTAAAAGAATCTTTTAAACTGACTAGCAAATGTTGATATGAATCAGAGCAGTACTTATGATTCTGTATCTTTAGATCCAGATCTTTGTATTTCATACAAACTTGTAATAAGAAGAATTCCTCCTGACGCTATAGCAGAAATGATTCCTAAGCTTCCAAATAAAATTGATAGTCTCCAATGTACCTTAGTCTTTTATATTTTTTATAGGCCTTTTTATGGCCATAAGCGCTAAGATGGTAGGTTTTATAATATGCTTTTAATTCTTGTATTTGTGGTTTATTTAAAGCGTTATTTATATGATTGAAATCAATATTTTTATTTTGTCTTTCATATATATAGGATAGATAAAATCACTCAAAATTATGTGCCTTTTGATTTCTACGAAACTAGGATTTTATGAAACTCTTTACTGTTTAAATCATAAAAATTTTTAGTGATGCCAATTCTTTGAATTTTATAATGCACATCTATTGAAAATATTTTTGTTGAATAAGGAGTTTGACTAAAATTATCAGTTGTTTGGATATTCGGGCAGCGAAGTTCTGCACTGCTTGAAGTTTGAGGAGGTTAGCTAGTAGTTGCTGCATTTGACCTGACCGACGAACAATTCTCCAGCCAGGTCTCGCTTAGTGAGAATGAAGTGGTTCCTATTCTTTATAGAGCGAGCATTCAAATGAGCTATTGTGATGTTCTCTTCACGACTGACGTTTCGAAGCGTTCGCGTTGCAGCGTTCATTAGAATTAGTCGCGACAATCATTCCAGGATTCACTTCAACGTCACCCGATAGCAGAATGCGTGCGATAGCGAAGGAAGCAGAGGAATTCGAGTAGTAAGGCACTTTAGATTTGAAGAGACCTTTGAGAGTGAAGTTCGTGGTCCTTCGAATTGCAGCCTTGCTTTCAAGTACAGCAAATATGGAAGATGTTCACGTTAAAGTTACATTTGATTCAGCAAATGTCAAGTATTTATCTCTAAAAATTGGGCCAATATATACAGGATGAAAAGTACTCTTCTTAAATAACGTAACCGGCGCTTGGCCTCCAAGAAAAGCCTGGTCTCAGAGGCAAGCTTTTTAAATGAGTCCCCGACGTTTGATCGAAAATAGGCAATAGGTATGTGGTGTGTCTTTACATTTGTCGATCCTTCCATCAACTCTTTCCATGCCATGTGACATAAACTATAAGCTCTGAACGATTCACAATTTGCCGAGTCCATATAATTTTTTCTTGGTTCTCCAGACCTGTCCTTGAAACCATACGGTTTACACGAAATTTTATGATTATTAATGGTAATAGGACTGAGTGGAGTCCAATTCGGTCTGTAATCATACGAGTGATTAACAAAATCGGACGACCGCGAAGCGGGAATCCGATTTGTTAATCACGAGTATTATTACAGACTGAATTGGACGACGCGAAACCCTGTTACTTGTTTACAGTAGTAGAAAAAAACTGTTGTTATTATGACAAAATTCGAGAAACGAACAAACCATCGATTGAGCGCTGAACGATTAAACGTCGTTATGAATGCTGAAAAACACAGCAGCTTACTCAACAAAGTGCACCGCAACAGCGCGCGCAAAATGACGCGTACTCTCCAATTACAAGCATGACGCGTACACCGTCCAATTAATGCTCAAATCGGGCTGCTGATAGCCAATCACGTTCGAGAATTTTGTCATAGTTTTGATTAGTATATTAATCATAACAATTACAATTTCCTCAAATGTGATTGGTACATAAACTGCTGTATTTTGCTCTAATTAATCTGCAAAGCTGTAATCGGACAGTTTAATCGGACAGTTGGCTGTAATCGGACACCTGTAATCGGACAGTTACATGAGCCAATCATTTTAAGTCCTCTCCACTAAATCCACCAATCACAACATTGATTACAATAACTATCGTAACCAATTCAAGAGACTGACTGTAAAATTACGGAGGTTTAGTCTCTGGTGACTGGTTTGAAAGAAACTTAACAGCCATTTTGCAAGCTATTCTCCATATTTTTAATTATGATATTTAAAAATGACTATTAAACGCTCTTTTTCAAATGAATTTTTGCTTTTGTGGGAAATTGTAATTGTTATGATTAATTGGTAATAGGACATCGTGTCGTCCAATTCAGTCTCTAATAACACTCGTGATTAACAAATCGGTCGTCCGATTTTGTTAATCACTCATGTGATTACAGACCAAATTGGACTCCACTCAGTTCCATTACCATTATTAATCGTATCTATAACAAAATTCTCGATCATGATTGCTTCTCCGCGCGCCTATTTGTCACGTAAATCGGAGCGCGATCACATGGGTGTCCAATTACAGGTGTCCAATTTGAACTTTTTTGGTAATTGGATACCTGTAATTGGATACCCACGTGATTCACACGTCAATAACGCGCGATTTAATGGCTTCCTTCGCAATGTTTCGTTCAGTTTTCAAAACTTAAGAAAAGGCATTTTCGCTCAAAAGAAGTTCTCAAAAGACATTTTTAATTCCGAAATTTGTATAGATACGATTAATTAGTAATTGGACCTCGTGTCGTACAATTCAGGGAGTAATAGCGCGAGTAATTTCAAATCGGCGTCGCGCTTTGCGCCCGTCCGAGTTTGAAATTACTCCCGCGATTACTACCTGAAGTGTGCGACACAAGGTCCAATAACTATTACTAATTCAAATACAGGTTGATCCCGCCAATTAAAACTCAGTTATTTCAAATTCCCCGTACGTTGTTTCTAACTCAAAACCATTTCCCATGGACTCGCTCTTTAGTCCTTTCCTATCGATTATTTCGAATTCTCACTATTTCGAACTATTTTCCGTTTCCCCTTAGAATTCGAAATAGCGAGACTCAACTGTATTTGATCACGAGAGATTTGGAAAAACATTTCAGGATAAAAAGTAGCCGCCGGCATGTCACCATTATCTGATGTAAATTATTGTAAGTTCAGTAGTGTAGTTTCACACTTTCCTTTCTTTATATAATAGTCGCCAAAAATTATGTGACCGAGCACTAACGTGACCTAATTAATATAGCCTAATCTAGCGTGACAATATCTTTGCATGACAAGCCGTGGAATACGTCCACGGACGGCTATCACGACATGTGAACCTTAAATAACCGGTAAAATTTTCATAGCATTACAAAACATACGGTTTCCACATTGTAAGTATATAAATTACATCATTCCTTTTTCTGACTTAAAATACAACCAGTTTGTACAAATCCAGGCGAGAAACTAACAATCATGGTCAAAAGTCTTGGGACAAAGTTCACACTTTTGGCGCTTTTGCACACACGCCAGACAAACAGTCGCGCGAATACAACTTCATCTACCTAGCCTCTCCCACCGCCCCACATACAATGTTGGAAACTAGCACCTGCAATAGGTCATATCTGAGTTGCCTTTTGCCACTGTGCCAAGTCAAAACGAGTCTTCGCGCTAAACCATTCGTATGAAACTGTGTTCCACCTGCAGGTTCATTTTCATGCAAATCAAACTCATAAATTTTCATATGAAAGGTTTTGCATGAGCATTCGCTTTTGAAACAGAGGCTCAAGATAACTCGGAAATGGCCTATCTCCTGATTTTCATCATTGTATTGGGTGGGGAGTGGGGAACAGCAACGCATTTTTAAAAGGATAGCAGTGCTTCAGTTGTAAAACACGGATAATCCGTTGCATTACATCAGTGTCCTAAGATTTCTGTCCGCGATTGTAGTCGATAATTCCTAAAATTAAGTTAGTACGTTAAGATTTCCTAATCGGCAATAAATGAGCCTCTGTATTGAATACAAACTTATCAAGAGGAACAATATCCACATCGCTCAGTAATAAGAATAAATATTTGAGAGTTTCTCCGAGAAAGAAGCTCTCCATTTTATCTCTAAACCCTTGCCTTGGGTCTTTGACGCTATTTAGAGATGAGTAGCCTCCGGTAGAGATTTTGGCGTGTTTCTCAATGGCCTGGAATATGTCCCAGCCATATTCCTGGTATTTCTTGTCTCCCGTGAGGCGGTAGAGAATAAATAAAGATTCCAGGGTCTCTGGTCGCAGCAGACAGTGAGCATCTAAAGGCTAAAGAGATTAAATAAAGAAAAACCCTTAAGCCTAAGTGACTCACAGTTCCCGGCGCTTAATTCCGGTTTCTGTAGCATAAAGTAGCTAGGAGTATTTCTACTCCTCCCTGGATGGAGTGAAAGTCCATCACAGCTTACTCACAGAATTCTGTCAGGTCCCCAGAACAATTTGCTGTTACACTGTACATAATGTATTAAATAGATACAATGTACACCTGGGTGGGGGGGAGGGGGGTGGAAAAGGCACTGTGAGAGTAAAGTGTCTTAACCAGGAACACAACACAACGTTCTCGAGCAGAACTAAAACCACTTGATCCACATTTCAGCGCACAGAGCATTAGCCCATCGTGTCTCCCACAACTTTTCTGGCCCAATCTTCCACTAGGGGCAAGGAACTGAAGTCTCCCACAAAAAGATTGAAGAGATTGAGAGAGATGTAGTTCAATAACTTAACAAAAGTAGAACTTAGGATCTCATCTGGGCACTTTTTGGTTGAATGGAAAGTGTCCTAGTTTACCTTGGGTGTAAAAAGACAACAAAATTGTGCGTCTAAATGCAGGGTAGGGCAACCTATTAATTCAATATGCCCGACCAAAATTTAAAGTACATGGTTAAAATACTTACCCTAACAGTAATGTCTTGCTGTCCTTGTGCAGACGGCCCTTGGTTGAAGTAAACCAGCTCAGCACTCAACCCAGTCGGCATTCGTTTGTACATCTGCACGCAGGTCTCTAACAGATCCTTAGCAAACTGTTCATATTTTTTGTCAAGGCCATTGTGGACAGCTAACATTAAAGTACCAGGAAGAAAACACACAAGGTGATCCTGCAAGGAGTTCAAATCACATGAAAAATCAGACCATTAGTTTTGTAAACAAAATATTAGACTGTGCTGGAGAACAGACACCAACACCCTTTGCAAAAGAAAGTCACATTATAGGGTACATGTAGCTGGACATAAGGAGCAACTGGGTGACAGTGTACTATAACACTTTTTAAGGGCTTGAAGGATTGACATGTCAGGAACTTAACTCCAGTTTTCCAACATAAAGAGCAGTGTTTCTGTCAAGTCACGCTGAAAATATGCCACGAGGGGCTGATTTAAGTGTCAAGGAACAAAACATGATCCCAGCCAGCACTGACACACGCCAGCCCTATAAACCTGGAGTCCTGCAACAGAATACACCATAGTCTAACTACTTGGCCACCACAAACACTGCTTAGCATCTACATGTCCATGTATTTGTGCAATAAGACTACCAATAGTTAATACATGTACCATTTTAGGGCTAAATGTTTGACCATGAAGAAGTTCACCAATGTAAACCAGATTGCTTGGTTGGGATTCCCGCTTTAAAAGTAACATCACTCCACCCATGGACTCTGTAAAATCATTTCTAAGCCTGAAAATGAGAAATTACACTGTTTCAGTTTGACCTGATTCTGAATGTTATGAGGTCACACCATATTTCTTAGTCATGAATATTTTGTGCCCAAAATACATGTAACTTGACCTCACAAACTTTGGACAATTCTACTTCACAACTTCACAACTTCACAGCCTTACCAGTCTTCTGTCTTTCCACTCTGTAACCACTGTTTTAACAGGTACTCATAGTAACTGTCACCACGAGCACCCAGAGTGATTGTTGCCGCTGGCCGGAACTTGCCAGTATCAGCATTTACAAAAATTGGCACTAAGCCTACTCGTTTTGGAAGGGCATGGATATGGTTTGACACTGTATCTACAGCTGCCTGAAAAAAAAAGTGACCAAACATTCTCCATCAGACAATAATACAAGTACATCAATCAAGGAGGGGGGCAGGAATGACTTTTAGATGTAGCCAATGTACATTGCACTGCACATGTACATTTTTAGCCATAAAGATCATTTGAAAGAAGGAAAACAGTACATTTAACATGTACACTGCATGTTGTACTTAACTTGATCATAAATACATCATAAAAAGTTCACTGAGAAAAGGAAAAATTGAATAAAAGATAAACAGGTTTGAAAAATTTAATGAAATGCAAAGATGTCACTAACAGGTGCACAGTTTTCACAGTTTCAATCTACAAACATTTTTAAATTTACAGTAATCTATTCAAAACATTGGTGGTGTACATGAAAAAGTTTAAATAGTTACCTTGTATTTGGTATTGCCCGTTGTGTAACTAAGATCTCTGAATTCTAGCTGTATGGTGGTCACCTCTGACACAGAACTATCAGGACCCCAGCGGGGAGGGTGTGCGGCATGAGTCAGTAGATTAACATCTGAATAAGGAATATTGGATCTTGACTCAAAAGCTGGCAAGAGACGATCTCCAAGATCAATCTGCAAAAATGTATCGACCTTAACTTGTATCAACTGAGAAATGTTTTATCTAAGACATTTTAACATTAGACACTACACTTTTAATTGTTTTCTTATGTAGTACTGTTCAATATACTCAGTGCAGTTTCAACTGAGGAGCCAGATGTGAGCTAGAAAATTCGTTTTACATGATTCATGTACACTATTTTATAACTTGTTTCATGTGTGGTATCAGCAGCTCTTCTCTTGACCATGAAGTACCTACAGTGTATAATGGCTCATTGAGCTATAAACACATGTAATATGCACATCATGTACTGTACATACTTTCAAGTTAACATAAAATTTTAGCTTTTTCAGCAGTTCTCTCAATCCCCATCAAAGAAGGTTAATTCCTCTTGTAAATACAACTCTGAGATTTCTTGTTAATAAAAACTTAAAATAAAAGTCTTACGTTTTGTTACAAGTGAATAATGGACAACTGAATGTTGAAATGACACAGTCGTTTACTTTTCAATTCAAATACAAACACATTAAATTTCAAATTATGATAATTACTATGATATTATGAGAATTTATCAAGGATTTAGATAACTGCATCTAAAACATCCTTGTTAGAAACATTCAGATTACAAATTCTGATTGGGGGAACTACACTGTACATGGAGATAAGAACATATATGTAGTTACTGTGCCTACTGTAGAGCCTAAAATTGGTATCATTACCAGTCCAGACCTACATGTAACTATTAAAAAAAACCCTTTTGTCAAATATATACTTACTGCCTTCTTCAGAAACAAGTCATCCTGTGACAAGTGATAAGCACTCAAAAGTCCTCCAAGTACACGAATGGTTGTCTCAAATAAATTCACGTCAACATTCTTCTCAAACGTCAAGCTGTTGGCAACCCAGTCACGTGCCTGTTGAAATTCCTCATGTAGATTCATAAGCAGCATGGTATCTAAGGAATCGATGATTGTAAGCCCTAAGCCAAACCATTCACTGCTTGACTTAGAAATCGGGCGCAGTTCATCATGACCCCATGCATATTTTCTATAGCCTTCCCAGGCATGTTTAAAAGCTTCTACAACTTTCTTTTGCCGCTCATTATGTTTCTCTGGTGGAAGGACGTTGACTCCGTTTATGTTTAAAGCAACGTTCTCGTGACTTTCCATAAGATTTGCTTCACCATCACCAGCAGTGTCTGCACCATTTTCATCAGGTTTGTCCTCATGGTGAACTACAGTATCTCCATGTATCTTGTTTTTGTTATCATTTTTACCATCATCATTGCGATTAGTGGCAAGCACTCCAGCATCATTTCTATTCTTTAGCTTTGGAGGTCCCTTCTTTAATGCCATGGCACGTTGCTTTTTGAGCTCTTCCAGATCTCTTAAACTGTTGTCAATCATTTCCTGCTTATTGACTCTGTTAAATTTAGGAGAATGTTTATCGGAAATCTTGTGACCTTTATGGTCTCCAGCTTCTTCCAAGCCCTCTGCATCGTAACTCAGTGACATTAGTCCCTTACGCCAAATCAAAAAAGTTACACAAGCAAGAACAAAAAGCAAGATAATCAGTGACCTTTGAAATGAAGACATGGCTCGCCATTTCTGCAATAGAAAAAGAAAGAAAGACTCATTCTACTTCAGTGATGGTAAATAATTGTTATTACATGTACCTGGCTAACTGGTCTGTGATAATTAGAAAGGAGAATTCTGCTGTTTCCCTAAGTGGTCTAAATTTTGCAATATGGACTGCTAAGATGGACCACCCACAAATTTATTTTGCCAAATTGTTTTTTCAATTCATAATTTGTGCAGTACCAGAAAATATCCATACTACCCCAACAGAAGGGATTTGAATTTCCTGGGGCGTGGGGGGTTCTCTAAGACCAAACAATTTAAAGAAATGTATCAAGTTCAATTGGAATTTCCAGAGGGGAGCAGGGGGCTCTTCGAAAAAATCCCTTCCGTGGGGGAAGAATGGATATTTTCTGGAACTACGAATTGCAAAAAATAAACAGTTTTTATGCTCAGTAGAAATCTGTTTGCATTCATGTTTGGAGGACACTGAATTTCAATTAAATGTTCACAAAACCTAAGTGAGAAACGTGAGTAAATCCTAATGTTTCACATGTGCCAATACTTTTTTATGTACATGTAGAAAGCATGCGATTATGAATGATGATAATCCATAATTTTAAAATGAGACACAAATAATCCAAAATATCTAAATTTAGTGGCCAATAATCTGTATCCCTTCTCTAAAATCCCGTAATAATCCATAATCCTAAAAACCTGAGAAAGATCACATCACAGAGATGAATCAATTTATTAACAGATTAAAAAGAGTCATTAATTACTTTATTGAACTAGATTGTTTAGTCTGTATTAATTGGCAAAAAAAATTGGTCTCATTCATTTTTTAGCAACTTTACAGGCCTCTGACTGTAAACCTACAACAAAAAGAACTTGACCAATATTCCTCCAAATAAATACGGACACGTGTCACACTCGTTTAATAACATAAATATTTTTGGTAACAAATTTATATGCTCCCATACACGGTGAACAAGTTCACTGAGGCAATCTACCATATGAGCTGCAAATGGTAAATAACAAACGATATATTTGAAATAGAATTTTTTTTTTCAAACGAAGTGCAAGATACATGAATGACCGCGAAAAAAATCATCTAAATAATTATGCTGCCACTGCAGAATAATATTTTGAAATTTCAGACGATAATATAATTGACTCTTGCATATATTTTTTAAATCGCAGAAAGGCTGAATTTGAAGGAGTAAAACACGTACGTTATGAATTATGTCACATTAAAACACAGTGAATGTTAATTAATTTTGAACCACCATACGTTAAGAAGTCACATCGAAGTCATTCTTCCCTGCTTCGAAGCGATGTGATGTTCTACAGAGCAGCTACATGTACGTTCTTATAAGCTAATTTCTTTAATAGTTTATCGATGTTTGTTTAAGAACATGGAACACAATTATGATAACAATGGACAATACAGGCACCAGATAGAGAAAACTGGTTAAAATGCTCGCATTGCTGACCAAAACCTAACGCGCTTACCCGATAAAGCGAAGTGTGCCGGCGTACTTTGCTGTTATCATCGCCACCTTCACTTCTCCATGGCATGGAAACCGAGATGAATTCCCTCGATCCTTCCCGCTGAGTGGAATTCATATCTTATACGAACTTCGAGGAGGAATTTTCAACAAAAACAGGTTATCTGTCAAAGGGAAATTATAAATGCTTGATCCTTTTCATTGTCAACAACGCCGATTGTCCGCCATCTTTAACATAATTGTTAGTACCCAGGCACTTGGCAACCACCTGTACAGCTACGTCAAGCTACGTCATATTTCATGAGACACTGGGGCGGATGAGTCCCAGGTCCCAATCAGCCAAACGAAACGACAATGGAGGAACGTTGCTGCCTTGAAAACACTAAAAAGACGATATCAATTATAAGATTCTAACGTCATCATACCACTGAAATATATATGGTGTAAAACTGTTGGAGCGATCTGTGCCCATGATTAAAGTTCTAAAAAAGGAGTTGAAACATCTAAAAAACGTTTAAACTGAATTTTAGATCGTTCTTCTGCGGTCTTCCTCAGAAGCGCTGGGCTGTGTCAATGGCAATCTAAATACTTGCTCGTATGTGTAGCCTTGCGATATATAAAACCTTGATGGAGTGCGCTAAATGCATTTCATCAACAACTGCGCAAAGACAGAGCGAGGAGCGACGTGTTATCAACGACCTAAAAGCTAATGGCTATCCTGGAAAGTTTATTAAATCGGTCGATCAACCAAATAACACAAAACCAAAGCCTCTGGAGAACCCAAAAGCATATGCGTCAATTCCATATGTTAAAGGGGTGTCGGAGCGAATAAGATGGATTTTGAAACGCGAAAACATCAAGACAGCTTTTAAACCACTAAAAACACTGGGTAATTTTTTAGGTAATTTTTTTTTTTGACTGGCCGACAAAAGAACAGTTGAACAAAACAAGTTGGAAGTCTCGCGGGGCTGAATGCAAGACTGGAACGAGTGGGAATGTCGGCTCCGCGGTAAACAGCATGCCAAAATCTCTGGTCGCGACTTACACCCAAATTATGCGAGCATTTTGCAAGCAGCGTAAAAACAAGGACAAAATGCTTTTTCTAGAGTCATTGCACTCATTCCTGGACAGGAACTTTGTTAGTCTTCTCACCAACCAGACACCTGTGAAAAATTTTACAACTTGGTGCTGCACGCTTTGATTCATCAATTAAAAGTGACCATCTTGAATTTCAGAGTTGCCAAGAAACGCACAATACAGACGACTATTTCTGGTTACCAAGAGGAAGATTGAACAACAACTCGTAATTTCGTGCAGCAGATGGCTGTCACCAAATCATTAACTGTTTTGTAACAACACTAAAGGACTCGAACTTGAGTCGAGTTCGAACTTGCTTCATAAAAAGCAACATTTTGTTATTGGTAAATCTCGCAGAGGAGAGGGAAGTGGTATGTTCAGTCTAAACTACACAGACTGAGGGTCATAAATTAGACTGCTGGAGGCCGTGTTCTCTAAGGGTCACTTAGACCAGTGTTTATTTATCGCGAACGCAAAAGGGCGGTATAATCCCTGCTGAATTTCGAGAGAAAAACAGACTGGGAGCAGTCTACTAAGTCCGAGAGGTTTACAATTCTATGATAAGGTGCGAGGCGGTTCTTCTTTTTTGATGGTACTTTGTATTTACGGAACATTAAAAAGAAAGTTTTTCATTAAATTAACTTACGCCGAGCGATGTCGTCAACAGGAATAAAAGAACGGAATGCAGATTTTATTTGTGAGTATGGATAACATCAATAATGCAATGGTCAGCAAGGCTCATCCTTAACAAAGCAAATTAATTGTGGGATGTAGACAGAATGGCTATCATGTATGTAGCAGGAGGTGTAAGCCTGTAGACCTGTGGACCTATGGGTCGTGAACAGAATATGTATCATGTATGTAACACTCGTTTGAAATTTTTAATTTTTCCTTCATCATAAAACAATCCATGTCAATGGAAAGACCACCTCAAAGTGTGATGTGGCAACGTTTTAACACGAAATCGTGCGTAGAATTAAAAGAAGCGACTTGATTCAGTAAAAAACACTCACATCTATCCTCGCTTTTTGGGTAATCATGACGTCACGACAAACCTCACTCAAACTAAATCTTTCAGTTTGGCTGAAATAACACACTTGAAAAATTGAACAAAACAATCAATGTAAATCCCAAATTTAACGGCTAATTTTGTCATCTCCCTACACATTTTACCGCCACTTTTCAACCAGCTCGTCATTAAATTTCAACACAAAAAGCTCAAAAACCCAGCTCTTAAATTTTATTTCCACTTTCGTCGGAAATAGGCGATAAAAAAGACTTTGGGTTTTTCTCGAGGCCCAGTCTTATCCAGATCGTTTTAAGTTTTTTCCAAATCTTGAAATACCTCGTTATATTATTCATATAGTGGTGTAAGTTATTACTACATATTGTGCCATAACGAGTAGCCCTATAAGGGAGGGTTATAACTTCGACAGTTGTTATGAAAATTTCTGATGAATTGAAAACAGAAAAAACAGAAACAAACAAAAAACCGTTTATCGACCATTTATTTCAAGATATATGTTAACAATTTGCTAACTAAAATTGAAATTAAGGTAGTGCAAATATACGAAGCTTGGTCAAGTTTTGATGTGCGTGATATTTTCAGTTCTTTGTGTAAAATGTCCTGCAGTTCTTTTAAATGGCGTGTTTTGGATGAATGTCGTATTCCTCTGCTTCATCTTCCTGATCAGTAAGAGCGTCAATGATGCTTTGTTTAGCATTTTCTGGAATCTCCTCCTGGCTAACATCTGCGGAGACTGGCATCTCGTTTTCGTCCATCTTACCCCTACGACGACGTCGACGCCGTCTTCGCCAAGCGTCACTGAAAAATAAAAGCAACAACTATAGATTACAGCAAATCCTAGATTTGGCCGGTTAAGAAGCGTTAAGAGCAGATCATAAGCTTATCACCTTGATCTAGGTGATATGCTTCTGGAGCAGATTCAAAAGGTTTCGCATAAACAGCTCTATAGAAACTATCGTAGCAAAAAATAGCTCAGGTTGCCAAACAAACAGACAGAGACAGTATATACACATCCAAAATTCGACACGAAAAGAAACTCTTTCAGAAATTATAAATAAAAAAAAAACCTTCAGTTTATTTCTAACCATTTGTTAGAAAATATAATATTTTAAAATCGAATGTAAGATTAATTGAAACCCTTCAAATTACCCCTGAAAGAAAGAAAGCATACGATGTAAAGTCCTTCTTTGTCCTTTCTAGTCTGAAATCACCACGACCCTTTTTTATCTTTTCTCTTTCCCTTTTTAATGGTAGCCCGGACTGCGCTTGACCTTCAAGTGAGTCTTAATACGTTATTAAAATGGTTCATTAAGTAAGGACGCAGGCTGAACTACAAAAGGAGTAAGTCCTTGCGTTCCTGACCAATTACCTTTTAGGTCATTATTGTCAGTGCATGCTATACAGCACATTCTACAAATCCTCATCTGGAGTTTAAGGAAGAAATTCTTTTTAAAAAGAAACGTATAACCCAAGGTTTAGGAAGGAAACTGAGCGAATCTACAGTTTACGTGATGCTATGAAAATTACCTGTCATCGATCAACAGAGATGCAACAACAAACATCAAAAGAATTGCGATCCAAAACTTGTTCATCTTGATAAACTCTGTATAAAATAAAATAACAATTACATTTGATGTTTATCCGTCGACAGTTATTACCTTCAGTTCTAAGGTGAGAACGTTTTATTCATGGGACACAGGAATGTTTGAGCAGAATAAGCAAAAAACAGAAAGGACTTGATACTCAATTTTCGTCTTACCTTTTTGGCGTTTAGTGAACAGCAGAGAGTACTTCTTCGATCACTGAAGTAATTTCAACTGAGTTCAAGCTGGGCTGACGAGTTATTTATATTGCCTGAGTTTAGTGTTGTTATATAACGATTAATGATTTGGTGACAACCATCTGCTACTGGTAAATTATGAGTCTTTGTTCAATCATCTTCTTGCCGACCAGAAAGCTTCTTCTGTGTTGTGCATTTCTCAACAACTTTGAAATACAAGATAGTCACTTTTAATTGATAAATCAAAGCGTGTAGTACCGAGTTGTAAAATTTGTCACAGGTGCCTCGTTGGTGAGAATACCACCATAACATCTGACCTAGTAGAATGGAATCGTATACTTAGACCAAATATGGCTTGTTGTTGAATGGCCTTTTCGTCAAGGGGAAACATGATTTGCGTGAAATGAATTTACACCAGAATGACAATATTTTGACGTACTTTCACTAAACAAATCTCACTGACAGATCACTTCCGTCCCTGCACTTATGTAAAAACTTTTTATCCAATTTAATAGCACAATTTGTGACATTTGGCAATATATTACAGAAGTTGGGAATGAGAAGCTTCGATTGTCAGGGGGAACACTGTTTCTATAACTAACCCAGTATGGTAAACTAATAATCGAACTTCGCTCTGCTAGAGTTTGCTAATTTTTTTTTTTTTTTTATTATGCATGCAAGTTAACCTGCTATTTTAGTGGTAGTTTTTTTTCGACGTTTAAAATCGCCACCAATAATGAAACTAACCATGATGTCCAATTGTGGTTGTTTCTTTAATTGTCCATTTGTATGGCGTGATTACCACAACACCATCTTTAACAACCAAAATGTCACGCTACTGGTGAATGACTGATTGCGCAAACCAAGAGTTATTTTTAGTAAACTCGTATGTTAAGAATGGGCAAGATTTGTTTGCAAAGTTGTAATAAGTAGTCTCGAAATATCTTCAAACATTTCATTAAAATGCAGCACTTTTATCATAAGTTTTGTCCGAGAGAAAGTTTAAAGTCTCCTTCTGAAAAAGAAAAAAAGATGAAATCGAAGTCCGAACAATTTATCATAGCCAGATATTTTAAAGTATTTGGGTTACCATGTTACAGGCCAAATTATGCATACACCAGGTGGCATGGGTGAAGGGATATTGTTCATCGTAACAATTAAACCTACCTGAGTGAACAATCAATATCCCATCACCCTCCCGTGTGTAGGTGATTTGAACAAAAAGACTGGGTGACCAAGCCATTTTCAAAAAAGCGTTGAACGTAACGTACAGTCAACGATAATAAGCTCGTACACCAGCGGTATCCTTACATAACCCCAACTCAAAGGATGCGTTTCTCTAAGAAAATCCAAGATTGGATTCTAAAATGCAAAAACGGATTTTGCGTTTCTTTACTAAACAAATTAATCCAAGATCGCTCGGAGAATCCACTCTGGGCAAAGATTCTTCAGTTCCTTTGATGCTCCATGATCCGAGTTTCCAAGTTCAGCAAAAATCCTAACCCTAACAGTAATCACAACTACAACCTTAATTCGTAAGCCCAATTTTCAGATTATTTTATCCCAGGTAAGACATGGTAAAATACTATATAAAGGGAAAGCACATCAATCAACGACACGTATTGTATTCTAGACTTTAACAGTTGGAGGTATTTACGTTATCATTTAAGTTTACATTAATTGCGCTGTCTATTGATTCAACTTGATAATTATGACTTGCGGATTAACGGTTATCTGTTCATGGCAGTAAACCATGTTAATGAGAATTTTTCAAACCAGGATAGCATTGCCTCAGTGACTCAGGACTCATTCTCTACCTCGACAAATGGACTCAAAAAAAAAACCTTACAAGATAATGTACAGCTACACTTTTATTGAAACAGACAACATCTCAGATACAACGATAATGCAGTGGGTATTCGTTTTAACTAAATCATTTACACAAACATCGAAAATATAATATTATGACAAACCAAACCTCTTCCGAAAACCAGATTATTACCGCAAGGTAAATAAAATAAAATAAACCAATAACTTTATATAAATGTCAAATGTAGTTAGCACTGTTGTGGTAATTGGGGACACTGTAAAAGAATAAACAAATATTTCAAACAGAACCTAAACTATTAAGAATCCCAACTAGTGGGAAGTTGACCAGTTGGCTCAGTTTACACAACCCGATCGAGGAGTTGAACTCGGAACTACCAAGAACAAATCCAGCTAGCGGTAAGACACCTGAAAAATCGCACACAAAAAAATTCAATGTAAAACCCAACTTTAAACGGCTAGTTTTGTTATTCCACTACACATTTTACCGCCACTTTTCAACCAGCTCGTCATATAATTTCAACACAAGAAGCTCAAAGACACAGCTCTTAAATTTTCTTTCCACTTCCGTCGGAAATAGGCGATAAAAAACTTTTTTTCTCGAGGCCTGTGTTTTCAAGATAGTTTTAAGTAGCTTCCAAATCTTGAAAGGCCTCGTTATAGTATTCATATAGTGGTGTAAGTTCTTACTGCATATCGTGTCATATCAACTAGCCCTGTGAGGGAGGGTTGTAACTTCGACTGTTGTTATTAAATTTCTGATGAATTGAAAACAGAAACAACAGAAACAAACAATTAACACTTTATCAACCATTTATTTCAAAACATATGCTAACAATTTGCAGACAAAAATTGAAATTAAGGTAGTTAAAATAAACGAAGCTTGATCAAGTTTTGATGTGCGTGATATTTTCAGTTCTTTGTGTAAATTGTCCTGCAGTTCTTTTAAATGGCGTGTTTTGGATGAATGTCGTATTCCTCTGCTTCATCTTCCTGATCAGTAAGAGCGTCAATAGTGCTTTGTTTAGCATTTTCTGGAATCTCCTCCTGGCTAACATCTGCGGAGACTGGCATCTCGTTTTCGTCCATCTTACCATTACGACGACGTCGACGCCGTCTTCGCCAAGCGTCACTGAAAATAAAAGGAACAACTATTGATTACAACAAATCTAAGATTTGGCCGGTTAAGAAGCATCAAGAGCAGATCATAACCTTATCACCTTGATCTAGGTGATATGCTTCTGGAACAGATTCAAAAGGTTTCGCATAAACAGCTTTATAGAGAGGGTCGGTAAAGGGTACTTTCGTGACCCGTGATCGGCCCATTTTATTTCCTGTGAAATGTGAAATGCCATTTTTTTTCCTCGTGAATCGTGATATCCATAGTTGCCGTGAGCCGTGATTTTCCAAAACGTTCTCTTTTCTTTTCCGTGAAGCGTAAACTGCCAATGTTGTATTTTTCGTGAATTGTGAAAGGGCTGCTTTATTTTCCGTGAAACGTGATCTATACCCCCCCCCCCCCCCTTTACCACCCTCTATAGAAACTATCGTAGCAAAAAAAAGCACAGGTTGCCAAACAGAGAGAGAGACAGTTCATATCCAAAACTCGACACGAAAAGAAACTCCTTCAGAAATTATAAATAACAAGAGCTTCAGTTTTTTTCTAACCATTTGTTAGAAAATGACATATTTTAAAATCGAATGTAAGATTAATTGAAACCCTTAAAACTACCCCTGAAAGAGAAAAACCATACAATGTAAAGTCCTCCTTTATCCTTTCTAGTCTGAAATCACCACGACCCTTTCTAATCTTATCCCTTTCCCTTTTCAGTGGTAGCCCGGACTGCGCTTGACCTTCAAGTGAGTCTTAATACGTTATTAAAATGGTTCATTAAGTAAGGACGTGGGTTGAACTACGAAAGTAAGTCCTTGCGTTCCTGACCGATTACTTATTAGTTCATTATTGTCAGTGCATGCTATACAGCACATTCTACAAATCCTTATCTGGAGTTTAAGGTAGAAATTCTTTTAAAGAGAAACGTTTAACCCAAGGTTTAGGAAGAAAACTGTGAGAATCTACCGTTTAAGCGATGCTATGAAAATTACCTGTCATCGATCAACAGAGATGCAACAACAAACATCAAGAGAATTGCGATCCAAAACTTGCTCATCTTGATAAACTCTGTATAAAAATAAAATAACAATTACATTTTGATGTTTACCCGCCAACAGTTATTACCTTCATTTCTAAAGTGAGAAAGTTTTACTCATGAGACACAGGAATGTTTGAGGAGATTAAGAAAAACGGAATCACTTGATACTCAATTTTCTTCTTACCTTCTTGGCGTTTAGTGAACAGCAGAGAGTACTTCTTCGATCACTGAAGTAATTTCAACTGTGTACAAGCTGAGCTGACGAGTTATTTATAATGCCTGAGTTTAGTGTTGTTATATAACGGTTAATGATTTGGTGACAGCTATCTGCTACTGGTAAATTATGAGTCCTTGTTCAAACATCTTCTTGCTGAAGGGAAAGTGTCTTCTGTGTTGTTCATTTCTCGGCAACTTTGAAATTCAAGATGGTCACTTTTAATTGATAAATCAAAGCGTGTAGTACCGAGTTGTAACATGATTTGTCACAAGTGCCTCGTTGGTGAGAATACCACCATAACATCTGACCTAGTAAAATGGAATCGTATACTTAGACTAAATATGGCTTGTTGTTGAATGGCCTTTTCGTCGAGGGGAAACATAATTTGCGTGAAACACCTGACGGCAGCAACGAAGTTCGTGATTGTTGCATTTAATTGATGAACATAAACATCTTTCTTGTGTAGTGCCGAGTTGTAAAGCGTATCGCAGGTGTGTCTCTTCTGAGACTACCATTACCCATCTGAAATTATCAAACAAAGACGTATATTTCAGTCATGTTCTTGTCAAGCACAAATACTCTCTTGTGCTGTGAATTTCTTGGCTACATTGAAATTCAAGATAGTCACTTTTAATTGATAAATCAAAGCGTGTAGCCCTGAGTTGTAAAATTTGACACTGGTGCCTCGTTGGCGTGAATACCACCATAACATCTGTTTGAGTACAATGGAATCGAATGCTTGGGCTAAACAAAAGTTTGTTGTTTCATAGTCTTGTCGTTCTAAACGCAAACATAATAGACTTTTTAGCTTGGGCGGTTGTTTTCCCATTTCAGACCACGTTATATTCTCTAGGGAATTGTTCTTTTATCCATCTAAAACAGAATGCTTCATTTATATCCACGGGACAATTTGAAAATTGTAAAGCGAGATTTCTCAAGAGCATCATCTCATGGTCGGAAATGGGACAACAAAACGCCCGAACTAAAAAGTTCTATTCGCGTGAAGCACCTGTCTTGTCGCAGAAAGTTCGTGATTTGTACATGTGATTGATAAACAAAAACATTTTTGTGTAGTTACCGAGTTGTTAAGCGTATCGTAGAAGCGTCGCCAGTGAGAGTACTTGTGCACTGTCTGAAATTATCTGCTAAAGGTAGATGTTCCTTTACGAAAAATAGAGGAAAATCAGTTGCCTGTTATTTGTTCAGTACAAGGAACAGATTCCTGGATGATATATCGTGTTTTTAATGTTTTAAGAGCACCAGCTTCCTATAAGCTTGATTAATTTGCAAACAATACGAAAAAAAAAAAATACACGAGTAAAGCAATCAGTAAAATATCGAGTAAGACGGAAGAAAACTAATGACCTTAAAATTGACACCAGTAATTTCTTGACGTACTTTCACTAAACAAATCTCATTGACAAATCACTTCAGTCCCTGCACTACGGTTCTTCATTCTTCAAGAAAATGGTTGTTCTGTTTTGCTCTGTAAAAACGTTTTCTTCAATTTAATAGCATAATTTGTGACATTTGGCGATATATTACAGAAGTTGGGAAAGAGAAATTTCGATTGTCAGGGGAGGGGGACACTGTTTCTATAACTAACCCAGTGTGGTAAACTAATACTTGAACTTCGCTCTGCGAGAGTTTGCTCTTTTTGTTTGATTATGCATGCCAGTTAACCTGCTATTTTAGAGGTAGTTCTTGTTGGCGTTTAAAATCGCCATCAACAATGAAACTAACCATCCTGTACAATTGTGGTTTTTTTTTTTTTCTTAATTGTCCATTTGCATGGCGTGATTACCACAACACCATCTTTAATAACTAAAATATTACGCTACTGGTGAATGACTCATTACGCAAACCAAGAGTTATTTTTAGTAAACTCGTATGTTAAGAATGGGTAAGACTTGTTTGCAAAGTTATAATAAGCAGTCTCGAAATATCTCCAAACATTTCATTAAAATGCAGCACTTTTATTATTTTGTCTGAGGGCGGAAGATTTTAAGTCTCACTGTTGAAAAAAATGTTAGATCGAAGTCCGAACACTTTATTATAGCAAGATATTTTAAAGTATTTTGGTTACAGGCCAAATTACTTGTACACCCGGTGGCATGGGAGAAGGGATATTGTTCACCGCAACAATTAAACCGACGTTGGTGAACAATCAATATCCCCTCACTCTCCAGTGTGTAGGTGATTTGAACCAAAAGACTGGGAGTAGTGGTATGGGCTAGTCCAGTACGGATTTGACAGGTATTGTGATGCAAATGAAAAAGTATTGTTATGGAAAGGAGTTCTATTGTTTTCTCGAGTTTGACGTATCCATGGTAACCAGAAGCCCCGCCCCTTTGACGTCATTAATCTCGTTTCCGTGTTGACCGAGTAAAAAGCCTGGTTTGTAACATAAACAAAGTAATCACGCAATTTTAAAGTTAACCATTAACTTTAATATCAAATGTTTCCCTAAAATTACAGGTCAGAGCCGTGTGCAACTCCCTAGTGGATTGCGCTCAACTTATGAATGAAACTATTTACAAAAGCGTTTACAAATGGCACAACAGTTCAATCATGTCCACGTCCTCATTTGTTATTCTTTCATAGCCATAGGGATATGTTTTGAAGGTGTAGGGATCTATCACTCGTTTTTCGTACACAAGCTGGTACTTTTTCGTCTGAGAGACTGTGGTCAGTGAGTACTCTTTGGAGTTTCGGACGATGTGATAAGGCTTGTAAATATCAGTTTGTCGCGTTTTCTCGAGAGGGCGTTGAATTTCGTCTAAAACATTTTGCCGCAACACTTGATAATTTAACTGCTTGCTACCTTCACTGTTTAAAGAGATTCCCCTCACTTTGCATTCTTCTTTTTCTTTCTTCGTGAGGTAACCATAATTTTTCGGTCCCGCGGACGCAAATTCAGTGATGAAGTCGTCTTCTCCCAACTCGTCCTTGAAATCACCGAGAAAGTCGTCTCCAGTTTACCTCATGAAAACAATCCTCTCCTTGACGACTTTCTCGGTGATAGTATTGCCTTGACTCACCACTGAAAATTCTCTTCCTCGATCGACAAATGGACTCAAACAAAACCTTACAAGGTAATGTACAGGCACACTTTTATTGAAACAGAAAACCGCTCAGGTACAACGATAGTGCAGTGTATATTCGTTCTAACTAAATCATTCACACAAACATCGAGAATATAATACCGTAACCAACCAGACCACTTCAAAAACAAACCACACGCTAAATAAAAATAAGATAAAATAAACCAATAACTTTATTGAAGCATCAAATGTATTTAGCACTGTTGTGGTAATTGGGGACATTGTAAATGAATAAACGAATATTTCAAACAGAACCTAAACTATTAAGAATCCCAACTGATGTGAGGTTGACCAGTTGGCTCAGTTTACACAACGTGATCGAGGAGTTGAACTCGGGACTACCAAGAACAAATCCAACTAGCGGTGAGACACCTGAAAAATCGCACACAAAAAAAGTTCAATGTAAAACCCAACTTTAAACGGCTAGTTTTGTTATTTCGCTACACATTTTACCGCCACTTTTCAACCAGCTCGTCATATAATTTCAACACAAGAAGCTCAAAGACACAGCTCTTAAATTTTCTTTCCACTTCCGTCGGAAATAGGCGATAAAAAACTTTTTTCTCTCGAGGCCTGTGTTTTCAAGATAGTTTTAAGTGGTTTCCAAATCTTGAAAGGCCTCGTTATAGTATTCATGTAGTGGTGTAAGTTCTTACTGCATATTGTGTCATAACAACTAGCCCTGTAAGGGAGGGTTGTAACTTCGACTGTTGTTATTAAAGTTTTGATGAATTGAAAACAGAAACAACAAAAACAAACAATTAAAACACTTTATCAACCATTTATTTCAAAATATATGCTAACAATTTGCAAACAAAAATTGAAATTAAGGTAGTTAAAATAAAGGAAGCTTGATCAAGTTTTGATGTGCGTGATATTTTCAATTCTTTGTGTAAATTGTCCTGCAGTTCTTTTAAATGGCGTGTTTTGGATGAATGTCGTATTCCTCTGCTTCATCTTCCTGATCAGTAAGAGCGTCAATGATGCTTTGTTTAGCATTTTCTGGAATCTCCTCCTGGCTAACATCTGCGGAGACTGGCATCTCGTTTTCGTCCATCTTACCATTACGACGCCGTCGACGCCGTCTTCGCCAAGCGTCACTGAAAAATAAAAGCAACAACTATAGATTACAGCAAATCTAAGATTTGGCCGGATAAGAAGCGTTAAGAGCAGATCATAAGCTTATCACCTTGATCTAGGTGATATGCTTCTGGAGCAGATTCAAAAGGTTTCGCATAAACAGCTCTATAGAAACTATCGTAACAAAAAATAGCACAGGTTGCCAAACAAACAGACGGAGACAGTACAAATCCAAAATTCGACACGAAAAGAAACTCCTTCCGAATTCATAAATAAAAATCCTTCAGTTTATTTTTAATCATTTGTTAGAAAATGAAATATTTTAAAATCGAAGGTAAGATAAATTGAAACCCTTAAAACTACCCCTGAAAGAAAGAAACCATACAATGTAAAGTCCTCCTTTATCCTTTCTAGTCTGAAATTAGACGACGAAGTCACCTCGAACGTTTTAATCTTATCCCTCTTGAAATCAGTGGTATCCTGAATAGCGCTTGACCTTCCACTGAGTCTTAATACTTTTTTTTAAAATGGTTCATTAAGCAAGGACGTTAATTGTTCCACATCTAGCACTTGCTGATCTTTAAGGTGGGCCTGACTTGCAACTACAGAAGGAGTAAGTCCTTGCGTTCTTGACCAATTATAAATTAGTTCATTTTTGTCAGTACATTCTATCCAAGACATTCTACAGATTTTTATCCGGAGTTTAAAGAAGTTCTTTTTAAAAAGAAAAGTATTACCCAAGGTTCAGGAAGAAAACTGAGAGAATCTACAGTTTACGTGATGCTATGAAAATTACCTGTCATCGATCAACAGAGATGTAATAACAAACATCAAGAGAATTGCGATCCAAAACTTGTTCATCTTGATAAACTGTGTAAAAAGAAAATAATAATAATTACATTTGTTGTTTACCCGTCAACAGTTATTACTTTCGTTTCTAAGTGAGAAAGTTTTACTCATGGGACACAGGAATGTTTTTGAGCATATTAAAAAATGAACAGAAATGACGCGATCCTCAATTTTCTTCTTACCTTATTGGCGTTTAGTGAACAGCAGAGAGTACTTCTTCGATCACTGAAGTAATTGCAACTGAATACAAGCTGAACTGACGAGTTATTTATATTGCCTGATTTAGTGTTATTATAAAACAGTTAATGATTTAGTGACAACCATATGCTACTCATAAATTACGAGTCCTTGTTCAATCATCTTGCCAACCAGAAATAGACTTCTGTGTTGTGCATTTCTCGGCAACTCTGAAATTCATCGTCACTTTTAATTAATAAACCAAAGCGGGTAGCACCGAGTTGTAAAATTTGTCACAGATGTTTCCTTGGTGAGAATATCACCGTAACATCTGACCGAGTAGAATGAAATCAAATACTATGACTAAATTGTTCAATGGTCTTTTCGTCATGCGCAAACATAATTTGTCTGAAACACCTAACAGCAGCAACGAAGTTCATGATTGTTGCATTTAATTGATGAACAAAAACATCATTTTTGTGTATTGCCGAGTTGTAAAGTGTATCGCAGGTGTGTATGGTGAGACTACCATCAACTATCTGAAATTACCTCGGTTGTGTGTACAGACCTCACTGCGTTCGGTCTGTACTCGCGACCTCGGTCAAAATTCTCCCATACAGACTTCCTACCCAGTTAATAAGAGTTAAATAAAAAAAAAAAATGGTAACAGCGAGAAATTAAGACTTAAGATTAGGATTATGATTCAAACTTTGACCAAGCTTAACTGGCGTCAATGTTTGATAAATTAGGGCTTGTTGTTCAATCATCTTCTTGTCAATCACAAATACTTTCTTGTGTTGGGCATTTCTCGGCAACATTGAAATTCAAGGCGGTCACATTTAATTGAAAAACAGTGCTAGGCGTGTATCGCAGAGTTGTATATTTTGTCACAAGGGTGTCTCATTGTTGAGAATACCACCATAACATCTGTCCGCGTTGAATATTAATGAAATCGAATACCAGGACTAAACCACGGTTTGTTGTTCAATCGTCTTCTTGTTAAGAGCAAACATAATTTGTGTGAAGCACCTGTTTTCATGGATCAACGAATTCGAAGTTCGCGATTGCTACATGTAATTGATGAACAAAGACATTTTTTTGTGTAGTGCTGAGTTGTATGTAAAAGTGTATCATCGAAGGAGTGTAGCCATTGAGAATACTTGCACACGATCTGAAATTATCTGCTAATTATGCATGTTCCTTTACGAAAATTAGAGGAAAATATGGTCTGTTTTTGGCTAGAAGGAACAGAATCCGGACTGATATATAGTTTTTTTTATTAAGCAACACCAGTAGCTTGCTATAAACTCAGTTACTATTTTGCAGATGATACAAAGACAAATATACGAGTAAAGCAATCAGTAAAACATCTAGTGCACAGAAAAAATAACGAGTTAAAAATTGACACCAGAATGGTAATATTTTGACATACTTTCACTAAACAAACTTCATCGATGCCCTGTGCTCCTGATATTCATTCTTCAACTAAAAACCTGCGTTCTTAAAAAAATTTCAAGTTATCAACTTAATGGTTGATAAGTTTTGCTCTTTAAAAACGTTTTATGCAATTTAATTGCATATTTTGGGTCATTCCGCGATATATTATATATGGAAGTTAGCAAAGAGAAGTTTCGATAATCAGAGGGGACATTGTTTCTATAGCTAGCCCAGTATGATAAACTAATACTCGAACTTCACTCAGTGAGAGTTTGCTATTTGTGTTTGATTATGTGCTATTTAACCCTATAGAAGCAGTTTTTGCTGATATTTAAAATCGTCTATAAGGAAACTAACCATCGTGCCCAATTTTGATTGTTGTAAAATTAAACTTGACCATTTCTGCGGCGTGATCACCACAACACCATCTCAATAAGCATGGGTAAGACTTGTTTGCAAAGTTATAATAAGTAGTCTCAAAACATCTTTAAACATTTCATCAAATTGCAGCACTTTCATCACTTTGTCCAAGAGAAAGTTAAAAGTCTCCCTTTTGAGATAAAGATTGAATCGAAGTCCAAACTCTTTATTGTAGATAGATATTTTAAACTATTTGGGTTACAGGCTACATTCGGTGCACACCCTGCCTGTGAGAGAAGGGATATCGTTCATCGTAACGATTAAACCCACATTGATATACAATATCCCTTCATCCTCCTGTGCGCTTAACAAATTGACATCAGTTTTTCATGCGTCTGTCCTTTTATTGATCATGAATTATAAGGCCCCGAGGTTAAAACCTCTCCACCAACCCACCCCTCTCCCTCCTCCTTCCCCCCCCCCCCCCTTCCCACCCAGCGAGGATTTGTAGGCCCATCTGTATCCCAAAAGAAAAACTATTCCGGTCATTTATTATCCCCACTTGAATATAGGTTCCCTTATAAATGTTTGATACCGGATACAAGGTGTTCTTGATATAAGCCCCTCCCTCCATTTATAGGTTCCCTACACACCTAAAGCTACTAAAACCCAGGGATTATACTATGAAGTTAAAGGGGCTCTAGAAGCCCTAGAACTTTTTCCTTGACATTTTATTTGCTTTCATTTGTGGAGCTATGGCCGTTTGCGGGTGTGTTATCAGTAGAGGGCCCAACAGAGCTGACGCGCGCTATGGCAGCAAACAATTTCTTGTACTCTTTTCGGAAGTTATTATTCATGACACCATAAATGACTGGGTTGATAGTACTGCTTAAGTACCACAGGCAGGTAGCAAATATGAAGACCTGGAACGATGAAAGAAACTTCATGTTAGCTTTAACGGCCTGACTTGTAAATTGATTTACGGGAGCAATTCAGTGTATTTAACGATTTTTCAAGGTAGCTAGATCGCTAAACGTGGCTGAGTGAAGAGAAAGTCATGGGTTGCCTTAAGCCGATCCAGTAATGGTAAATAAAAATTTACCAGAAACTAAATTCATTCCAGCGAAGTTATTGCTGATACGGGTAAATTTACATCGGATGTGTTATCAGTACCCTTTGCAAATAAGATAAAAACGATGCGTTGAATACGAAATTAGATATTTTCTTTTGAAAAGTGTAGAATTTAAATACATTTGAAATTAATGTGTTGAGCCATATAAAAAAAAAAGACTATCAACTTTTACATGTAAATTTTGGAGGCTACTATTTGTTTCCCAACTTACGTTCTCAGTTCAACAACCAGACTATAAAACTAGCAGCAATATGCGAGAAGTTTGTAATATTTGGGCCTGGCTGCCTCTTGTTGCTTAGTATTAGAGCCTTCAACTGATCGGCAGCAGGTCTTGGGAGCGAGGGGGGCGGGGGGCGCCTTGTTTTCAAGAACTTGAAAGGATTCCAAGTAGCTTGTAACTGGCAGATTATAGCACAAGATGTTTCACTGCCAAATTTTCAAGTTGAAAAAAAAAGGGAAAAAACTGGAAACACATGGGTTGCTTTTGATTATGGGGTCTTCCAGTGAGATCTGCATCTAAACTTCACTCACAACAAAGCCTGATTGTCATACCCTTTTCTTACTAAATATCGTGTAAGGATGTAAAAGACTTGGTCAAAATTAACATAATTGGGATTTGAACCTACTATTAACTGAGTAGTGATCGTTTCATTACATTATCATTATAGTTTTCTTTAAAGCTAAATACTTGTGACACTTAAATAAAGTCTTTCATTCATTCATTCATTCATCAGAACTGATCTATTGTAAAAACTGGAAATTATAACATCAAAGTAACGCTTTGAATTTGAAAATGAATCACTTTGCGTTTACATCAAAATGACAGCTCTGATTAAAGGTTTACCGTCATTGCTTTGAAACTGAAAAACAAGAACTAAAACAGGCAAAAGGAATCGACTTGATATTTCAAAAGTAATTATCCTGGTGGCTTAGTTTGTTCTTTGCGGCTCAATAGGTCGCCACCTTCATGGTCGTTACTCGTTAACGAATACGATGCGGTCTTTTGTTCCTCGTATCTCAAGTATAGACATCGCTGTCTATGAGATGAGCACAGATAAATTCCCTGTCACATAAATTAACCACTGACCGGGTAAAATGATTATATAACCACACGTGGAGATTTAATGCGCCCTTGAGAGCACGCGCGCAAAACCATGTCGAAAATCTCCTATCAAGATTTATGCTTTCATCATCAAACGTAACTGTGCTTCTTTTAGTCGATGCAATCCGTCTATTGAAACATTTTGCGTTTTGCTTTGCTTTTCGCCTCCACAAGGTTAAAGGTTCAAATAAACACGTGTTTCGCTCGTAGATGAATGCTAATGTATACCGAGTGTAGGGCTTCTTGGAATACATCTCTTTCGATGGCATAGTGGATATTTTTTTCTTTCGCGAGCACTGGAGATGCACGGTCTATACGATTGATCGTATCCCCGGGCTGACCCTCCCAAACTATGCTTTTACTAATTTTTGTCATAAATGCCTGTGGTTGTAAAACTTTTTCGTTTATATTGGGAAAAATTCACATCCTAACAAATAATGTATTGGACCGAAACTTGCCAGGCAAAAATCAAGATACATCAGTCGGGGAAAACTGTGCCTTACAAAATGATGCTCTCATTAAAGACGAAGCGATTTAGACAATATGCAATCTCGTCGCCTACTGAACAATTTGCAATCTTACGACAAGTCTGCGACACGAATTACCTACATCTGTCGGATACGATGCGAAAAAAATGCGACATTTTACATTTAAGGCACGTTTAATTAATGAAACCCTACAACAGTCCTACTGTCACCATTTCATTGTAAGTTTCCATTCTTGCATGAAGCGGGCAAAGAGCACCACAAACGGACTGGAAAAGCGCGACAAAGGTGCAAAAACGCGGTCCTTGTACTACAGGAAACGTTTGGAAATTATTGAATACTTCCTGGAAAGATTGAAATATTGATATCAAAGTAACATTATCGCATGCAGCGAGGAAACACTGAAATGTTAAAAAACCTTATAGGAACAAACTTCTATTTTCTTCTTCGTGATATTTGCTGCCTATCTATTAGCTGGGTTCCTGAAATATTCAATTTCACAAAAAAACTTGATAAATTATCCTGGTGGCTTTTTTTTTAATATTTCTGTATCTGATTTCTTGGCATTGAATTATAATAAAGATAAGGAAACGTATTGAACATATATTCTTCTTCCTGCATGCACTGTCCTGCATTTTTCTTTTCACATTTTGAATAACTTTGTTAGTATGTAGCGCGAAAGTTAACTGTTTGGGGTCTCCTGTCAACGAAAAGTTTTTTTTATGTTTTTTTTTTTTTTTTTTTTTTTTTTTTCCGGACAGTTTGTTACTTGCTTCTTACTTACCAAAATTAGAAAAAGCAGCTTTAAACTAAATTAAACAAACGAATACGCTTGTTACAAGTTAAATGGAAAGTTCGAATCCTTGGGGTAGTGGAGAAATGCTTGTCTGCTTACCTGACGAGGCAGAAGAAGTGGATTAATCTTGTCCATCGTGTCCATCACTTCTGACAGGATCCAGCAGATGGTGAATGCAAAGATGATGGCTGCTACTGACCTGGCCACCGATGCTTCCTCAGAATAGTTGCCAGCTCGACTGGTTTGGCTCAGAATCGGGGCAACGGCTGCGTTGTGTCGCTTCACGGTGCGGAACACCTTCCAGTAGCAGACCACGATCACTGCGTAGGAGAGGACGAAGGAGCCATAAAGCCAGGCGTTGAACGAGACAATAGCGGCTGGAGCCATCATTCGCCTCCAGCACAGTAGATATCCCGGGCAGAAGAAGAAGTCATCCAAGGACAGGATATTGGGGATGCCGTTGGTGATCAGCGCTATGGCCCAGATAGCTGAGATCAGCAGGAGCGTTTTCTTTTTAGTGAAGATCTTCCTGTAGAGGGTTTGCTTCTTAACACACACGTAACGATTGAAAGCCGTAAAAGCCATGATGAAAATGGAGACCTGAGCCAGGACGGCCGTAGCGAAAGCGTGCGCTTTACAGACGGCGTCGCTGAAACGCCTTTTGCTGTAGATAGCAGCGTCAACTGTTAGCGACATCACGGTCACCGCAGTTAACAGGTCCGTGAAGGCCAGCGCAAAAATTAGCATGGTTGTGGGACTATGAAGTCTGTGATTGCGGTAAACGATACAGCACAGCATAGCATTCCCCACCAGCGAGGCCACATTGATGATTAGGAGAACGGTGGACTCGATCAAAACAGTTGGTTTGCTTCTAGCCTCGAGTTGCTCTTGCAACAGAGCCAGCACATCGACACTAGCGTCTCCTGGGTCAATGTTGTTCATGATTAAACTGTGAACTGCGTTCGAAGGATAATATAAGTTACTGGCCCATCAATAATTAGCAGTGATTGTAGATTCGAAAACTGGCATTGAGCTACAAATAAAACTAGGTTAAACTAAGTGAGCTTTATGGTCATCAAAAGATTACGTGTAAAATCGTTAATTGTACTGCTACCTTTAAACCTGGTTCTGATTGGTTTGAAGTGGATCGATTTATTCCAAATTCTATTGATTCTATAGATTTGAAGAACTTTAAAATGCAAATAAAACTGGGTATAGGGTTTTACACCAGAGAGCCTTAATTATAGTCTTGAAAAGATAATACGTAAAATGGTCAATTATACTGCTAGCTTTAAACTTGGTTCTGATTGGTTCGAAGCGGATCAATTTATTCCAAATTCTACAGCCGAGATAGGAAGATTCATTACCTGACTAGGGAATTCTATAGGAAAATTAAACTCTTTAGGAAAATTCATTACCTGAAGAGGGAATTCTATAGAAAAATTCATTACCTGACCAGGGAATTCCACGTTAAATTTCACGCGAAAAACCAATATCGCACGATGCGCGCGATATCGGTTTTTCAAATGAAATTTAACGTGGAATTCACGAGTCAGGTTATGAATTTTTCATGAATCGCATGGCCTTCTTTTTAAATGAAAGAAAACCCCGTTTCATTTGCGTCTGTGCGAATGTTGCAGTATTCAACGCGCGTTGGAGGGAAACCATATCTCTCCAGAAAGTTGTATTTTAGGTCAAGACAGGGAGAAACTTGAATTCCACTTTCAAATAGACTTGTGTTTGTTTTTGGCTTCGTGGACGGCGAAAATGGTTTTAAAGGTCAGTTTTTCTAATCCTCAGTAGGAAAAAAGATGGCGACTGGTACATTTACCCACAGTTCTTGGCGGACAAAACCTTAACAGCGCTAGCATTCATAAAAACGTACAGAAGAGTTACAAAATCTTCAAACCTAGGCTACACAATGTCCTTAGTACATTGACAAATATTGTGAAAATTTGGCTTTCTTTGTGCCTCGTAGGCTGTGTTTGGTTCGCAAGGTATTGTGGTAAAATGTACATGTGCCATTTTTTTTCCTACGGTGGATTGTTTTTCACTTGTTGTTTTGTTGTCGCTAAAGTGAAATATCACGCAAAGCCTCGCTTTCAAAAGTCGCGAGTCCACGCTGAATACCTCACCTAGGTAACCAATCAGGGTGCGAGAATTCTCTAAGCTATGCGATTCTACCAATAACTGAACAGTTAAATTCGAATTGTTTCGGTCACATTTGAGCATTGTAGCCAGCGCGCTCTACGTAATGAAAGCGAAACTCAAGTAGTTTAAGGCCTGGGTCAAAGGCTTTTACTGGTAAAAATAATTTATCAGTTATATTTCTGAAGGTATAAATGCCAATGGAACCAGATTTAGCACACAGTTAGGTTTTGACGTCCTGAACATTTTAAAGTAGAATTGGTACTTCTGACAGGTCACGTGACATGTCACGTGACGTTTAGCGGAAAATAGCCATTATTTGAGGAATTGGTGGTGGTTTTTAGTAATAACATCCTGCAAAAACGCGTTTTAGATGCAGGTCAATTACTTCCATTCTCTCACGTTTGGAATGCATGACTGTCGCACTTTTCACAGAAAAATTTTATAGGGTGAAAGGTCCTTTTTTTCAACAAAATTCGAGTTTTGATCATTTATATCTTCTATAAACGAAATCAAGGGAGATCATTCCAAACGTAGCAAGGAAGATAATTTAGATTTGCATCGCAAACGCTCATTTATTGTTCAATAGAATGAAAATTCGCCACCAATTCGCCGATTTACCAAATTTTAACAAAATGATCACGTGACATGTCACGTGGTCAAAATAATATGTTAAGGCAAGGCACGACGTCGAGTTTTATAATCAGGGAAACGTTCAGCTTGGTAAAACAAATGTAACAAGAGATATAGCTGCCCAACCATAATTCTACTTTACATTCCTGACCCAGGCCTTAAACTGCTTGAGAACACGTCCCAGATAAACCTTCTAGGTTTGCCGTTTCAGGCAAACATAAACCTACTTATGGAGAAGCAGCAGTAACCAAAGCACAAAGAAAAATCAACTGAAACTTCCACAAAGCTTAAGTTTTTAACCAAAGAAATTGAATGTGATGTTGCAAACCCTGGTTTAGCACGTCTTCGTGGCTCGTTTGCGAAAGAAAGAAACTATTTTACGTAGAACTTCGGCAAAAAGTGTCGAAAGAGTTTAATTAAAGAGAATTAAAATATTTAATCACAGCGTGAGTTCACTTAAGCATTAGCAACCCTCTAATATATATGATTTAGGCCAGCCTAAAAGTGTAGCTCCTGGGCCGGGTTTTTCAAAGCCCGATTAAGCTAACCCATGAAAAGATAGAATTTTGATTTGAGTTTTTTAACTTCGCGGTGAGGTTTTCTGCATATTATGTTTGGCCTTCTGTTTTGAGTCTGAATAATCTCAAAATGCACAAATTAAAAAACATTTGTATAGAAGAAAAAAATATAATTCGGTTAACTTTTAATCCGGGTTAGCGTTAACCGGCTTCCGAACAACCCAGCCCTGTTAGCAACAAGTTAACCTGACATGAGCCTGCGATACAATCGTAAACCAGCACTTGGTCAGCGGTCAACTTAAAAAGCACGTGACCTCGATGAGTTCTAACCCTGAGCCCGCGATATGGTCACGTGGTACTGGTCAGCGGAATTTTGTCTTGACAGGTGTCAATTGACCAGAACATGGATCATCTTGCGCGACTCCGCCGCCGTTGTCGTCGTCGTCGTCCTGCGCACGTGCCCAAGAGCAACACCGCTAGCCATGGTAACAATGATAACATCAATGCATAGGTTTCCTTTGCAATATGGGTATGGTGCTCCGCTATAATGAAAAGACGTCAGATTCTCTGTAATTACGGTTGCCGTATTATTAAAAAGTAATCGGTCTGTTTTACTCGAAACAATTAAGGATTTATTTTACTGGAGAACATTTTGTGATTTTTTCTAATTTCCACCATTGTCTTGCGGTAGCTTAATCCCTAATGGTTTCTCAAACAGACCGATTTCCTACTTCTGATCGTTAAATTATGCGCGACCGTGACCTCAAGAAGCAACCATATGCATCGGTGGAAACTGGTAAAATTGTGAAGGTGCAAGGAGTGCCTAAAGTGTAAATCATTCAAATATATATACGAAAAAACCTTTTTCCAGTTAAAGGGGATGTGGTTTTGGTGGCTTCACACTAGGGCTTGTGAGTATAATCTAAGTACGCTTGTAACCTACTTTGAGTGTGAAGGGGTAAAATGTACTCCTGGGAATGTACTTACTTAGTAACCAAGGAAACTCTCGTAGTTCAAAGAAGCCGAAGTGCGCCGCCAAGCATGGTCTACACCACACTTGAGAATACACTTGACCAATAGGGAATGGAAGCCAACTGAAAGCGATGTACGGCGATTCTGACGAACAGACCGATAAACAACTTGCCAGTTGAGATCGATCGAAAAATTCAAAATGTATGGCTTGAGTCTGGAGGACTCCATGGAACATTCTTTTTTAGTATAAATCTACTAGCGTTCTATCACGAATGCCGTTCTCTGATTGGCTAAGCTACTCACCATCTATTCTGAGTAGCGTGGCAGTGGGTGGCAGTATGCGTTTGTTTACAAAATGACAGCCGTTTCTAGGCGTTTTCGAAGTGTTTGTGAAGGGGATTTAGATAAATTCATGAAGATTTATACTAAAACAAGTAGATTATTCCCTCTCGATCTCCATGCGTGATAGAAATCTCGAGCTCATAATCTAATTGCTTAATATAAGCATACGTAAAAAGGAAAGACAAGTCGATTCAATTTGTTAAACTGATAAACTTATTTAGTTGACTTTCATTTTCAGAGACAGCCTAACCCATCGCTTTCATATCATCCGGCACCAAATACCGTTTCAAGTTTCAACCAGGTCATTTCTTTGCACCCGAACAACTCCTTTGACCATTGGACGACTCACACGGAAATTCACCATTTTCCACAGCGGATCCATGTCTCGGTTAGCTGAAGCCCTACCCGTTGTTGAGCCATTCTAGAGAAATAAGAAGATGCCGCTTGTTCTGTTGTATTGCTTCCACGCACTCGTTAACAACAAAGCACCTATGTGTATTTCTTGTATAGTTAAAACCCCTTGAGTGAAAAGAAACGTTCTTTACGGACGTACTTAGGTACGTTCACGCGCTCGTTCGTTCGTTCGCTTGTTCGTTCTCGTGTTCGTTCGTTCGTTCGTTCACGTGTTCGTTCGTTCGTTAGTTCGTGAAGACGTAATTACGATATTCTCCTACGATATCCTCTCTTGACTGGGGTCAATTGACGTCCCACGATAAAACTTATGAACGTGATTGTATATATTTTTGCAGCTGACAATGAGACATTTTGATAAATATCTGAGTCATTCTCGGGAAAGTGAATGTGTTCATTTAAAGAATTGTCTTGGTAAGGAGACTTTTCTTTCGGCCTGTCTAAGTTGCCGAATATCAGCGCTTTGTTTTGCTCCTGCAGAAAGGCTCCACCCGAGACAAGACGAGTAAAGAAAGGATGAGTTGAAGGTTACAATCTCTACCATCAACACTAAGAAAGTCGAGTGATCCTGACCACTACCAGTTTCTATATGATGGTCACAATAGCTAGGACTAATATTAAAAAAATGTCTGAAATGATCTGGATTACACTTCAATACACTACATGCGACGATATTTATCCTCAATTGCAACGATCGCCTCAATCGTAGCTATCGGAGCGATCTACCTGGCAAATCAGACCAGGTATGAATCGTCCTCTAACGTTAGCCAAAAATATTATCTTCTCAGTTTCTCCCCACTCCCCCGTGCCGAAAAAAAATTGAAGCAAGTTTCTCCATGAAATGCAGTGCCGCCACGCATAAGTTACTACTCACATAATTGTTTTATTTTTTATTGACCGAGTCAGCCATACAGCGACACTTAAACTGCGTTAATACATCGTATAAACGTATGTTTATGTTTTTTAAAATTAAATCTTCAGTCTTACGCCAATTTTGAAACAAAGCGTTTAAAGCCTCTGTAAAGTAACGAACATTCTACAAGGAAGTTAATTTAAGTGCTGCATGAAAAATAGTCCCGACACTGAAACTTAGAATTCCTTAGGACGAATCTTCATTCCAGAGCTCTTAACGACGTAACTGTGCCAATAAATGAATTTACTGGAGTACACAGCATTGAGGTTTGAATGATCGCAATTGTTGTGCCACCAGGCTCCTTGCCGCTGAGAGACACAGTTGTGGGACGACTTGTCATTATCGCGATCTTTGGTAGAAAATGCTGAGCCACTATGATAGGTGAGGCCATCGCCAGCAGTACCTGAATCAATAACAGAGATGAATGAAGGTGGGCACGAACACAGCATGTAATGGCACCCACATCAGCCCGCGCGCAACATATACCGGTAGCTGTGATGTAATTGCGTTTTGCCTAGCAGTTTTCATTCAGAAAGTTAGCCAATTCAACAGAAAAGCTCACCTGAATATTTCCCCACACTCATCTGGTATTTTCCACTTTCTCTCGCTACAAAAAATGAACTGTACTCTGCAAATAATGCTTTCCCATTCCTGTCTTCCAAGTCAACACGAAGCTTGTTACTGCTGCTCACGGTCAGGCGGTGAATCTTGTCCAGTCCGAGCCAAAACTCGCCGTTCAGATTGCCGAAGCTCCGTTTGTAATCATCCCACGCGAGGTAGAAATCCACAGAACCGTCAAATCTCTTCTGAAACACTGTCCATCCCCCACCCGCTGTTTTGTGATCACAGAAGACTTTAAATCCACCAAAACCATCAGGATCGATTTTGTACACTCCACTGATCTTGTGACCGGACTTGTAAACTTTGGCACAGTCCTTGTAAGCTGTAGACAAACAACAAATTTAAGTACCTCGTTTTCTGTTGAGCACGCTTGAAAGTTGACAAAGTTTTACAAAGTTCCATTACAAACCTTTCATTGCGTTTATTTCTTCTCTGAGTTCGGTCAGCTGCTGGTTCACTTCAGCAAACATATTTTCGATTTTCTTGGAGTTTGAACCTGCGATGAAGTAATTGTTATTGAAATTATAAGGTGAAACTTTCTTCGCATTGTTTTCACTTTGTGTTGACGAAAGCGCCGGGTTTGAATTACCAAGCGCTGCTACTATGCATCCTAACAAGATAGTCTGAAAGAAGTATTCCATCATTTGTTATTAAACGGTACCTTAAGCTACGAGATTGAATGAATCCAGGCTATGCAAAATTATTGATGGAGTATTTATTGCTTGAATTCTTCAGGCAAGAGTTTTCGTGTCTCGATCTTTTGTCAATGGAGTACACTTTTCACCAATCGGCTTACTCCACTTTTCTTTGGAACTTCTTGAATAAGCAATGACTGTGGAATGTAAATCGTCATGAAAAACATTACGCAAATTGACAGCATGTTGTTTCCAGGACATGGCCCAAGGATTAACCCCTTCATTATAGAAGATCACGCAGTGTCCAGTACGGTTACCCACCGGAGTGAACGATATCGCATTTATATTAACAGAGATAGTGTTTCGAAACTTTCTACCGGAAGTTTAGATTCCGATTAACAGTCACTCTTCCGACGCCGGTTTTTATCTGTCAAGAGGGTCTTCTTCCATAAAATTTATCGTGGACACTAACTTGTCTCTTTCCGCTCGTGAGGCGTTTCACATATAACCTTAGGGGCTGCATGCTGTACACTGATTGGTTAAAAAAAACTCTCGCACTACTTTTTCAGCCAATCAGAAGTAAACTCAGAACCAACTGCGTCCGCTCGCACACAGTAGGGAGTTTACGAAACCACGACGGCAACGGCAACGGGAACGTCACTGAACAAAAGAATTAATGAGCAGAACAGTGGCTGTGCACGTGCGTTATAATCCTTGGTACATTTCTTTACCGTCCTTTGCAAGACAACAACGTGAAATGACCAAATTTTGCGTTGTCTGGAGAACGTGGACCACGACGGCCAATATCTTAAATTTTTATTTCAAATTTATCGCTGTGTTCCGGATTTAGTTTTGCGATAGTTTTGACAGTGATAAACAACGTAAATGACTTTAGAGTATCGCGAAATTTGTAGGTAAAATATAAATCCATTTTTTTAATCGACGTTGTGCTCGGCGTCGCCGTCGTGGTTTCATAAACTCCCTAGTTTCCCGCGCTTAGCGCCGGTCAGTTGTAAACATAAATTGTTGACACTAAATCGCACATTGAGAGAATTTATTCAGGAATACAGGTTTTACAACTTTATTCTGAAATTCTGAGTTTTCTAAAAAGCTACCTCTTACACCTAAACAGTCAAAACAAACTCTAAAATGTCCTTACACCCAACTAGAACAAGTTCTAGACAATGTAACAACTCTTCCCTCTACATATTGGCATTGGCTCAGTAGGTTAAATCCCTTCTTAGCAAGGAAATAAATTATATAGAGTACATTGTCTTACAACGTATTAGTAAGATAGGCAAAAATAATCTTTCACATGTAATTACGCAAAAATAATCTTTCACAAGTAAACTATGTAGCCATCAGGGTAAAAGATAAATTAAGGTTACTTCAAACCTTCGCGGGACTACATTGGTCGATATTTTTTGGTCAAGAAAATTAAAATCCGCGAAGCTCAAGTTTGCATACTGTGAACGCTAGGGGTTCTGTTATTTCATTGGCTCGCGGCTTTTCAAGTTGACACATTCCTCTGTGAAGGCGTGATGTGTTTATAAATCTTTAGAAGGCGAAAACTCGCACTCGTTTTTCGAGAGAATCCCTTCTCTTTAAATGAATTAATAGGGTATGCAGATTTGACGGTTTTCCGTGAAATTTGGTCAGAACATTCACTGATAGATATGGAACAAAAGCGTGTCGGCGATTTCCCTTATTTTAAATACTTTCCTCGTGGCGGCCTTTAACGCAACAGGTTACGCGAATTTTTCGATGGTCGAACTTGACAGATCTATAAAAATACAACCAATAGAAATAAAAGAAAATGCTGACACGTTTTTGGAGATTGAGGCTTTGTGATAAACACTGCACAGTTATTTTGCATGAACGATCGCATTTGATACCCGATTAATTCGCTGGAACGTCAGTCGGTCATTTTGGAGTTGACGGCCTCTGCCGCCTTTGGAAAGCAAATCCAAAACAAAACATTATTTTATCGAATTCCACAGTCTATAACCTTTCTGTTGATATATAGTTTGTGGGGGTTTCCTTGAAAACAGCGCGCGTACGAATTTTTTTCTGGAGTACACCCGCGAAGGTTTGAAGTAACCTTAATGCAGTGGGGTGTAACGACGGTTTACGGTCGCATCTTTGATGCCAAAAGATCAAATAGCATTATAACAATTTGACCGTTCAGTTAACCAACACTGCAGATATCTCGAGAAGTTTGTAATCAAGCTTCCTTATGTTTAATACTTCCTATGCACGTTTACGACCGACTTAGTTTCACGCGTAGGCCTCTCTATTTTGAAACCGTAAACTTGAAAATTTTGCCAAAAACGACTATTCTCATAACAGCAAAGACGAAACGATTGCTTATGTGCAGTAAACAGCATTAGGCTGCCTGAGGTTTGAGAAAAATTTCGCGTAAACGAAGCTTAAAGAGAGATGGGCAAAAGGGAATGGGGTTAGTGGTGAGTTTTGAGCACCTGTAGTAACCACGAATAAGGCGTCATATCAATCCGTTGTTATACATCTTAGATCTGTGTTAGCTGTGCTACCTGGCTGAAAAAATAATTGCATCACAGACTTCAAACACCAAACTTTATTTTACTTGCTTCATTCATGTAACTGCATGTTGTGCACTCTATTTTCATTTGAGCAAATATTTCACTTGTTTATTTCTGTGAAAATTCAAATTTCAGTTTCCCAATACAAAACTCAAGTTCATGAAAGACTCTGTCTTGTCTCACTCAACCAAACTTAGAGTTACTTTCATTACAGAAACAGAGTTTCAATCAAATTTCAATGCTCTCGTTGATAAGAACATTAAATTTGATAGCGCAGCTTGCAACTAAATATTACATATTATGATCTTAGAGCAAAAAGTTTCAAATTAATGCTCCCGATTTAATAAATTACCGCATCATGCTTTAAAACGCGTTTACAATATATTACACATGCATTCATAGCGCGTGTTTATACTGATAAAAACAGACAGTGGCACGACGAACAAGCAGTTTATTTTGAGAGTTACATCACGAGAATAAACCTCGTAACGTCCTGGAAACTTGTTCTTTAGTGAACACGTAACATCTTGGGACATAAAAAATACAACAACATTCAGTTAGAACATAGTTAATAGAGGAAATGGTTAAGAAGCCCGGTAAACATCAAAGAAGCAAACAAACAGGCTAAGATTTATGTTGGAAGGTCTTTGCCCCTGCACATAGTTTGTTTTATGCTCATTGGCTATGCATGATTACACAATTGCATAATTGCAATGCTTCTATTGGTTAGTTGTACGAGCACACATAGCCACCATCTGTATTTTGCCAGGTTTTTATGCAGGGTCAACCCCCTAAAATAATTTTGCCAGGTTTCAAAACCATTTCCCTCAATTAACTATTGTCAGAATTCCAACTATGGTTAGTGTAGCTTCAACATGCGGTTCATTTCTCCTCCTAGCCGGCATTGGAAGGTCGGATATCTACTTTAATTCCTTCCTACTCAGTTTATACGGTGGCTCGTAACTTGTGGTGCAGCGTAACTTAAGCCCAATTTAAATTTTGCTGAGTAACAGATGTTACATCCTGACTTACTTATCACCAATTAGTATCCTAAAAACAAAACAAAGGAAAACACTGGGGTACCAAGCCCGACGTTCAGTTATAAACACTTAACAAAGCAAATTAAAGGTGTTTTAACAGATCATACTGTTGTCATGGTAACCTGTTATATCAAAAAGATAATCAAAACTTGTCTACTAGTGATTCGTTTGCTACGATTATTATAATACCAATCAATATTTAACAATTAGATATCACGCATAGAAATCGAGAGCGAATAATCTAATTGTTTTAGTATCTAGTAGTCGTTCAAAACCTTAATCTAAATCCTCTTCAAAGACACTTCGAAAATACAAAGAAGCGGCCTCCAGCGCACGCTGCTACGCTACTCACCGTCTACAACAGAATAGATAGTGAGCAGCGTAGCCAAATCAGAGAACGGCATTCGTGATAAAACGCTCGTAGATTTATACTAATAGGTAGTAGTATATGAAAAAGGGATGACAACCATCACAAGCCACCCTATAGAGATCATATAGAAATAAATATCTTTCATTATAACCTTCCTGGAAAGCTCTATTCTAACAATTTGCAACGCAAAACACCTCCGTCAACTTCTCACTACAGAAACAGTTACGCTACTCTCCACAACCACACTTTGGCGGTCGCCGAGTTCTACAAATTAAACCTCAAACCATAAAAATTCAAGGAAATGTTAACACTTTGCTTGAGGTAAACGAGAAGTTTGTACTTGTTCTATATATATTTAATTGATAAATAAGGTCGGGTGAACCTTGTACATATTTCACATTATCAGGTACCAAATATATTATCCATAATGTGAACATCTAATTTGCTCATCTACACTAGACACCTACGCGCATACTGTTTCTGGAAAGAGCCGCACGCAAAACTTGTGGTACGCGCAAAGACAAATCTATACACACAATATGCGAAGTAATTGTCAGTTATTTGAATTAAGGTAGTACACAGTCACACAATTATTATTTATGCTGTTTCGAATATTCTCTTGCCGTTTGACGAAGGTTGTAGTCTGGTAACTCCATCGGCGATACCTGCATTTGTGAGCCTGAAATAATCAATGGAAAGTGTAAAGAACATGAAAGGCTGCACAAATAGTTAAAATCAAAAACTGCACGTTATGCAAGTCTGAAGAAACAAACTTCATTCAACCGTGCTGAACGTCAACAAATGTCCTTGAGCTAAGACGAACAAATTCTCTTTGAGGCGTCTCTACAGAAAGGAAAGTTAAGGTATTTTTCATTGGTGTTTTAAGTGGCAGAGTGGTTTAATTGAATATCGTCTTTAACCTTTCCAAACTAATAGCGCAACAGGTGTAAATATCCAGTCGGAACAAAACCCATGCAGGGGGTGAACCTTTAGCCACTGCACACGGAACACGCAAGAACACTACAATAACCCGTTCGAAGAATTGCGGTGTTCGGTAAGTCCCAGCCCTTCAAACGGGATCAATTAAAAGTATTTCGTCAAGATTGTTACACTTCACAAACATTAATTACCTCGTTCACAGATCAGCACAAACGGGTGAAGTTTTGCATTTTTAACACCTGCTTGCTGGTTGTTAATAATTCGTCCTGATACAGTAATGAGAATTTCTCAGTGAATCAACTTACACTTCTTCCATCTCCATTTCATCATCACTGTCTCCTTGTGGTACATGCAGGTAAGGGTTGTCCGGAGCAGGACGGAATTTATATCTACATCCATCCAAATAACACAACCAAGTATTACAGTTAAAACATACAACAACCTAATAGACAGTAACAAACTAATTTATAGTGTTGGAAGACACGTAAAGCGTCTAACGCTTCCGGGACTAACATTTTCTATTTGCAAGAAAATCCAAGTGTACCTTTCCCCAGTCCAACAAAATGGCGCATGACGTTCGTACGAAAAGAGGCAGCGTGGCCGAGTCGTTAGAGCGCCGGACTTGAAATCCGGAGGTCGCGGGTTCAAGTTCCGCTCTGACCACCAAGCTGGAGTTGTTTCTCGGTAGACCCTCAGTCATGCTTGTAATTAGCCAACTGGTCTGCCTCTCGCCAGTTGGGATTTTTAAGCGTATTATGTTTATCTGAAATATTTCTTTCTTTCAGTTTAAGGGGCATGCCTGAGAACTAGCTAGGTGTAGCTAACAGCATCGACCAGTATAAACATTCAACATTTACCAACATTCTAATGAACATTACCCACCGCATGCACATTAACTAAGGGAGTGTGTTGACCAAAGTATGTCCTCCTTAATTCTCCGACTCCTGTAGATAATTCCCCACACAACATTATAGTGCCCCCTCTCTCCATACCTAGCAGCAACTGTCACAGAGAATTCCCCCTCACGGGTGTAAATTTTCCCTCACTGAAATCCCCTTCCTGAGTAGGACCTTTCACCACAAACAGTCTGCAAGCACTGAGCATGTTTGGTGTAAAATTCCTAACTGCAATAATGGTTTTCTCATCGCACAAAGTAAATTGGGCTATATTTAAAATCTACTCCCATATGGTGAGGTAAATATTGTAAAATATCTCATTGTCGATATAGTTTTTGCTTTGATGCAACAAATAGTGATCCAAAATAAAGGAATAGTTTTCGTTTCTTACCCAGTGAGAACAAAGAAGACATAGGAGGCTGCATTATTGAAGAACTGAAATAAACCAGAAGAGATATTCATGTTAAGTGAAAGATGAAAAACTTGGAAAATCAACGCTGTCAAAGAAAAGAAAGAAAACACTTACATCATCCAACCACATATATTGAAATGGCACTGTTATCTGAAATGAGAGGGAAAAAAATAAATAGCACCAAAACGCCGTCAATTCATCGTCGGGTTTATGCCCGTCTTTTGTAGCCAAAATTGATTAACCCGTACGTTGCCTGCACCATCCCTCACAGGAATCTTACATTAGGATAGCAAAGAATCCAAGTCCAGGTGACTTTGGACACGAGGCAAAAAGAACAGAAACTCACTTACAAGTTATTCACCTGACTACAGGTTACAAGTATACATAATACATATAAGATGTAAAAACAACATTGAAGTAGATATCAAATATTCTTATCTGAGAAAGAACATGCATTTTCTATAGGATTCCACCCCCGTCAAACAACATATTCAATTTTCATTTGAAGCTCATAATCAAATTATATATCATTATGCACAAGCAGTTCAAAAGTGTTCGACATATCAGTTCATGCTATGGGTTGGTATAGAATGTATTGTTAAGGTCATTCCCCAGTATTGCAACGCGCATCCCTACTGCGCATAATTTCACGCGTGATTAGCGCGCGCGTATTAAAAAATGGCGGCTTTTTCTTTACGGCTGGACCTCGCCATAGAGGTAAATCGCCATTTTCTCGCAAACGAGTATGGTGACCTTTCATTTGTTTCTGTTGTTTTGAACTGAGTAATAAATTTCTCTGTGTAAAATAAATATGGACCAATTCTCAGTGTAGAACCAAAACGTGAATTTAACAAGCAATCGTGACTACAATCACGGTGCTAATATAAGGATTTATTGGATATAAACAAGGTGCTGTTGCTCCTAAACGAACATGGGGACCCGTCATTTTTATTTCAAAATTTAAGTTCCTATAACATGAACAATCAATAAGCAAAGTTTCACAAAAATCTCAGTGCAGGTTCTATTTCGGTGGAATGACCTTAAATCAAATGCTGTTGGTTAAACTCACGAGTAGACAGCTGCACTCACCTTGATCAAGTACACGATTATTCTGGTGAAATAGATGTAACAGACAATCTAAAAGAAAAAAAAAATTGATAGATTTAATAAAGAAATGACAAAAAAACTTTCCATGTCCATATTAAACAAACAAAGCCAAGAATTTATCAATCAATAGAGGAAGCAAAACCAAGCATTAACCCTTTGACGCACAAGTAGCCATGCCACTTAATGGTCGTGCTCTTTGTACCACTTGTGACATCATCAATTTAAATGTCACCAGATATTATTGATAAGCAGATGGTAGAGCTAGGTTAGGCCTTTCCGTACAATGGTCAGGTTTAGATATCGACGACATTCCGACGTCGCAAATCGAAAAACAACGTTATCAGTTTTGGTGCAAAAACGGTGGTAAAGTGGTACACTATGCCCATGATTGACCAAGGTCCATTTCTAGGCTTCGCCCGTAATTAACATCCAACTTTTCACGGCACCCAGAAAGAACATGCAGCGCACAAGGTAGCCAGATTAAAAGGGCCGAGCAAAACAGAAAGGAAAGAGGCAACAAACAATATCGAGAACGGGTAATGACAAAAAGGAAAAAAAAAAAGAAAAAAATAACCCTAACCCGAAGTCCAAATTTTGGCTTATGCGCATGCCCGGAATTGAAATCTTGCTCAATTTTGTACGTAATCTTGGAAAAACCTCTCCTTTTAGTAAAAAAAAGCTATCTCAGCAAAACTTAGGCTTATTTAGCGTCATGGCAGCCAAAAGACCTGACTGAACGCTAAAAAACGGAATTCTTGGCGAAAGTTTGGTATTCAGAGGGTTAAGAAATACAAAGTATCAGCCAATTGTGCTACGAATTACACACATTGTATAGCTACTTTAATTATATCAATGAGCTTAATCCATCCTCTGTCATAATAACCAGCTGGGAAATGTAGCCTCCACCAATTACTCACTGAAGTCCATTACGGCAGTTAGTAGTGAGAACAAAAAACATCCGATTCCAAACAGTAGAGGTTCAGGAGCAACGTAGCTTGACTTACCATCACATAGAAATGTCTAAAGAGCTTCAGTTTGGCTAAATTGAGCGCAGCTGTAAAAAAAGGTATTTAAGAAAATTTAGTTTTTTTTTAAGAAAGATAAAACGTACACCAGCCCCATTAATTTAAAGAAAGAACATTTGTAACATACCGGTATGGAAGAGTTAAGAGAATGCAGGTAAAGCGGTGTTGTTAACAAAGTTTGGATGTATGATTTAGTTAGAGATTGTGATCAGGTTCATTTAGTAAACGTGTTTTGTGTTTTCTAAATTATCCTGTAAATTATTATCTTTATTATCCCCTACATTTAAAATTTCTCAGACGTAACATTCCTGATCACTTCTGATATGAAAAATTCCTTGTAATAATACAACCCCTCCCTGCCCTGAAAATGAGCCCAACAAAACAGATAAAATAAGCCTTCTAAACAGATGCACATGAAGGAGCCCAGGACTTATCAGAATTTTAAGGTATTTTAATATTTTACAAGAATGCGTATTTTCACAGCTGCAATACCTTTTCCATCAGTTTGAGATCCTTCTTGTAAATGTCTTATTGACCTGAAATATGAAAGTACAGTATTTTAGCATGTAAAATTGCACAATACAAAATTACATAGTACAACTGTAGCACTAAGGCATTGGCAATCTTTTCAAACATTTCTCCCCTTTGTGACAAAACAAAATGCATGCTAAATTAGCCAGGATCACAAAGACTGATCATCTACATGTACATGCAAACCTTCATTTCTAAAGATCCTGGATAATATTCTTGATCCTGCATACGAGCCAAGTGGCCCATCAGGCCCTAGCTTATCCCAGTTTCTGTAGCATGAAGCGACTTGGAGTACTTTTACTCCCCTCTGGATGGCTGGATGGGATGCTAGTCCATAGTAGGGTTAACCCCAGATACATAATTATGTACCCACTTATACACCAGGGTGGAGAGAGGAACTGTGAGAGTGAAGTGTCTTGCCCAAGAACACAAAACAATTTCCCCAGCCAGGGCTTGAACCTGGACCGTTTAATCTGGAGACAAGCACACAAACCATGAGGACACCGTGCCTCCCACATTGTACATCTACATTGTAGAGCTAGTTAAATAGCTATAAACAGACTTTGAACTGCAGTCATCAAGCCTTATTCAAAATATTATGAAGGAAAAGAAGACTCTCTCACCAGAAGTAGCTATGGTGACAGACTCAAAGGGTACATAGTTGATACTTACCACACAACAGGAAATAGGATTGCTCCACAGCAGAGCAGGTCCACCAAAATAAAGAGCTCTTTGTAAGAACAGTCAAGGAATCAATCTTCAAGTGGCAACATAACTCTTACATTCTACTATTTTGTTCATAAAAAAAGACTACAGAGAGAACTTTAAAGCAGCAACACTGAAAGGAATAAGCACAAATTAAATCAATTTATCTTACAATGCTCAACTGATGCTTGCTGCAAGCCTCTTCAAGACTTGACACACATGATTATTAAAGTCATAAGAGGTTCAACAGTAATTACCAATTCTATTAGTATTGATAATGTCATATTAATAAATGAGAGGATATCCATGTTGTGTACTGCATGTTTGCTTCCTCTGTTGACTCCATCACAATCTGGGCTGTGTTTGCTAGAATCTACATAAAATAAGAAAAACAGAATTAAATTTTTTTTGTTGATATATTATTTCTACCTTCAGTAGGTGTACATGTTAGGTGTAGCTACAGTATGTCTATAATGCAGCCTTGTACATGCACATGTACATGTATGAACAGTGATAAAATAATAATCTTCAGTGAAAAAGCCATCAAACAGTGATCAGCAGAAGTCATATATGTACATGTAAAATCAAAACTACTAGAGATTTAGTGCATCAATGTACTTCACCTGTTTACATGTACATGTAAGCAGATAAAAATTGGTGTTACTGGCCATCTTGTCTAAATCAGAAAATCCCTCAACAAAAGATCACTGACTTATAAAAAAAAAAATGTGTACTTGCCTGTAGTGGTATAACAATCAAAAAAATCTTCTTGTCTCTATCAGACAGGACGTGCTTGATAAAGAAGTACCCGGTACCAATTAAGACAATTGTTGTAAACAGTAATGCTCCTTTTAACCTATAGTGGATCAAAAAGACGGCATGATCATCAAACAAGTAACATACACATATAATTCACGAGCAATTGGATGTACTGTGTGTAGTGTAACTGTTAAACTTATTGGATACTTTGCAAGAATATCATTGTGTTTGCTCCATACCAGTTGATGACAACAAAGTATATGTATTATCAAGACAATGACCAGACAGCTGTGTTGGGCATACAAGGCATGGGAAGGGCTATGTTACTATAGCCCTAGGGATGAAGCTAAGGGTTGGCTGTCTTCATATTTTACTGGCTGAAAGAGACCTTAAATATGGCTGAATTTTCCCACAGAAACAAATACTTAAGGTACCCTTACATTTTACAGTACACAGTTGATTGCATCACTTACAGATGTGTGATGTAGTATAACACTTCCCATGATTCTGCTGGTTTGCCATCTCTATTGATAAAGTGAAAATTGACCTGTTTGGCAAAGAAAGTAAATCAAGTTGACAAAAACCTGGCAAACAGTGCTTATAAAGAAATTACATATAAGTTAATTTACAAAACACTACAGACTCAAGATCTGTTTTTTAATCAATCTTGAAAGGTGGTCGAGTGTTATAGTAAACAATGACTGTGACTGACAAAAACTGTGCCTTGCACTACCTCCCTCCCTTCCACTTTACCTACATGCAGTAATGTCTTTTAATACCTACCAGACATACGTATGAGTGTACTGTACATGTATGCTGTTGTACCTCATTTGAACCCAACTAAACTGTAAACTGGTATGCTGAGAGACTAAATTGAAAGAGTTGTACATGCACATTGCAATTACTCTAAATGTACAAGTACAAGAGACTACTGTTTATTACATGTACTGGTAACAATACATGTAATACATGTACTGGTATACAATTTATGCAATTGACAGTACTTACTGCTTGAAACATCAAATCAAGAGATTTTAACAGGGCTAGAGTAAACATCATATAATGAACTTTGTATGTAAATTCTCTGTTAGAGAAAAAACAATAGAATACTATCAAGGGTGGAATAATGACTCCCAAAGCAGAAATGTAACTTTAAGGACCAAGAGTATTCATTCATGACAAATGCATGCAATTACCAAATGTTACATGACTAAAATTAATATTTTATACTTTCTGCCTGATTTTGAGAGAAAAACAGACTGTCAACAGTCTGTCAAAAAGTTTTCTACCACATTCACCTGTTTTTCCTCAGGATATGAAGCCAGTAAATTGATGTTCCAAAGAACAGCACAGATAGGACACCAAACATATAGGGCAGCGGCTCCTGTAGTACAACATGATTTAACACTGTTTAGGCCCAAACTATGATTGACTTACATACTACAACTGTCCAATTTTCATTTCCAAATGTTAGAGGGCTTTTCAGGGCCAATGGAAACAAACGATGAAACAAATGAATGAACCTAACATACATAAAAGTTCCAACTGGAATGAGACAGACCACTTGGCTATTTACAAGCACACCCGAGGAGTTAAACTTGGGATTACTGAGATTAACAGCGGCTACATGTAGTGATCAGAACGAAACTTGAACCTGTGACCTCTAGATTTCAAGTCCAGTGTCTTGACTACTTGGTCACACTGCCTCCAAAATTCTTAAAGTTTAAGAGTCATAATGTCACTTCGCACTAATTCCATCCCTTGTGATGACAATGTTCTTGACAAAGAAGTCCATTGAGATTTTTTGGGGGGAGGGGAGGCATCTTTCTGGGCAAGTGGATTTTGGGAGTCCCTCGGCCAAATGGCGAGTGCTGACAACATTTAGTTTCCAACACTGAAAATACCTCAGACTTCTCTCCCTTGTGGACAATTGACATGACTTGGATGTCAATTTCAATGTCCACATGCCAGTTCATTTCCCAATAATTTATTGCACCCTGTTAATCAGTCCCAAAACATAGTTAACCCTAACAGTTACAAAATGACTGCTTAATATGTACAGTACTTTACAACTGTGGGTAAGAGAATCAAAGACTTAGTGTGTAGATAATTTAATAAGTTTTTTGGTGTTAACATAACATGATTGTATACAGTACAACAAAAACAACAACAGATACATTTTGCAGCAATGAACAAATAACAATACATGTAACAACAGAAAATTTTCTTGAAACCTCACCTCTCCAGCAGACAAATAGTTGTCCCCATTTTTCTCTTCAATGTTAATCTGTTTAAACCAAAAAGAAATGAAAAAGAGAAAGTTTACAACTACATATGAAAGGCCTGATGAAAAAGAACTTCAGCGGAAAAAAAACAAAAAAACAGGACATTGTTTAACACAGTAAACAAAACTGCATGCAAAATTTAGAGTGTTTTCGACAAAGTTCACTCGTGGCCAAAAATACTTAATGCCCTTTTTTCTACCAGGCCTTTCATATGTGGGTACATGTAAAGGTAAAAGAGCAATAACTGAAGTAGGATACTTACATGTATCACAGACAAGTAAAAACTTAAGCATCTCTCGTGAAGTTAAGTCTTAAGGCTTGATTTCTTGTGATATTTCATGCCACGTTTTTCACTCATGAGTCACCCCCTAAAATTGCTGCATGCATCATTGCACATGACAATTTCAAGGGTACACATAAGATGCAATTTATTCTTTATGTACTAACCAAATGTGAATGTGCCAAGAGAACTGACAAGGCATGACTCTTGTGCAAGCATTAGATCTGAGTATTATTATAAAATAAATTTTAAAGAAATATTTTGAAACAAACACGCCATACTGTACCTGAATTGTCACTGGTACTACAGGATCGGTCAGTCCATTTCGACAGTTGTGGAAGTACAAGTTGTATAATCCCTCTTCAGCCTTGCTTTTAATCTGCACTACAAACTAATAAAAGCACAAGAAACATCTTAGCTGACACTGTACATGTATAAAGTTATCAGCTCACTAACTATAAGTGTGGTTCTCCCAAAAATCTGACGTTTGTAGGAAATAATATGCAGTAGCCAGCGCTGAGCATTCAGAATCTTCCAACCAAAGAAAAGGAACATCATTTCAGTTCTCATTACATGCCCCAATGAAATGCTTTAATGTTTAATGCCAAAGGTATCATCTCCCAGAAATTTACTCTACTGTTCAAACACCACAACCATGGTGAGAGGCCTTATATAACACTTGGCATGAAGAGGAAAGGTAAAAGTGAAAGGTCATAACTGTGGTGAAGCTTGGTTTCCACAATGACAGAAGCATTTTGGCGTAATAAGTACACAAATATCAGAAGTATCATTTTACATGAAGTATAAACCACCGCCCATACAGTGTATGCGAGCCTGAGAGTAATTCACTTGTTGCAATCTGCAATTTTTTGCCACATAGGTGCTTATGGAGAACACAGCTCATTAGCCCACCTTTCAAGGACTTCAAAGCTCCTACAGTAAACTGTACTTCATTCACACTGTGAAAGTTAAAGCTAAGCATCAGCCTATGGTTGATAAAAGTTCTTTTGGGGATACACAACACACACATTGGTACAACTGTATCCAGAACTTACGTTGCCGGAGTACTTGAATTCAGAGACATTAGTTTCCTCTACGTTCAGAGGCAATGATTTGACTTCACTTTTCACAGGAGTCACAGGATTTGTGACAGCATTTCTTCTTCTTCTTTGTGCTCCATTGCCTTCAGCTGTATTTGACTTTTCATGGTCTCCTGGCTGAGCAACAGATGAATGGTTCAGAGCTCCAGTTGTAGATGCTGCTTGAGTTGTTAGAACTGAAATAGCAGTGGTTTGTTTAGTAGAAGGAGAAGATGAAGTGGTGCTGCTTTTTGCAGCAGAAGAACTCGTTGCTGCTTGAGTTGTTAACGCCGAAGTAGCAGAGGTTTGTTTAGTAGAAGGAGAAGTTGAAGTGGAGCTGCTTTCTGCAGCAGGAGAAGAACTAGAGGTCGCATTGTTTGGTACAGTAGATGACAAAACTGGAGTTTTGGAGGTGCTTTGTCCACCAGATGATGACACTGTTGTTACGGTGGCCAGTACAGGCTGAGCAGGTTCATTGTTGATACTCAGGTTCAGGAAATCTTTGCCATATTTATCAATTGTTATACTGAAAAATTAAAAGATCAAAACAAAACAGATTGTACACTGATAGTAAAATTAATTATCGAGTGAATAGGTTGAGGTCTCGTTCACTTAGAATATGATTTGTAAAATATTTACAGTCAAACCAGATATTCTTTTGACTGGAACTTCACAATGTTGCAGAACACTGTTCTAAGACTTATATTATGATTGACAGTTTTCTGGAAGTAAACTTTTGACTTGCAAATTCACCTTTACTTCCACAAGTTCCTCCTGAAACTTGAACTGCTCCTGAAATTCTGGTTTTGATTTATAGTTTCCCTTCAAAATTTGCCTTTTTCGAAGAACCCTTCCCCTTCTTGGAATTTCCAAAAGTCCTCGTTAAAGTGGGTATGAAAATTTTCTGGAACCACACATTTTTTCTGGTGTGTGCTTTTGAACAATTCCCAAATTTACTTTTCCCATATAAAATAAAACAATACATGTACTGCCTCTGTGTCAAAGAAGGCAAAAATAAGTGCTCTACAGTATGATCAAATGCTGATCAACAGATTAACAGAGATAACCCACAGGTTGAGCTCAAATTGCTTCACTGGGAATCATGCTTAAAACATAAAAATCGTCCTTGGCCACAAGTTTTAAATAAACTTGACGTGGGGTTTCAAATTTGACAATTTTAACTGAAACCGTCACTTTTAATTTCTACAGTCTGTTGATAAAATGGTTACTGGTGAATCTTCACAAGTCAGGGTTTTAAAATCCTTATGAACTGCCAAGGCAAGTTTGAGTGTTCATGATTAGAAAGAAGAGACCAAAACTAAACACTTTATTGACTCTACTCACGGAAACCACTTTGTTTATCAAATACTTGTACATGCATTTTCATGCTTTATGTACATAATTTTATATTTATTCATGCTGCCATTTCTGTACTGTATGCATACAGGTGTAATCTGTCACTTAAAAGATGATGAAATGAAGGCATTGAAATGCTAAGCAGAGTTAGAGTTTTTATCTCTAATTTTCTTTTAAAAAGTTTATCAAATTGGATCCTCACTTTCTAGAACTATATTTTCTCTCCCTTTTATACCAAAGCTAAATTCACTTAAGCTCAAAAACTTTGCACTTACTGTTCTTCACGACTCTTTAGATCAAACTTGATAAGTGCCAGAGATATTTGGTTGGTATTAGTAAATGACTGCTGGGTATCCTTAAGAATGCACTTGTCACTGTGCTGTTCCTGAGTAAGGAAAAATATTACATCAGCAGAGAAAGCCTCATTAGTATACACTGGTGTTGCTGTCTTAATTCTGATTGGCTAAAAGCACCCAGATAAATCTTGTTGGCATGGCTTCATTGCATCATGCCTGTAGGCAATTGTTTTCCCATATGAAGAGTAAGCAAACAAATATTAATAACTGAAAAGACCCCTTTTAAATGTGGGTCACCCTCACAAGGCTTTGTACAAAAGTGATTTGTACATAAAGCCATCTCCTAGGATATAAGTATGGCTTTCAACACATGCTTCTCTACAGGATGTTTGCTAAAATGGCATACATGTATTGTTTCTTTAAATTGGCATATTGATAAAAATTAAAGTTTGTCAGGCAAGCTTATAAACAAGACAAAAACACTATGTCTGAGGTAAATATGACAGGAATCAAGTGATCACAAAGCAAGATATCTCCATTTCAAAATTTCACATTTATGCTTTCCACGACTGGTGGAACAGCTATACAAACACAGCAAAAAAACAAAACAAAACAAAACAAAACAAAACAAAACAAAAAACAGCATTTGAAGCAGATTTCAACACACTTCATTTAAAAACATAGCATGGCAGCTACTCAAGTTTTCTTGCTCTTTCTTGGAAGTCTGGTTTATTTCATTACTCTTTGTAATTTTGTTGGAAGAATTTCTAAGGGCGAGATTTAGATGCAGAAAAATTGAAAAGGAAATTCTAGCAAACAAATTAAAGACGTTGAGCACAGCATGTCTTAATTTGTATAATATGTTAATGGCTAGTTTCAACAGAAATAAAATAAGCTTACCATGTAGGGTGAAATTCCGTCGCTTCCTGTCTTCTCCAAGGAAAAACCAAACTAAATCATAAACGAAAATAAGATCTGAAATGACGGTTCATTCATTTCAAATGAAGACAGAAGCTAAGTGTTACTGACCACGAATCAAGTGAACATATCATAATTAAATTTTGAGAGCTTAGATGTATAATTAGAAGTTATAGACACAACTCAATACTTACAAGAACTTTATCATGGTTGCCTCGAACCACCATATCAGAAAAGTTCACTTTGAGGATCCCATTCTGAAGAAATCCGAACTTACTCAACTCGATTGTCTGCCTCACTTCATCCTGTATGTTGCAAGCGAAACTGTTTAGCAATAACTCAACATTTTTGCCAGTCAAACGATACAAAAAATCAATAGATTCATACAATAACTATACCTTTAGTAGTATTTGATGGTTTCTACCGCAGATGGCGGGGAAAAGAAGAATAAATACATGAAAAACAAAGTGAATGTTCCCACTTAAACACGTCGCCATTTTGTTGTGATATCGATGGCGCTGGCATGACGTCACTGCTCCTTTCCAGTCCTTTGACCGGGAGCTTTGTTTGTTTACAGACAAAATGGTGGACATCTTCAAAGACGAGCAGACGTTTTATTTCTGTGCTTTCACCTTCACGTTGGCCACAATAGTCGCAGCTTTCATCCTTTCGAGGTTCATAACGCTTAATCCGTCGTACCACTCATGAAAGGTAATATTTGTAGCAGTAAAAGTGTAAAAGTAGATGGAGGGTTATCCCGGAAGGTTTTGCAAGCAGTAAGCGTTAAGAAACTTAAGCTTACTTAGAGAAAGATAGATAGACAGATAGATAGATAGATAAACTTTATTTAAACACGATAATAATTAAAACTAAAAGCTTGTGGGGTCGTGTATTTAAATTTAACTTTGCTAAAAATTTAAAATTACGATTAAAATGTTTAGATTACAATTCCTAGATTTACAATAAAATTAATTATTTAATTAATTGCTAACTAGAACTATTACTAAGTTAATCTACTATATGATTACAACAAACTAACTAAAACTAATTGTATATAAAGTCACTATGTCTGTGGCGGGTTGTCGAAGCCGACAGGGCGTTAAAGTTAAAATCTTTAAAATAGGCTCTATTCATCCAGAAAACAGCTGGATGATTCGGTCGCTTGTTATTTATATATTTTCTTACTATGGCAAACCTTACCAATATCCTTCATGTTAGATAGCTGGCTCCTGACCTTGCAAAATTAGTGTCTGTTTGATCGCTTTTTTTTTTTCAATAATTATTTAGTATTAAGGCCTTTCCAAGTTTCAGGAAGGTACATGTAGTGTCTACCGGTAAGCATTGTGGTTTTTCCCATCCTCATACCACCTGTTGCTACAGTTGCTCAAAATATGTTTGAAATTCAAGAGATTGTTTTCTTCCGATTATCTATCGTGGTGTATTATTGGAACCCAGGGTGTCCAGTCAATGGAAAATGATGATCAGAGAAGCAATCGATATCAATCTATAAAATTAGTTACTGTAATTGGTATCGATTGGTATTGGTCAATCCATGATCAATCGATAGTCACACAAAAGCCATTCATCGACTGATGTTGATTGGCAAAAAAAGAGTCATACCCAAACTACTCAACTCAAAGGATAGATCATGTTATAGAGCGTTTTCACATGACGTCATCAAATTCTTAAATCCAAACCTAAAGAGCCACCAAAGTTTTTATCCTTATCAGGCATAAGAGATACTAAATTTATGTCTGTTTACATTTTTCCAGCTTAATAGCATTCTCCATTTGGAAACCAGATTTATGGCAGTGCGTGACAAAGCTACGATTGCATTTTTCAAAAAATATATATTTATCTCGTGATTTTAGCCATTTAAAATGTTAAAGTATTTGGAAAAGTGCTTTTTTAAATGTTTGTGTGTTCAGTGCAGATAATCAGTGTCCTAGATAACCAAAGTGAGTTCCAGATGTTAACACTATTTTCTGGCGTCATATTGTTGTAACACAGAGGAACACCAGCATGGCGGCTCCATACTGCTCTTAAGACTCTGTAAATTTGAATGTGCAAAAGATTTCGGCCAATATCTCAACTTTGGGACAATACACACACCTTAAACTTCGAGAACTGTCTTCTTTATTCATCCTCTATAATATCACAATTTCTTGACTTTATCCACTGAATGGTTTTTGGTTTTATTTTTTATTGCATGACAATGAAAACACTCTGTACGTGCTTGTGCCAAGTTGTTTAGTTGCTTGTAACCCAGCCGTCACTGTTCTGGCGATGTTCTTGTTCATTTCAAAAAGGCTCTTAAAAAAGACTCTTTAAACCACAGGAATTTGAAACCCCCCCCCCCCTTTTTTGTTTTCATGTGGACAGAAAACATTTCAGAGATGGAGCTTTTTGAAAGTGATGACCTCGCAGTAATCATGTGATTTCCCTGCTAGGTTTTTTTCAAACGCAAATCCAAAATGACCAGTGATTGTTGCATTTTTAAATTCCTCCTGCATAATGTGGACAGAAAGCATTTGAATCCTCCATTTTCAAATTCCTCCCGTGTAATGTGGATGGGGCCTAACATGTACCTGATGGTCATATCTCCTCGTTCTTCACCATCATCAGGTGAATCATTCAACTAGACTCTCTGACTAAACTCCTCAGGCGTTACCAATAGTCAAACTCCCATGTTTTCCTAGGGATTCAGATCATCTTGGTGGAGCTCTGCACAGCAAAGCCACACCAGTAGAGCACAATCAGTTTGAAAATCTTGTAACCTATGGGTTTTAACTTTGACTCAGTCATAAGCTAAACATTATTATTAAGTTCATTTTCAGGCTTTGCCTGGGTGTATGTTACTTTGCATGTTAATCTGTATAATAATTTGCACTTGTCTTTCTTTAATTCAGAGCAATCAAGTAGATGTTACAGGGTGTAGCTGGCCAGTAAACTAAAGAGACTGCTGCTAAACAGAGCCGCTGGAAACAATAGTATTTATTCATTTATAAGTCAGCAAGAAGAAGAGAACATCATGTACTCATAATCTATTTACTAACTGGGAATTTTTTATAATATTATTGTAAATTACTCAATTCAGTTATTGTGGATATTGACGTTTCTCCAGCTCTTACTTTCATCGTGCAACACTGTTTTGTCAATTTTTCTCGAATAGTGATAATTAAAATGGTTTTATTGAAGATATAACTACTGACTCTGCTACTAACAATATTTAACAAGAGGCCGATGAGCTATTTATTGTACTTAAGATGTAATATAAAAATGTATTTATTAAAATATTTACCTTATCCTTGAACACTTCTTATTTATTCAAATATTGGGTTGCTATGAATGAAAAATAACACCATAGTGCATTGCTCAGCTGGTTCACATCAATTTAGCCTATTGAGATGATCCCAGCTTACAATATTATGTAGTGAAAGATATATTCTACAGAAACCTTAGTTTTTGAAGTTTTTATTTCATTATTAGTTTTTCACTAACTAACTTACATGTAACTAGCATGCTATTCATTGGCTCAAAAATCTTGCACAGCTTTCTTATCCAAATCAGAAGTACAATCAAACCAGTCGTAAGTTTACTACATGTATTGGAGTTTTGATTGGTTCACAGGATTGTCTGTGTTCTTCACGACTAGCCAAAAGTGATAACTTGGGTTTTTGTTGTACGACAGTCATTTTAAAACCGCTTGATGAAACTGTCAAGTTTATAAATCTCACTAACAGGGCATACTGAGAGGACGATGGAAATCTGCTAAGCTGTATGCTCTGTGCTGGCGATTTGTTTTAAAGGATGTTTCTCTTTTGTCGACAGATTTGAATTACCTCTTGCGCCCAAACTTTAAGAGGTCCTGACCGGTCTTAGTTTATCTGGCTTAACCAAATACATTACTACCTTTTACTTCTCCCCCCACTCCTCCCCTCCCATAATGAAAATAACTGCCGTTGCTTTTGTCCAGCTCATTCCTAGTAACTTATCTGAACTTTTATAAAGAAATGCTACATTTCACAAATCGTGCAAACTTCAAGCAATGTGTTTAGAACAGGTGTATGAAATGTAACACCGGGCCTGAGGCTTGAGACTAAAATTACAACGATTTAAACTAAGGGATATGGAATTTAAAATAACTTTGCCATATTGCATAATAGTAGGCTTATCTTGATTTTTTCACTTGTGCAGGCCATGCATCATTGAAACTCGGGGTCCGAATCACTTCGGTGGCTCTTGGGGCAAAATTGAATGCCATCTACACTATGTATTCATTTAGCTTACTTAGGTAGAAAAACCAAAAAGAGGTGATAATGTGCACATGCAACAAACAATCAGGAAACCGTAGACTTGGGAAATTAAAGAGGCTGAATAGAGGTGGTATTTCTTATTAGAATTCCTTTTGCAATCTTTCCTTTGTTTGTTAACCAATCAGATGTGAACAGATAACTCGTGCGTCTGTCCAGGGTCAAGCCTTCCGCCTGCATAATCAGTTCGATGTTCAATACCAAATTCGACATTTTCTGTGTAAATTCGTGGTATCTTCCGCCAAGTTTGGGCATCAGTCATCCAGAGAGCTTACCTAAGTATTGCCTGTGATTGAACTACATGTGGTCGTGAGTAAGACACGAAAAAGGTAGTTTATGCTCGCGCCAAAGCTTGGACATGCGCCGAACTGTGAAACTCTTATCTCTTTCATCATTCCTGAAATACAACCCGAGGGGTTGAACCTCATGTCAAAAGCTGTCTAGACAGTAGATGAATAAGCTAAAAATTTCTCATTAGAGTGTTATCATAAGTTATTAGCACATTACTCGTCTCAAACTGTGATAAATGTCGATCATCAAGAAACTGGTGATATTCTCTGTTGCCTGCCTTATTTGATGCTTACAGGTAGCCCTCATTCAGATGCCCGAAAATCGGCCTAGGCATATAAACCAATTAGCAAGTTGCACGAGTTCCAGGTGACACGGAGAGTTTGTTAGTCAGTTTGTTGTCATTATGTAAAGTACCTCAGTTTGTTTAATTTCTTGGCAACCGTTTTGTTCCTTCCAGCTATGCTACTTCAGTGTTTTGTAAGAGTCTTCTCAACATTATTACCTTCATAATCCACTGAGTTTGGTCACGGAGACTAATTCTATGGGAAACTGCATGTTCTTTGCCTTTGCAATAAGTTCCAATAACTTTTATCTCTTTATTACATTTTAATAAATCTTTTTTTGGCATTTAATATCCGCAAAATGTAAAATTGACTTGTATTGCCGACATAATTAATATTCGTCTTCAAAAATAGCAACTTTTTGAGAACACTCTGGTTGCCCTTGGTGACACATTTCACCTGTCTATCTGTTTTTTATATTCTGTTCGGACTTTTTCACACAGGTATTTCTTTTATCAAATACCACAGTGCCAGGAATTGACACGAAACTTTATTACACGTTCACGACCTGGAAATATGGCGAAACGACGACGAAGAGGTGGCTTTAATTTGACAAACCCAAACTCAATGACATAACTTTTAACGTCTATAAATAGCTGCTTGTTATCAACTCTCTACCGTTAGTTTGGTTATAAGAAGTTTGAGGCCCATCAGGACAACACCCCTTGTCTTACTGGACATAGATTTAGTGAGGGGAAGATAGCTCATGATCACCGAAGGGTTCTCACTTTCGTTCTTATTAGTTCTCTCAATAACAACAGCTGAATTGCAATTTACCACTAATAGTCATTCGTGCTCTTGACAAATTTGTTACGGTCTGGTGAAAATGCCTAGAGGGACTTCACGTTTGAGATGCTGTCACGCAAAATGAAAAGATACAATCATGGACATAAAAGTGAAGGCGGTTCTGTGAGAAAAGGTTAATGTGATTTAAACAAAGAAGTAACTCATGCGAACCATAGATGGATATGCAAAAACAGACTTCTACAGCATGAATAAATGTTACCAGGAAATTTTATTTAAGCCTGTTCTGACGCAGCTCGTCAATTATTTAGTACCGGTACGTGATGCTCTTAAAGGCTCTAAAACTATATAAGGAAAATTTGGCGAGATTGCACCACTGAATTTAATTGTTGGAACGGTTCCAAGTTAATTTTGGTCCTGATCTGAAATAATTTTTCGCATTGCCCAAGGACTCTTCAATTCAATTCCAAGCTTATAGTTGAAATAATATGAATTAAAATTCGGGAGTTTTCTCAAGTTTTTAAATATCGCAAATATTTCACCAGCAGGATGGGAAAGGCAAAACTGTGTTAAAGAACAAGCTAACGATGTATTCACATTGCTAAAATTTGGGTAGATTTAATTTTTAATTATTCTGTCTATTTAAAAACTTGACAGTGATGCCAACGAGTGTATATTTGCGACCACGTTCCAGTCAAGTGCCTTCCCGAGTGCATTACCATCCACATAAATTACATAATAAGTACAATTAAGAAAATGATTTAACAGCATTCTTGTGCATTCCAGAGCTACAGCGATTCAGGCACTCTTGCTCTCCCGACGACAGGACTGTAGAAAGGCAAGATAATGTTGCTAAGCTTTCCTGCACATAATATAATTCATAGTTTTCTTTCAATCGCTGAAGGCAAAACTGATGAAAGGTGTCAGAACCTGTCCTCAATCTATGATGAGTTACCTCATTTCCGATTTTAGAGACCATCTTCAGTACAAATTAAAGGTCTTATAGCATTTAATTAAAACACCTTTAAAATAGCAACGGATCCGAGAAGGGACGAGCTTCTCTAAAACTACATCCGCGGAAAAAGAAGATAAATACATACTGTTGTGAAAGAGAGAGTAATCTACATATTTGATAACTATATCGAAGGAAAAAAAAAATATCAAACTTGATCTAGAGAGCTGACAGCGGGCAGTTTGTGGATCAAAAAACGGGTTATACTGTTTAATAAGTGGTTCAGTGGCACTCTTATTCCATTAGCATTATCGAAATAGAAGCGGGAAAAATTGGTCTTACTAGATCATAGGCCGCTTAGCGTAGCAATAGGCAGCTTATATTACAGTGAATCAGTCCACTTTCCATATAGAAATCATTTGAAAACTGTAAAGAGCCCATAACAAATAAAGAGAATAAACAAAATAAAACCAGTGACAGTGTTTTTTTTTTTTTTCTGGCAAACAATTTGGCTCTGTATATCTTTCCATAACGTTCGTCGTAATTTTACGTAATTAAACATATTGTTTTGCCCCAACTTCGCAATTTTTTTTTCCCAGGTCAGTCATCCAAAGGAAATCTAAACGATTTAGAATTAAAGATTCCTTCAGTCAGAGTTCATTTCCTTTGGTGCGTTTTGAATTTCCGGTGGGGTTTGGTGTAGAAAACGTCGTAACAATCGCTCTTGAGTGTTTGTCAACATTTGAAAACTTCAGACATACTTACGAAACTCGATGGATGAAATAAATTAAATTTCTGACTTAACTCTGGCCTTGAATTGCTAATTGTCATAAAGCAATTAATTATATAGCTTCACAAACGTCTCTTTCGTTTCGAACCCAAGGTGTTCAGGCTGGAGACACATTTCTACACATCGCGTGTGCCCATCTGTCGTTAAAAATATTAGCAAATAAAATTCCTCTGGAAATGTATACCAGTATTAAGTCTGATCGTATTTATTTTCACGCCTGTCTGTGCCCTGTAGGTTACTTAAATCCACGACACCGTCTGCCTGTTGTAGCTATCATTGTTGTTATAAATATTTTTTTTTGGAATTGCTCACTCACGCAAGCTCTGCCATTGTTTTGTTCACGTGGTTCCGAACCTATCAAAAGATTATTTTACTCCAAGATAAACACGACCGAAGGAACGCTTTGTAGCCTCTTCGTTCAAGCGACGCGTCATTTCGAGAAAAAGTGAAGGTGGAGTTATACATTTTTTATGACCTGGCTGGAATCCGATCGTCGCACAAACTCGTAGCTGGTGGCCGCCAAAGTGAAGACATAATGCACAAATTTTAGGATTCAAATTAGCCTTTAGTGCCACCAATTGATATGCAAATCTGACGAGCTACTAGAAGTTGCACGCTTCGCTTTCTCAGAACAGAAGCGATTGTCCGCGATACGGGACAACAGCAAGGCGATCAGATTTCCAGCGTTGCCCGTAGAGATGTAACTCCTGAGCTTGGTCACTACAAATTGTTTATATTCTTGGCCCGACGGGAAAGGTTTCGTGCCGTCGCCGTAGAAAGCAGAAGAATTAAGTACCATAGCGCGCATTCTGCCGTTTTAAATCTATCGAGCGACTCCCGGCGACATGTGGATGGCGGTGATTTCTTCGGCTGCGGAAGACTACATTCCGAGTCAGGATGAAACCGAAGAAGGAGAAATATCCATCTTATTCTGGTCGTTTGCGTTTGTTTTTCTGCTCATTGTGACCGTGTGGTTTTACATCACACAGATTGCTACGATCCGAAGGTCCGCCGGTCGGCAAATTTCTGATAAGGAAATCGATCGAGAGGAGGAGGTCGCGAGGAAAATTCTAGAACAGTTGACCGACGATCTTCGGTTTAAGAGTGATATTTCGAAAGAAGACACGTTGGATAATGCTGCTTCGGCGCCGAGTGGGGAGAGAGAGGAGTCTAGCGTTTACGAATACATTGACGATGAAATTCACATTCACTATTCAAAGTACGGGTGGGATGACGAAAGTTTCGAATCGTCTGATGGTTCAAGTGGTCTGGCAGCCGCTCGAAGACCCTCTATGGAAAACATGGATCTTATCTTCCCTGGATTCTTACCTAGTATTGTTGAAGAGGAAGAAATTGAAGAGGATAGTGACAGTGAAAGCAGCGAGAAATCTCAAGACACGGATGTCGATGATAAGTTTAGCGCCGACCTTTCATATTTACCTACAGCCTACAAGCAGCTAGTTAATAACAATGATGGAGTGTTAGAAAGTTCAGTGAATATAGAACATAAGCTCGATCTTTCTGAGAGTGGAACAAAATTTGCCCCGTTTATTGAAAGCCGCGAGACCATGACAAAGGAACTGCAGCCGAAAGAAGATCGTGTTGTTATTGGTGAGCCCGCTGAGTCGCAATCGCTTTTCGCTTTTGAGAATGTTAACCACCCCGCGATCGTCAAATCAATCTCCGAACCTGTAAATATAGAACAAAACGGCTCTTCTTTGTTATCTACCGAAATTGACAATCGTTGTCGAGTGTTAGATGCGGAAAACTCTAAAAATATTCTATCACCTGAGCCAGCAAGTCACATCTCCACGCAACAAAGCGCGATACCAACGAAGTGCCGAACTGTTGCAGAAGTCACTTCCGGTAGTTTGGATTTTTCTGCACCGAAAGACGAGAAGGAAACAATACTGGACAGTGTTTCTGACGTGAACAACAGTGCGATCGAGAGCACATCATTGTTTACAATATCGAGCTGTGATCTTGCGCCAGCTCTCAAACAAGATGCAAATGAGGAGCCCAAATTACATGCATCAAATGAGCAGAAAATTTCCTGTCCTCCGAACGGTCTGGATCGTTATTTCACACGTGATATCCGCTTCGAAAATTCAAAGAACGAAGAAAATGCCCATGGTAACATTGAAAATGAACGCGACACGGAGCTTAGCGATACTTCAGCGGAGGAGGACACCAGTGGATTAAAAGGTATTAAAATGGACATAAACAAAAGCGATCTCGCTGACTTTCAATTGAAGGGTTTCGTCGATGAAATAGCGGGTACAAATGACCACACGAGACACGCCTGGACGTTTTTCTCCATGTCGGGAAGCGACGAAACAACCAAGCCACAGAAGGGAATTTCGAGCCCGAAACAACAACTCGATCAAGTGGCAGTTCCTAAAATAATTATCGATTCTTATGACGATGGTTTGAAAAGTGACATTAAAATCGCTAACGATGATTCTATGGATATGAATGGTTCAACACGATACGCCAACTCGTTTGAAACCGACACGTTTGAAACTGACATTGATATTGACGATGTTGATTTGATCGACAGCGACGAACTACAAGACGAAGGAGAGTTTAGCATTTATTTCAAAAGGCACGTTTCTGTGACAGATCTAGACAAAATTCTCTCGGAAGAAGGCCAAGCCGAAGTGAATGACGATTCTAGCAAAGACGTAGTGGAAACCGATCTATCCGTGGACAAAGTCGAGCAGAGAGATGTTGATATTTCATCTACGCGTACTGTAATATCATCAGATGAAGAAACAAATTATTCTATTACAGCACCCGAGACAACGCATGTTGACGATGGATCAGACATAAATATTCAAAAGTCAATTATTGTCACTTCAAAGTTGAGCGATTGTTTAGATAAACAACCAAGTGAAGAGCTGCAAGAGTTCGAGCCTTCGATAAAGAGTTACGAGGTGGAAACGTTAATGGATGACGTTTCATTTCAAAAGGATGGTGTTTATGGCGAACTAGTCCTGTCGAAACTTAACGACCATCAGAGAGATTACCCTGATGATGTTAGTTTTGATTATTACGGCGAGGACTGGTCTGAATTTATCGAAGACTACAGGCGTGAGCGAAAGCCACGTCTATACACAATCCCGGAAGACGAAGAAATTAGCTCAGCAGAAGATGATAAGGGAGAGGAGTTCGAAAGCAATCTGTGGGATCAAGCGGGGTCTAATTACAGCAATGGTAATGAGTTTAGTGTTCGTAAAGACCCCAGGTTACAGGCCCCTATTGCTACCATGGACGCCAGTGACTCTGAGTTTGACCTGGATGATCATAGCAGTTCTGAAGCAGAGAAATCCGGCCCCGAAATTGACGAACACTCTGAGAAGAGATATCAACCAAAGTTGCCAGAGGAACCTAGTCACTTAGACGAAATTATAACCTACAATGGCCTTACCAAAAATGGTGGAATCAATGAGGCAAAGAATTTAGCCAATGAGAAGGAGAAGAAATTAAAAGAACCTGTTTTCTTAGACAAAATTATTTCTTGCAATGGCGTGACTGAAAAACCTGAAATCGGAGGCGTGATCGATGTGGCCAGCGACGAACAAAAAAGGTCAAACGAACCGCCTGAACTGTCGGACAAAATGTTCGCTTACAATGGCGTGAACGGCGATATTGGTGTCGTTGGAGACAGTACAAGATCTGTAAAAATTGTAAAGAAAATCAAGATTTTTGTCAGAAAGGAAGTCATGATTACTAAAGACGAGCAGGAGCTTCAGAGTCCAAAACAGTTGATTGAAGAATTTAGCGATCACAAAAAAGATAAAATCGATACGGAAAATGCACGTAACGAAACTAGTGCGAGGAAAGAAGTTGAAGAGGCAGAAATCGTTCCGAAATGCCGTGAACCAAAGATGCATCCTTCGTACGATGTCATCAAAGCTGAGATTGACTCGGATGCTAACTTCACGCAGCCAATGAACTTTGAGGAAGAACAGTGTGACATTTCTGAGGTTATTGCTAAGGAAACGGAAATGATTCCCAAAAAGGAATCTTACACGCCTCCCAAACCTGAACAAAAAGTCGTGGACGAGGTTATCGAAGTAAGCGTTAAGAACACCCCAGAGCGTGACGTCACGCAACTTCTCACGCAAGCACTCGCACAAAGCGATAACCCGAAAACCGACGCAAAGCCCGAATCAAAAATTGTGACCGATGTTGTCAAGGTGCTCCCATTATCCTTAGAAGGTGACGCCCCGAAAAGTGTCGGAATAGAAGATTCTTGCAAACCACTGACAAAGAATGATAACAGAGAAATGAACAACACATCTAGAGCCGAAAACGTCGAGAGCTGCACTTCACCCACGCAAAAAGAAGCCCCAGTACGTGACATAACTCAAATGTCCCCTAAACGAACCAAACAGAAGCATCTATCTAAAATGGTCGCTAGGTTCGAATCAAAAATCGAAGCTGAAACTTTTAAAGCGCGCAGGTCGTCTGTGGAATTCAAGGTCCCCAAACGTGACGTCACGCAAGATGAGGAGAAGCTACCTGTACAGAACGGTCAAACGAAAGTGGACAACAAACCTGGGTCGGAAATGAAGCCTGAAAACGTGAAGGCGAGTGTTTTGTCTGTAGGAGCGAGCGTTCTAAAACGAGACGTCAGGCAAGATGCTCAGAAACTTCCTGTGCAGAGCGTTCAAACGAAAGTGGACGACAAACCTGGATCGGAAATAAAGTCTGAGAATGTCAAGGCGAGTGTTTCGCCTGTAGGAGCGAACGTTCCAAAACGAGACGTCAGGCAAGATGCTCAGAAACTTCCTGTACAGAGCGTTCAAACGAAAGTGGACGACAAACCTGGATCGGAAATAAAGCCTGAGAACGTCAAGGCGAGTGTTTCGTCTGTAGAAGCGAACGTTCCAAAACGAGACGTCAGGCAAGATGCTCAGAAACTTCCCGTAGACAGCGTTCAAACGAAAGTGGACGACAAACCTGGGTCGCAAATGAAGCCTGAGAACGTCAAGGCGAGTGTTTCGTATTTAGAAGCGAGCGTTCCAAAACGAGACGTTACGCAAGATATCGAGAAACTTCCTGTACTGAGCGATCAAACGGAAATCGACGCTAAACCTGAATCGAAATCCACGCCGGAAGCCAACCAGCTGAAAACGACACCTGTGAAAGAACACATCCCAAAACTTGGCGTCACGCAGTACGTCAAGAAACTCGGTCAAACAAATCGTGACGCCAAGCCTGACTCGCAATCGACGCCAGAGACCATCCAGATGAGAAAGTCATTTGTGGAAGAAGACGTACCAACACCTGACGTGACGCAGAATTTGGAAACAATTCCTGTAGAGAGCGATCAAACGACAATCGTCGCAAAACCACAGTCCAAATCGACACCAAGGACTATCGAGGCGAGATCTTCATCTGTTGAACAAGACGTCTCAAAACGTGACGTGACGCAGCAGCTCGAAAACATTCCTGTACAGAGCGATCAAATGACAATCGAGTCGAAATCCACCCCTGAGACTATACAGGCGAATGAGGTGTCTTTGAAAGAAGACATCCCTAAAGTCGTCTTCACGGAGTGCGTCGAGAATCTTCCTGCCGAGAGTGATCTCACGGATGCCGACGTTAAACCCGAGTCGAAATCTACGCCTGAGACTGTCCAGGCAAATGAGTCATCTTTGAAAGCAGACACCCCTAAACTTGTCCTCAAGGAGTACGTCGAGAACCTTCCTCCCAAGAGTGATGCGACTAATGACGACGTTAAACCCGAGCTGAAATCGACGCCAGACACCATACAGGCGAGAACGTTACCTGTGAAAGAAAACATCATAAAAGCTAACGTTAAGGAATATGTGGAGAGACTCCCTGCACAGAGCGATCAAACGCAAATTGACGCTAATCCCGACTCGAAATCGACGCCAGCGACTATCAAGACGACAGCGTCATCTGTGCAAGAAGACGTCATAAAACGTGACGTCACGGCGTATGTTGAGAGACTCCCTGAACAGAGCGATCAAACACAAATTGACGCTAAACCCGACTCGAAACCGACGTCGGCGACTATCAAAACGACAGTGTCATCGGTCAAAGAAGACGTCATAAAACGTGACGTCACAGCATATGTCGAGAGACTCCCTGCACAGAGCGATCAAACGCAAATTGACGCTAAACCCGACACGACATCGACGCCAGCTGCTATCAAGACGACAGCGTCATCTGTGGAGGCCGTCGCCCCAAAACGTGGTATCACGAACGATGTTGCGCAAACACCTGCGCAAAAGGATGACATTTTACTGGAAGCTAAACTCGAACCAAAAATAACACCAGAGATCAAGGCCAGAGCGTCGTCCGTTGAAGCCGTCTCCTCAGAACGTGAGATCGTGAAAGATTTTGTGAAAGTACCCGCACAAAACGATCAAACAAAAAGTGACCGTACGGATAAAGTATCTAAGACTGTTACAAAAGACGACATTCAAGCAAAACCCAAGAGATCAAATGTTGGATTGAAATTGTTTATATCGGGAAAGAGGCGCAAAGAAGATTCAAAAACTGCAAGTGAAAATGGCATGTTGTCTCCGAGCTCTAGCGAAGAACCTGCTTTAACTGAAGAAACTGAAGTTCAGTCACCCGAGTCACCTCCTGTTACAATAAGCATTCAGGGAAAAGATTCGCAAGAGGATAGAGAAGGCAGAAGAGTCCGCTCTCCGACAAGGATGTCGCCGACACCTTGGGAGAAGAAACCTCGAAAGACCTACCTCGCATCTCGCAACATACGACTCAGCAAGAGCCATGAAGATCTCAGGTTTGTTGAAAGAGCGCCGGGAGAAATGCAGGATATTATCCAAGAAGAGGAGCCTGCTACGCACAACGTCCAGGCTGGCCAAAGTGTTCCCGAGGACGATGTGAAAGAGTTAATCGAGCCAGATTCTATTCATACCGCTAAAATCACTGTTCAAGAGGTCGTAGGCGACAAGCAAAGGATTCTTATTTTGAACGTGAAGAAGAAGGTTCATGGAAAGGCGAGATGGAAGTCCCTGAGTGATCTTGATTCGATCAAAATGGCGGTGACGCCGCCCCGAAGACGTAGCGATTTGGGAAACGCACTGGCGAGTTTTGCCGAGGAAGAAAAAAAAGTTGAAGGGCGTAAGGGTCCGACGGTTTTGCCTGTATTGGAGGTTAAAACGCGCCGCAAGTCACTGCCTGAAATGGAAGAATCAATATCTGAGGAACAAGTTGTTTCACCTCGAAGATCACCCATTCTCAAAGTGACAGCACTGCAAGATCTTGAATCTGTGACAGAAAAAGACGCACCGACCAGAATAATTAAAGCCAGAGTGATGCCAGTATTGGAAGAGGGAGAAGCACAAAGTGACGAGAACGTAACAGAAATCAGAGACAAAGAGACTTCAAGGCGAGAATTTAAAGCTCGTGTGACACAGATATCTTCAAGGGAGTCCAAACCTCGGGTAGAACGCGAGGACGTCGATGGCAGCGAGGAAAACAGGGCACAGGAGAGAATAATTAGTGCGCCGATTGTGTCGCCCGTTGTTGAAGCTATCCCGTGGCTAGAGCGAGAGACTGTTACAGAAATTTCAGATTCTGCAACCAAGGGAAACACCATCAAAGTCCGGGTTGCACGTGTAACTCCTGCAGAGGAAGTCCCGCCACAAACTGAGGACAGATTTTCTCGACCTCGTTTATCGCCAACAGTGGAAACACTGCCAAAGCTGAGAGATGAACGTGAAATTGAAGCTCGTGTATCGCAGATATCGCCCATAAGAGAAGTCCGTTACAGACAGGGTCGGGAGTCTGGATACGGAAGCTTAGAGATAAAGGATAATGACGCCGGAACTCCGAGTGCGTTTAACACCCTTGGCAGCGTTCGTTCTGATCCTGTTTCTACTCTGGGAGGTGTTAACGAGCGTAGCGTAAGCAGCTTAAGCAGCATCGAGGATGCATTTGACGGAGAAATTCTGGGAGAGAGCCGAATTATGGTTACAGATTTAGACGCTTTACTAGCTCAACAAACTGCTGCAGTCACAGAGGAGAAGCCGCGACCACAAAGCCCTGAAACCCATGAAGTCACAGAGAAAGTTCATGTGTGGGCGCGGATGGAACCTGTTCCTCAAAAAGCCGTCCGTATCAACAGTAACGAGCAAGACGACGATGAAAATCTGGTTATACATCACGTCAAATCAGAAGAACCTATTGTCATCGAACCTGTGATTGTCACGGAGGCAGCTAGTAACGAGGAATCGAACGTGATTTCAGCTTTCCTAGTCAACGATGGTTATGACGATGACGAGCTGGATGAAGTTTTCTTGGAGGATTACCCACCGTACGGTTTCCCTAACAGTCACGGCAACTCTGTGCGGAAACACAGCAGCGATGCTGACTCCGAAACGTCATCTGTGAGCAGCCTGCCGCTGAAACCTCGCCATCGGCAAACAAGGGCAGCTCTCGAAGCCGCTAACATCGGAGCCCGAAATCGCACCGAGTCAAGTGGATCTTCTAAAACTGCCACACCTGTTGCCGAGCTAGAGAATGAAAAGGCCGCTACTTCATCTGGTTCAAGCACGCCGGAAATCAGAGCGCGCGAAGTTTCACGGGAGGAATCGTTCTCGTATAAAACACCCGAACGATCTCCTCCTGCGGCAAAGGAGACGCTAACCAAGTTTACTTCGGCCTTTATTTCTCTTTCGCGAACGACAAACGTCCGCCGCCCTCGTGCGAGGTCGGAGGAAAAATCCGCTCCTAAGTCCGATGAGGAATCTAGTGCACAAACTAAAGGACCGGGGTCTAGCTTACAAAAGAAGGGACTAGGAACTAGTGTCCAGGACGTTCAGATAATGCCAGGACTCCATATAGACCAACAGCGTTTTAAGGACGCCGCGGATAGTCGAAAATCAATGCCGGACTTGACAAAAAGACAGCACCCGATAAACGACTCTCCGTTTTTACGGGGATTGAGCGCTCATACACGCAAGTGGCTCAGTCAAAACGCCTGGATGGATTCTAATGAACAGCAAGATGAGGACGATCTTATGACTTCAGATCTTTTCCTGTATCCGTCAAATCGTTTTCAACCCGGATCCAACATCGACGCCAGTTTCATGTCATTAGCGGGGGAGAGAGACTTTCCTGATGATATCTCGGTGTCGTCGTTGTCAACGCGCCCTCAGAGCCCAATGTCGGAATTCTCGTTTGCTGGGGAGGTCCCTTACTGGGGAATGCGGCGAGGCTCAACGACTACTGTGAAGTGTTCCAATCCTCGATGCGAGCAAGAGGAGGTTTTGTTTCCGGGCGAGAAAACCACTTATACATCTTGCCCCGCTTGTTTCACATATTACTGCACAAGGAACTGCAGGCGGATTCACTGGTCGGAACACAAGAAGGTTTGCTTCTTCGGTCGCATCAACAGCTATATTCGCTCCTTCATTTATCTCTGCCACAAGAAAGAAGCTCTGAAATTCCAGCTCTCTAAGGCGGCCAAAGAAGGATTCAAAAGGAAAGGACGTGGCTGTGTGCTGGTAACGTTCGCGTCTGCGCAGTCGGCGCGCAAATTCATGACCACCGGTTGCTCGTTTTTCCCCAGTCCTCCAACGTACTCATCCTTGCAGGATTTACAGGCGGAAGGTGTGGTGAGCAAGCACAGGGTGGCTTTAATTCAGAATATCAGGGACTACGACCCCGAGGGGGAATTCGTCCTCAATCTCGCCATCATTGCTGGTAAGATGGAGAACCTTCCAGCGAATCCTGTTCCGCGGAGGAAAGTGACTACCGTTCTTCAAGTGATCAAGATTCCCTTAAGTAGCAAGCTCAAAGAGGATGTCTCGTCTTCTCCGAGCGACCCAAAAACTGAAACGAAGCTGTTTTACTTGCCGAAGTGCGCTCGACATGAATTCGTAAACGAGAACGAAGCGCGAAGACATTACTGCAGAAACATTTCCAAGAATTTGAAACAGTATGGAATCCGACTGAAAAACGACTATCCCGATGTGTATGAGAAACTTTGCCTTTACGTCGACCAGAACATCCGATTCAAAGAGCCCCTTACTGTCTATGGCAACCAGGGCAAGAAGATTGTGATGTGTAAAATCATGCCTGAGGCTGGTGACGACGGAAAGAAATGAGGAGAGCTTTAAAATTGAATCACAAGGTAATTCAGTTTTCTTTTTTTGGAATTTTCCACCAAATGCTTTTCTGAGTAATACTTATGGGTTATTGACCAAGGGTGAGGTCAAGATGGCTGGTTATTGGCCTCGTTCTGTTTTTTTTTTTTTTTTGCGTTTTTATGAACCTCGATTCTGTCTCGGTCCATAAACTTAAAAACGGGAAAAAAAAAAAAACCGAGGCCAAACTCCAGCCATCTTCACCGAACAAAGCTTGGTGATTTAGATAGAAAGCGAACACTATTGTCTTGCGCCGGGACAAGGTAGCGCCATCTTGCCTGCTCGGGTAGTATATCACGGCGCAGGATTCGATTCATCTTGTCCGCTCACGGAACTAGCTATATAATTAAGGTCCCATACTTTAAGGACCATTGCGTTGATGAAGGATCCAGTTTAGTGCGCGTGCCCAAGGTGATAACGGGACATTGTCTAATATTCCAGGTGTCTTAAGCCTACTTTCCTCTGAGACGCACCTGAAGGGAATGGAGTTGTTTACATTTAGCAATATAAGGCCGAGACCCGGGAACATTAAATTCAGCTACCTTTTTGTGTCTCATCGAGAGAGCTAGGAATTGGCCAACAAATTCGGTAGCTTGTGTTTCACAACTTTTCTCGTATACTCGTGTGATGTGTCTATTTTCTAATTACCTTAGAGATGGGCTCGTAATTGAATTGTAATGTTTTAGTGGGTGATCTTGTTAAAGTGAACTATGTTTAAGATGGTCTTTATTCTAAATTTCTTTTTCTTTTATTTTGTAGAATTGACTACCTCGTGTGACAGTGAGTAAAGAATGCATTTTAAAGCCCTTCTTCAGAAAGTGCTCGCTCAAAGGAACATCATGCAGGTCGTTTAATACGTAGCATTCATTGTGTCACAACAGTTCAAGTATACCAGAAAGGTCGCTTACTTGAAGCTACCGTGACAAGCATGTCACTGCTGACAAGATTGCCCGCGCAGCACCTGATTGTCAAGGTCAATGAACTCATAATTTACACGATTTACTTTTTAGTTTTTTTATACACTTATTGAGAGTGCTTTACAATATTGCTTTAAATTGTCTTCAATTTTATCATTTGGGGGCTTACCGACCTTTAAGGGTCATTATTTTGAGTGTTTTTACATGATTCAAGGATTTCAGTGTTGTTTTCTTGTAAGACATGGAAACGCTACTACTTTGAGGGAGTCTTCGATTTTATTTCTTAGGGAAGTTCAGTGTACGATTTTGTTTCATTAAAACACTCTGCTAGCTTTTATAGTGCCATTTTATCATCCCAGTGTATCAATTTTTTGTCCAGTGGTGCTTGCTTTAGTTTAATAACCGCCATGGTTAGATTTTTCTCAATTATTTTGCGTCGTAAACATATTTACGTTATGGTAAAGTTCTATACGCCTGGGTCAATAACGTTAGGCGTTTCTTATCAATTTCATGGCAAGTCTCGTGTATTATTTCTACAGTTTAACTTCTTCATCACACCTTAAAGCAGTTTTTCATTGCTTTAATACAATCAAATTCCTGGAAACTACAGTATTAATGTATCAATCTGAAATTGTGATTATAAGCTTTTATAATATTATCAAATAACGACCAAGACAACCTTAATAATCGATCAAACCGATTTGAATGATTTGTTAATAAATGCTTTCCTATACCGTTAATCCTGGCGGAGATTAAAATTCAATAAATTCCGTGCTATTGATTACACTGTAACACTGTTCACGAAACACTTTCTTGACGAAAGCTAAATTCTTTTATCTAACTGCGCCAGAGTTCAAACGAAGTCAGATAATCAGGCTTAAGTATATATTCTAGGGTAGTCGTTTTGTGACGGAAATTCTCCGTTGAAGGGCAGAGTAGCCTGCAGGTCAGGCACATTAATTTAGAAGATTTTCGTAATCATAGTGCAAAGGGCAAGACACGCGCGCGCGGTCATGCGCTCGCCACGTGTGTCTCGCGCAAAGTCACGTTCGTGTCGTAGACGCTACAGATAATTATCCAAAATCTACTATTCATTTAATCAAATCATCTTTCCTATAGCTGTTTTATTCTACTGATAGATCTCCACGTAGTCGAAACGTAAGGGTTGACCTTACCACGGTTTTTTTGCAAATAAGATAAATTCATTAAAGTAAATTTTGATTTCCAAAATAGGACTTAGTGAGTCACATATATTATGTCAACAAAGCTGTGTAGATATCTCAAAACCATAAGTAGCATAAAATCCTCGAGGCGAACATTCAAATGTTATACATAGCATCCACTAGTTGAATTCCAGCCGCGAGCTTTTTCGCATACGCAACAAAAATACATTTCAACAAATATATTTGGTCATTATAATATGATTAAACTATCATGCAGCGCCGAGTTATTCATCGGATTGTACTCCTTGTGAATTCTATACCAACCTCCAGTCCTTCTCCTCTTTGTGACTTCCGGTATTCCGGTGGCACCGGAAGTCGCAAAGCTGGATCGAAGGACAATGAATTTCAGTACTTGTAAGGCACTTGATTGGTCAGGAACTGGCGTTTCGGATTCCATCTGTCTGGAGATGGAGAAGGAACTACTAATCCTAGGTAAGGATTACGAATTAATCTTCTTTCAAAGTATCCTGTCTGAAACTCGCTTAATTAACAGAGATCTATTTGCAAATGTTTTTGTTAGATTTTTGGTAGTGTTCAAGCCACTAAAGCCAGACACGGCGCGTCAGTGTAGTTTAACAATGAATAAACTTTTCATTAAAAGCGCAATAGTGGCCTGGCTTACATTGTACGATTTATTTGTCTGACGAGCTGAATAGCCATCATGAGTTCAAGTCTTAATTGTAATAATCAAATCGTTGTTGGCCAGGGGTTTATAAGGCGTACCGGTTTTCAGTTATTGTAGGTACTGTATTTTGATTTTTTTTATTTTTCAGAGGATTATCGAGATTAAAATATAGGCGACATTTTAACACATGGTTTTAGAGGGCGTTTGAATGTTATAAATTTCGGGTTATGATGAATCTGGGAAATTTTAAAGAGGCACCGTTGTATACCAAAAGTTCCTTGGCCGATCTTGAGCTATAACCAATAGGTTCCACTGAACACCAAGTTCCAACCGAAATAAACTATGTATGAATTATAATTACAAATCGATTGTGTGGTCTTACAAATCCCCATGGAAGTTGTAGATCATGCAAAGTCCCTGATCTTTAATAAGACAGTGCCTGAACAAATAGTTTCTTAAATGGATATTTTTCAATAGCAAGCTTACACAAACAACTTTGGAAAGACCTGTTGAATTGCCGATTACCCTGGTATCCCGTGTGTAAGCCCTTAGCATTAAACAACTTCGCTGTGGCTTTGAAAAGGGCTTACTCAAGAGTTAGGGCTTTTAATTATGGTAAACAAATGTTTCGTAATAAATTAGCAGATCACTAACTTACAAGCATATCGTTCTTTAACGCTAATTCCACTCGTAACACATAATTTATTTTCCATGTATAATTTTCAGTATGCAAGAATTGTAAAGAGCCCGGGAATTTTAAGGTAGCTATCATCTTTTTTTTATGGTCAGCTCTGCCCTCGAACGATAGATTTTGTAAATAGGTCCGATTGCTATGTAATCTGTTTGGGTAACTGATGATTAACATCAGTCATTGTAAACACCTAAATGAAATAAATATTACATTGTTATAGAATTCTTTGTTTTTCTTTTCCACTTTTTTTTAACTTAAGGATTGTTCAAAGTTGACAAAACCTTTCAACTTCCCCTTGACCTTAGGACAACTGCATGTCATAACTGCACTGTCATGTTACGTCACTGAAACTCGAATTAGAGAAAAATTGAATAACCGTTCTACGATATGGTACTATTGGTGAATCTTACATGACATCTCCAAAGGTTTGAATTCATATTGATAGGCTATTTACACTAAAGATTTCTAGTGCGGAGAGTTTTTATTTTACGAAATGTCAAAAATAAGGAAAAGCGAGTGGTTTATATATAAGAGAGGTTTGCTTGTTTTCCGCATTTCATTAGCGGTTTTCAACTGGCGATATCAACATCATTGTGTTTGGTCTTGCGTTTGGTCTTCTCTTCAAGTAGTTGAGCGATAGAAACTAAGACGTTTTGGCCTCGTCCACAATGCGCCGGCGGAATTTGAAAACGAAGGTTTCACTCTGAAAATTAAACGCATCAAATGTTTTTCGGACACACTATGCCGGAGGAATTTGAAAACGCAACCGGTCATTTTGGATTTGTGTTTGAGAAAAACTCGGTCAAGGAAAATCACATGGTGATCGTGACGCCATCGTTTTCGAAAAGTCCCGTTTTCAAAATGTTTACCGTCCACACGAAAACGTTTTCAAACAGCCTCCGATTTGAAGAGCGTTCTCGAAAAGCTCCGTTGTCGTGACGGATTAGTGTGGACGGTAGGCCTAACTGTGAAATAAAGTTGCGTTTTCAAATTCTTCCGCGTAGAATGGACGCTGTCTTAAATTCTTTCCACGTTATCAAACAGGAATGAATTTACAAAAACTGAACGTGACTATTGTATGCTTCCTGGCGTTCTCAATTCCTACGCTTGGCTCAATTTGCATGCATTTTTATTCTTCGAGTTTCTGACTGGCTTCAGTCACTGCATACATGTATGTAATTCGGGTCGACAGTGACTATTTTTCTGCCCAAATAAGGTCCTTTTAGAGCCCCGTCACGTCATTGCTGGATAACAAATCCACATTCCGAGTGGGCGCGGCGACAAAATGTTGGTCAATATTGGTTTAATGTGCGTACAATTCCGCGTGTTTTGTTTATGTATCGTGAAGACATCATTTCACAATTATGTCCGACCGTATTATAAAAGGGTCATGTGTTTTTATTGCGTGCTACTGTAGCCAGCTAACGCTATTCAACTCTGTCTCCTCACTTTCGACTCTTACTGTTTTCCGGAGGTCTATACGTCATGACCGCTAACCAATAAAGATTTCCGTCCGGACCTCCTGGTCAGTTAATAAGTACTCGTATTATCACAAAATGATCTCTTACTCCGGCTCATGAGACATACTATATCGCCTGCTTGTTAGCTTAATTTGCGAATTTCTTCCTATGGACTTCGGTCCTAGTATTCACGGGACACCGTACTTAATATATCATTACATGAGCTACTCACTGCATTTCTAATCATTTACTTCACAAAACTGTATTTCAGTCAAAATAGAAAAATTAACAACTGAAATTAAGAATTAAAAAGGCTTTCATAGAAAGAGCTATTAAATTCAAAATTTATTCATTCGACTTCAAAAACCCAGTGGGTCTTATTTACCAAATACTTTGAGTTTTTGAGTTTATTTTGACACCCCAAAAGGACGGTTACAAACTGTCCCAAACTGTCATTTTTCTAAATTACCTACTGAGACTGACGAATTTTGTTTCATCAATCGAAAAACGACGCTCTATAGCTGTAATTTGTACTTCGTTTGTTAATAACATCGTAGGTTTCAGGTTAAGTACTTCAGTTAAACCGCTTGAGTTCGGGAAATGTTTTCAATTCCTGTTTGTTTTATTACACGAAATGCACACAATTATGGCTTTTTGAATTATGCCATTAATATTCCAAAGTGCGTCAGATTATGTTTGTTCTTTATCGGTTATGTGTTTTCCTTTTAATTTGTTCGCCGAACACGGACGGTAAAGCTGATAATTTACGGGTAAAATGTATATCCTTCAATTTTCATGGTCAACTAAACTCCTCTATTATTACAGAATACCCAATATGTCCTAACTTTTTGGTTGAAGTGTCCCAAATTTAGAAACGTTCACTATACTATGAAACCCTACATACACAAGTCCCCTGGCCCCTAGCTGTCATAATGAAAACATTTGCACCGCATAATTTCAGCTATGTTTTTGTCCAGTAGATGCACGATGCAAAACACAGGAAAGACAATGTCACAATTAATTTCGTTTACCTTCAGGACATATTCATCTTCTACAGTTTCAATTTGGTGCGAAAGACCAAACTGACAGGAAGCAGCTGCTATTTTTCCTTGACACGTCGAACAAAATAAAAGCAGTTTCGTGAGTTTAAGAGAATTCATGACATACTAACGTGTTAAAATTGCTTTTCTTTTCGACAAGTTTTCCCGCAAAAAAATTGTTTCAGTGAGTAAGGCCCAGTTCAGACGCCGAACTTTTCATGAGCCGAACCAAATACATCGAATTAAGTACATGAAAAGTTCGGTGTCTGAATCAGTTAGGAACGGCTATTTGAATTTGGAACGGCCCTGCCGTTCTTCCCGCCTAGCTCAGCAGGGAATTTCGGCTTTGGAACGGCTTTGATTCAGACGTCGAACTTTTCATGAGCCGAAGCTAATGCATAAATTATTATAACGTTTTTTCCAAGCAGTTTTCACTTTGCCTGAAAATCGCTGACGAATCAAGTTCGACGTCTGAATCAACAGGTGCAGTTTTGATAAATTGGGTCAGTCCAAATTCGAATTAAGTTCGGCTCATGAAAAGTTCGGCGTCTGAACTGGGCCTAACATGTCAGCTTGAATTGAACTGGTCTTTGTAAAACGTCATGCACGTTTTCATTTTCTCAATTTCATTTGTTCAGTTATTGAACGCTCCTTCTCAATATGCTCAATCAGAGCCAACTCTTTCTTGATTTTCGTTTATTCATAAAATTTTGATCCTGTATCTTTCAAATTTGAACGTGGCTGTTGTCATGCGCGCTTTAGAGCACACACCCAATTAAGAAACGTTAGTAAATTCAGAGACAACAGAAAAAACAGGCCGCGAAAACTAACATGATCGATCGATCTCTGAGTTCTAAGCCGAAAACAACATTTCCTTCTCATATACAAAGAAACAAATTAATATATAGTCGAAGAAAACATCTCTGTTTTCATCAGACAAACCTTATACCTGTATTTGTTATGTTTCCGTTTTTGTCACAATATTTACGTCAGTAACGCATTTAGCGTAGAAATGAAAATAATTTTCCCCTCCAGTGAGTATGCAAATTCCCACCCTCTTTAATTATTTAATAGACTGGTCGAGTGATGTTGTCATTCGCAAAATATCTTTCCCCCTGTATTTTCGCTATTTTCAAAAGTGAACATGTATTTTTGTGCTGCAAAAATAGACAGCCGCCAACATTTTTGTTCTACTGAATTTGGCGCAAATTTGCGCTACAAGTTGTGATATTCTTAGACGATTTTTTGTCTATAATAAGAAAAAGATTTCAAAACAAGTGGTTTTGACAGTGTTCGTTGCGCGTTGAAAATACAAGCTCTCCCCGCGGGAAAGTTAGCTTTCTTGATTTTATTACTAGACGGCTTGTAAACTAAAAGCATGATTTATTCATAGATGACAAAATAAAATGACACAATCGTAGTGTTTGACAACAATCACGCATAAAAACTGCTACAGCGACAATAAAATCCTGTTTACAGTTTTAAAAAGATTTTCTTCTAGCGTTATCTCTAGCATTGTAGGTGCAAATGTCAAAATCTTGGCTGTTCTGCGGGCTAAATGTCCTGGATGCTTTTCTATTCGTGAACGGAACCTTAACTTGCGAAATAACCGCAGGTTCTTTATTTCGAGGTATTGGAGTCTTGGGGAGATTTTTGCCAACGACCACCGCAATGTTCAGAATCATTTCTTGAGCCGGGCAGTAACTATTTAATAGACCAAGAAGCATTTTCTGGTGTTTTGAATAAACTCCGGCGTCTTTAAGTTCTTGATACGAAGAAAAAGTTGGCGTGTTTCTAGGATTACGAAAATACTCTACACCGCTTTTTATGAAAAGTTCTGCGGCTTTCGGAGAGAGAAGGATAAGCATAACAGCTCCGCGTCCTTTCGCTATGAAGCCCTCACGCGCAATTTCAGTCAAATGGTACAGCAAGTCGCGATTTTCATTGCACATATTAATAATCGATTTTATGTGGCTATCAACTTGCCCATAGTGGCACACAACTCGATGCTCGTTCCAGTGAGCCTTTCGGCATTCGATACAACAGTAGTGAGTAAAACATGAGGGGCAAGATTTGAAATCCAAAGCGACGATTCCCAAGAGTTCCTCCTGTTTTTGACATGTAGGATTTTCGCAAGTAAAAAGTTTTCTTTCCATTAAGCGAGGAGGCTTCGGCGGCAATCCGCGGGGAGGTTTTTGAGGCGGTGTTTTCCCATGACTTCGACGAGGCAGCGTGGTAGATTTTGATGGCGATGGAGAACGAAGAATTCTGTGATTGTCGTTGACATCCAGCGAAAGTACGCTAGCGTTTGCGGCGAAATCCCCTTGAAAATTATAGTTTGTTCGCGAATCATCCGGTGAAGGATAATTCCCGTTTAACGCGCTGTAGTCTTCCATCTTTTTGCCTCGCTTCTGCTTAATTTTTGACGGCGAGACAGGGACCATGTCACCATACTGGGGCGAGCGACGGCGGTTTGTTCGGCACCCGCCCTTTCCAATACATACATACATCATTCGCGCGAGAGTAGGGTAAAAAGTAAATTTTGTTTTGCTCCACAGACGTTCGCCTCCTGTGTCACTTGTAAGACTAAACATATTGCTGAATATATTGGTCTTTGTGTAGCAGCTGTTTGGAGCAGCGAGACGTGACCAATCATTGGTTAGCATAACAATTTACTGTATAATCAACCAATCATTGATAGCGTCGTGAACTGTGGCGCGCCACGTCTGTTGTCAGAGGACACAAAAGACCTACAATGTCCTCATAAGCCCATACAGAGAGTAGTCAATTGAAAATTAAGGCCATCATAGCGTTATTATTTCCATTGACTTGGAAGAATTGTTGTTTTCTTAAAAAAGAGTTCGTTCTTCAGTTATTTCCTTTGTGCTCCCCTGCTGATTTAAACAGTGTTTCCTTGATGTCAAATGGAAACACTACGGAGGCATTCGTGAACTGTATAACACGTATAAGTTAACGATCATTGACATTTTTTAAGCAAACAACGGCAAACAAAACTGCGACAGTTATATTGATTTGCATTTTTCCCATAACTTCTCTAAAACGAGCCACTTTTTGCCTTTTTTAGACATTTACAACGTTCAGTAACAGTTTATTTAAATTGCTTGCGACATTCAGATACGCAAATACAATGGCTAATTGCGAGCGAAGAATTTGAAAGAACCAACTCGAACTTACCGTTAAGTCACGTCTGAATTCTTTCTATGATAATTTTATTTAATTTAGGATGAAGTCAATTGCATGGATTCTAGAAATAACTCGCCTTCTAGGAGCTATTTTTGTAAACCCTCAATTTCCCAAACCGGAGTTTCGTGGACGGTCCTTGTGCAAATAATGTTCGACTGATTTTGCGAATTGCAAGAAATTGAACAAGCTGCTCAGGCAAAAGTTATAAATTAACTTCTCGAGTTCGGCAGATTCCGTCCAAATGTCGAACTAGAAGTTTTCAGAATTTAACTGGGAAAGAAAAAAAAATGGAGCTAAAATAACTGTTAGAGCTAAACTTAGCCAAAGGTCTACAATGAATGGAGTTTAACTCAAAAGCAGAAAACTGGTCAAGACCTCGACCTTAATGACGCGGCTGAGGTTTGCGAACTGCAAAACTTAAGTTAATTACTAATACAGTAGCTCAAAAAATGTAGAGCTATGATATAGTAATTAACGCCCAGTTCGGCTGCAGCGCGCGCGGCGCGGCATTCTCTTTGTAAAATCCTGGGGAAGGTTCTCGGCTATCATGTTCAAAATTTACCGACGTCTAATATCAGACCGCCGATATTTCAAGTGTTTTGAAAAACTTGAAAACTCTTGAGACGAAACATGTTAAACTGAAGTAGCAATATTAAATGAGTTTCCTTGCTCAATATCATGCGTTGTTGACATATCATCAGTCTAAATGTAGAATTCGATATAGTTCTCATACTGTATTTTCATTGATGATTCCTTCGAGAAAAAGAGACAAAGTTTTCACAATTAAACAGATCTTTAGATCTCTTGCAAGACAAATCAGTACCTAAATAAACGTTATAATAAATATGTGCTGCCATCTTAGTTCTAATTTCGAATTCCAGTACTTCTTTCTTGCGAGAATCCTCGCTCTTAACCTGTCCTCTCCGTCGTCTTTTTTAAAGTTGTCATCCTTTATCTTGGATCTTGGCCTTCAACACGCTGAAATGACACAAGCCAGTTGGCCTGGGATTCGACCAGCGAAATCACTGTTCCTGTAATTGTTCCTCTTTTCATCTGAATGCATGTTTTCGTTTGTTTGTTTTTTTGTTTGTGTTCTGCTGCTTCGCGGGTATATGGCTGCCCTGGTTTAATGCTCAGTTCCGCTTTAACTCCGTAAAAACTGAAATCTTAGTTTAAGATTTTTCGTCTTACCTCAGCACTAGATCAAAAGATGACAGCTTACGTCAGGTTTTGTTCTGGTGCTTTTGTTCCGACACTGATGCACCATTTTCGGGTAGGAAATAGAGCGCATGCATGCACTAGTCAGAAATGATTACGTTGTACTTTTACTAGTCCAAAGTGGGTTTCTTGAGGGGGCTGGCGGCGTTGTGTTTTCTTTCACTTCTGGACCTGGCACTAAGTAATACGTCAAACCACCCGAAACTGAACCACACCCGAACTAAAACCGAAGTCAAGTCGAACACCAACCGACAACCGATATGCCTCTCGCAGGCTGATCGCAGGCGCATTGTTGCTAATCAATATTCAAGCGTCCTCTGGCCTCCAGCGCCGAAGAACCTTAACATTGAAAATTCCTGAAGTGATGCATGCTTTCTTCTCCTTGGCAACCGACCGATATTGCCCTCTAATGTAGTCTTAACGAGTCTGGAATATGATCTTTATGATGTGTAGTCGAAATCAAGGCTTGCACTGTGGTGACAGAACATCGAAAGATCGAAGCTACATTCCATTATCCTGGTGACGTTTCTTAATTATAATTCTATGCAAGATCGTTTGATGAAGTCCCTTGCTGTGCGAGTCTATTTAAAATGAGCTTTAATACCTTGCTTTACACTGTGGTGATCGCGACGATATGCTCTGCAAGACTATCAGCTTCTGCAAGTTTTAGTAAGTAAACTTAAAAGTAAGCTTCTATGTAAACTCCACTTTCGGAAGTATAAGGTATAAAAACTTAGTAACTAGGGATCAAATTACCAGCTTATATTGTGATCGTGTGATGTCTTGCAACTCTCTAAAATAGAAAGTTTCATGACAAGTTGCGACAAGTTTTAATTAGAAAATAGCTGAAAAACTTTAGGAAGATTTCGCCTTTCTTCTCCTTTATTCGAGAGGAGTAATTGATGTGTTGCCATGCATTCCATGCACCCTCCGAAACGCGGAAACTCGAGTTAAAATCGAGACTACTTTAAAATTTGGTGTCAAAACATAGTACTCCTAACATAATTGTATTGTTTATTTTGAAATACTGTCCCCCAACAAAGGTACTTGAGAGAAAAAGACTCAACTTTCTGACATTTTCTGGACATCTTTGTTTGACTGGGACAGTAAAGTATACATTAATAGTAAATCAGTAGGTAATAGTTTGGTCAAAAGCTGATAATCATGTAGACGGGCGTACAAGGGCCTTATTGACTGGGTGGAAATACTGTATGCAAATTAAATAAGTTGCTGAGCACTGGGCCTACATGATTTCCCTTTTTCAGATTTCACAATTGAGCCCTCAGACCATGTTGTTGCTATTGGACAACCTCTTCTGCTCAACTGTCAAGCACAATACAGTGGTCCTGACAGCGTTGTCATATCCTGGAAAAATAATGATGCCTGGCTTTTGAATCCTGCTAACAAACCTTGGAAACAGTTTGCAAATAGCTCTCTTTATTATAGTAGTATTCCAGCGCAAAGCATTGGAACATTCATCTGTGGCGCAGCTGTTCCAGGCACTCAGCTTATCATATACAGCAGGACAGCGACAGTTCAAGCCGCTTGTATGTATAACACTCTATAACAGCTACTAAGATTAACCTCTTGTAACTGGATACCCTCATGACCAGACTAAGTTCCCAGTTAAAACTGGTTGCATTTGTACATGTATTCACAGGACATCTGGGACCATATCTGATTGTCCACTTGCATTCTAAGGTGTCTGGTTATGGGATGTGTCTGTTAATTTTTCTCAAAAGATAGTTTTTGAAAATTGACTGTCTTGTTTTACCACTGTGTGGTAAAATCATTGTGTCATTTGCACTAATTAACAGGTGTGCTATGATATGACAGTTGAAAATTGGCTACATTAAGAGCTGACCACAGTCCACCTCATAAATAATTTGACCAGTGTATATAATTTGATCTGTGTATGTTGCGGGAATGATTTTAACAGTGCAGTTAGGTACATTCATCGGGTGCTGCTGTCACATTGGCGACAAACTGTGATGGATGGCACAGTCTTCTGGCTGGCCTCAGGAGTCCTCATGGGTCTGAAGAGGATATGAAGAGTGACTTCCTGTAAATACTATGGATAGGTGTGCAAAATGCAAAAATCGAATTCCCTCAAACTTTTTCACAAGAAAGCCCTCTGGAAACTATTTAGGAAAATACAACTTTTAGTTCATTTGGATTTATATTTTTTAAGTAAAGCGATTTTTTAATTTTCATCCTTACAGAAGCCCTCAAACCACTGAAAAATGTGCTTCGTATTTGCGACTCGTGTAAGAAAACTAAAACAATTATCACATCTATTTCGATATTACACAATTCAATGACCCTTCCTTTACAAAGTACAGTTATTAGAATTGGAAAAGATTCAAACCTGAATTTTTAAAAAATTTTCAAATTTACCCTCCTAAACAGGACCTATGGGGGATAAGGTGGTGTAGCAACAAAAAGAACTGTTCCTGTCCAGAGCAATGGATACAACATGAAAAGAACAAGAAAGGGGATCGTGGGATAAATCGGGTTCAGTTGAGAAGACTCCACCCTCAGACGCAAATTTTGTTGCCTGTAGGCTCTCATGATAAAGTGTATTATTGTTTGTCTCACGATGTAGTCACGCAATAAGGTCGACTGATTGCACGGTATCATTTACATTACAAAGGTCCGCTGTGATTGGTGCATTTCGATCCTCCTATTGTTCTATTGTTCCGATGAGTAGCTGTTCCCTCAGTGGTCCGCTCTTGTACTGTTCTCCTATCCTGTTGTTGTGTTTTTTGATTGTGGGCATCCATGCTTCAGGAATTTCAATTCCACTATCCCCATTGATGTTATTAGGGTGAAGTCTTATGTGAATAGCTTCCTTGACTCTACGTGTGTACCAGTGAGGATCTCGATCAATAAACTTGACCTCATTCCAGATAGGATAGTGGCCGGTCTCGTGAGTGTGTTCAGAAACGACGGAGGTCTGGGTGCGGGCAAGTCGTATATCCCTGTCGTGTTCTTTGATCCTCTCCTGCATAGATCTCTCTGTTTCCCCGATGTAGACTTTGCCACACTCACAGGGAATCCTGTAGACAACACCATCTTGTTTAGCCAGGTTGACGGTGTCCTTGGGTCGCACTAAGTGTGACCGAAGTGTCATGTCGGACTTGAAGACGGTGTGAATGCCTTATTGTTCTAGGCAGCGGCGGAGAGACTCCGAAACTCCTTGGACATAAGGTAAAACGGCGGTGGATTTAAATTCCCCGTCGGGCTCTCTTCTTGAGGTTTTTTCGTGCCTTTGTGATCTTCTGTACAAACGAGGAGGGATATCCGTTAGAAACAAGTACAGATACCCAGACCTCTGCCGTTTGTGAACACACCTCGAATATCTTTGCCACATTATCCAACTTTAACAAATTGAATATGTGCAGGATTTGAAACTTTAGGACCGCACGTGATGCACATACCACAGATGATTTGAGAATAACTGCAGGTGGCCATTTTTTAGTTGTTATTGCCATGTGATACCACACTTGAGGATCACACGACCGCGGCATAGAAATAGTAGATCCAGGTTCTTCATTTCACTGTAATGGGAGTTTCAAAATTTTGTAGACTTATTTCACAAGAGTCTTTATCAAGTAGTCTCGAAGCATTATGATGTCAAAAGATATAATAAATATATTTTGATGAATTTGATTTGCAAAAGCGATTTGTCAATTATTGTCACACCATCTTAGCGCTATCACACCCGGTGTAACACTGCTGAGTAAATCAAGCCATGCATGTGGACAGTAAGTCAAAAACTATATGTTGTTTTAAAATCTGAGAAGAAAACCTTCTACTTGGCGATACCATTTTGTTTTAATCACCAGAGAACACGAAACGCCTTGCAGCACACGAAATAGAACTTAGATGGAATAAATTTAATATCCACAAATTTCCGCTTTTCAGCGTAAAAAAAATATTACTTTCGATAAAATTGCCCACAGAAGAAAAAAAAATAACTATTAATCATTTAAATGGGAGAAAGAGTTGCATTCAGTCTAAAATTCCAACTGTTGTTTAGGTTATCTCTTGTATTCATGAAGACAACTGTAAGTTCAAAGGTCATAAACTTCAAGCGAGTACCATAAATATTTTCGGTCGTCTAAATTCGTAGTTTGAGTTGCCCCAAAATTTTATTTCACAGAACGATAGAGGAAGCCTTACTCTTTCTATAGAATACCATCTTTACAGCGGAATCCATGTACCAGGTAGGGAGTTTTGCTGTTGAAATTTGCCAAAATCAAGCTTTCTGATAATGCTGTTTAGGAGGGTAAATTTGAAAATTTTTTAAAAATTCAGGTTTGAATCTTTTCCAATTCTAATAACTGTACTTTGTAAAGGAAGGGTCATTGAATTGTGTAATATCGAAATAGATGTGACAATTGTTTTAGTTTTCTTACACGAGTCGCAAATACGAAGCACATTTTTCAGTGGTTTGAGGGCTTCTGTAAGGATGAAAATTAAAAAATCGCTTTACTTAAAAAATATAAATCCAAATGAACTAAAAGTTGTATTTTCCTAAATAGTTTCCAGAGGGCTTTCTTGTGAAAAAGTTTGAGGGAATTCAATTTTTGCATTTTGCACACCTATCTGTAGTATTTACAGGAAGTCACTCTTAAGTACATGTGTAGTAGCAGTAGTACTAGTTACTGTAGGTATAGCAGGGATCAGTGACAGGGCTCAAATTTTTGGATGGTGACTGATCCTTTTGACTAGGCAAAGAAATATTTTAGCTTCATCACATTTTATTTTCTGACTGGTCAAAATATTGAAAAAAAATATTGCAAAAATGGAAAATCTGTCTTCTAGAAACCTGTGGCTGCAAGTTACTTGACTTTGTAGTTTTATACTTGTGAACATTATTGCATTTTTACAAAGAGACAAAATTTAGGATTTGCAGCTGAAGATTTGACTGTTTATTTATTCAAGACAGTATGCTAATGTGTGAGACTGGTCAATATGACTGGCGAGTGAAGTTTTGGGCCAGTCAAGTCACCTTTCTGCTTATAAGAACCTTTTACCTTCTGTAAACAGTGTGCAATAATGAAAACTGAAACTGAAACTGACACTTCATCAGCATTTTTGACATCCATTATATGCTGCATATATATATATATATATATATATATATATATATATATATATATATATATATATATATATATATATATATATATATAGGCAATTGTGGAAAACGAGGACGGACAACTTCGAGCGAAAAAAAAATATATATACAGTAATCTAAAAAAAAGTTTAAAAATTTAATAAAAATAAACGTTTCGGTCAAAGACCTTCATCAGTTTTTTAGATTACTGTATATATATATTTTTTTCGCTCGAAGTTGTCCGTCCTCGTTTTCCACAATTGCCTACAAATTTCATTACTCGAGGTTTGGACTACGAATCCTTTTGGATCCTTCTGGCGCGTGGCATCCCTGTTGGCTCGAAGCATCTTAACTTTATATATATATATATATATATATATATATATATATATATATATATATATATATATATATATATTTTTTTTTTTCTTGCTGACCAAGAAAAAGACTTGTGAGGTAGCGGTGCATTTCAACAGAACACCGCACGACTTAAACGACTTTTCTTTCCAGTGTATTGATCAAGTGCAGATAAATGCAAACAATACAAGTAACATCGAAAAGCTTTTAATCACTAAAGAGGCATATTGGAGTGCACAGTTGTTCTCTCTGGCACCTTTTGGCTTGAATAAACGTCAGGAATTCCACTCGAAAAAAAGAATAAACTACAATTAGCGTAAAAATAACTTGCAAATTTGGCGGTTATCTTAGTTCAGGTGTTCAAAGGCCCTGACCTTGGATCTTGTTAGCTTTGTTAGCGCTAGGTTTTCTCAGGGGCCCCCATCGGGGAATTTATTACATTATTGTTGTTTAAGGGCCCTGTTTAGGGCGCCTGTTGTGCCTTGCCGCGGCATAGTTTCAAGGGCTTTGTTTGGGGATTTTGGGACCACCTTTTTTGAACATGGAATATTTTACACGTGGATCCCTTCACACTTTCGGCTGACTCGACGAATCGCGTTACTTTTTTGATATTAATCTTATTTGTATTATATTCGATTATTTATTCTTATTTGGTTTGTGTCTTTTGAGTTTTGTACCGCATTGTCATAGTATCTCGCTTAGTAATCACCGATTGTTTATCATTGGTTAATTTTTTCGTTTTCATGTGTTACCACGCCCTGTTATGTAATCATCTTTGTAATATTATGTCATTTTTTATACTGTAAACTTATTTAAGGTTATTGTAATTTATTATTCACTTGCACTGCAACTGATGAAGGTCTTTGACCGAAACGTTTATTTTTATTAAATTTTTAAACTTTTTTTTAGATTACTGTATATATATATTTTTTTCGCTCGAAGTTGTCCGTCCTCGTTTTCCACAATTGCCTATATATATATACATATATATACATATATATATATATATATATATATATATATATATATATATATATATATATATATTTATTGAAAATAGAGAAAATCTACACTTTTATCCCGACAAGCCTGTTTCGTGATCGCTCACTCCCCAGGGGATTTTAAAATCACGAAACAGGCTTGTCGGGATGAAAGTGTAGTTTTTTTCTATTTTCAATATATATATTGCGCTCTACTTTAATGTATCGAGCACTGTACTACGGAAAAATCGAAACACAGACTTCCTATATATATGTACACACACATATATATATTTTTTTGCAGACATAAAATCTCAATACCTTGCACATCCTGTTAATGTGACCAAAAGATTCGGAGAGACAGCAACATTTGATTGTACCATTGAAGAAAGTTTACCCTATGCATCCATCCAATGGTACAAAGATGGAAATCTCTTCACCCAAGGTGAAGTGGCAGGTCAAATCCACATTCCAGGTACAAAGGCAACATCATCTGCTTTGTCTGTGAAGAGCATAACATTCTCTAGTGCAGGATGGTACTGGTGTGTGGCTATCAACCCGTTATTGCCCAGTCAGCCACAGAGCAGCAAGAGAGCATATTTAACAGTACTCCGTAAGTACTTACTCCAGACAGTTTGTAATTGGGCAGATGATCTGCATGCAGGTGCAATACCTCTTTATTGATACTTTTTTTTAATTTATCAAATCCTAATTGAACAACAACAACAACAACAAAATCCTAATTGAACACAGTAGTTTTTCGTACATAATGCTGGTCTGCGTTAATAGCACAGGGCTTGAAGAAAGTGCCCTCCAGTCTTCGGGGACAAGTGCACTTAATTTCCTGCCGGGCAAGTAACTTTTCTTTCGTACTTGCCCGCTAGGCAAGACCGGCTTAGGCAAGCCATCTACCAACTAAAAAGATGTAAACTTAACTAAGCCCTGCCCAGGGTAAGCAAAATTTGAGAGGTGCTTATCCAAAGGGCAAGCTGGAATTTAAGTTTTATTTTGAACCCTGTAGTGGGTCTCAAAGCCTTCAGAGCAATATTGTTGCTACACAATACGTCAGCTTGAATTGTTAAAAATCTTTGACTCTGAAATGATAGAGAATATAATTAAATTAAATAGTCATTGGTTTTGACTTTTTTGTAGTACAATATTCAATACATACTGTAAATCTGTGTTTTTCTTTTGACAGCTTCTCAGGATAAGCCTCATTTTGGCATTCATCCAACAAACATGATTGTGCCAGAACATCTGCCAGCCATAATGCAGTGTCAAATTTTGGGTGTCCCACCACCCATAATATCTTGGACAATGAATGGACAGACAGTCAGCGATGTGTCCGATCGCTACATTCTAAGTAATGGTTCTCTTTACTTTTCGGCACCTGTGAATCATTCGTATGCTGGGCAGTATGTGTGTAGTGGAACAAACTCTGCTGGATCAATCTCTAGTGGGGCTGTGTTGTTCAGAGTTGCATGTAAGTAAATAACATATTTTGTTATCTAGACAGTCAAGCATTTTACTGGAAAATGTGTCACTCATAAAATTCATATGAAACTACAATCATGAACCAAGTGGCTTACTTTCCTTATCCTCTCTACCAGCTTTAGTCAATTGCCATCTGACAGCGTGTGGGCAAAAAAAAATATTGCGGAAATTTTCGGGGGGAAAATGCAGAGAAATGCGTCGATTATGAGGAAAGCGCACTGGATTAAATTATGTGGAAATTTCAACAGTTAACAAAATTGGTAATGAATCCTTTCAAGTGTTTGGTCTTACCCAGAGTTTAAGCTCTTTAAACTGCCAATAACACTTAACCAGTTTTTTTTTTCCTCAAAAGTAAACAGTGAATGTAAGCCGTAACACACAGAAAAATGACATTTGAAGTTATCCTTGATTTTTGAAATGCGATAGAAGTCGCGGTTCTTGAAGTCAAAACTGCGTCTAAAGTGGATTGGCACTAGTCAGAGTTGTGACGTCAACCTGGTATCTTGATAACAACAAACAACAAAGAAGTAGTGAGTCACAGCAAGTTGCCAAATATATTAGCCCAAATGTCGAAAAGTGACTTGCTTTCTGAGCAAAGCATACTGCCCAGATGATTCGGAGTTCAATTACATCCCTGACCCATACGTGACTGAAGCAGTTGAAATTGAAGTTGAAGTCGTCTCATCGGCAAAGGTAAAGCGACGAATGAAGTCATCTTCAGTGAAATGCCTGGAGGATAAAGAAGAGTTTCGGGTCGGCTCCCATTTGGCCCTCTTCTTTTTCACAAAATCGACCCATTTCTTTCTAAGTTTTCTAGCTTTGGGCCAATCATTGTTATAGAAAGGTGTAGCATGCAGAACTAAACCCTTCTCCACTTCTGGGAAGGCAGAACATCCACCAGCTACACATCTGTAGACCTGGCATATTAAAGTTTGCCACAGTGAAACAAGTGAGAAATGACCAAATGCTTTGTAGACGTGATACTGGGTCAACGCCACAAGCTAGTTAGTACCCAGTCTCTCAACTGCTACTTTTTGTATTCAAAATGGCAGAAGATGCACTCTTTTCGGGGATTTTGTCCGCCGATCAAAAAAAAGAAAGACGAAACAAAGAATAGGATTTTTTTTCTTGGCAAAATGTCTTAGAGAGACATAAATTTTCGAAATTCATTGAAAATTGCAAAGTGTTATAGGCACTTTTAATTAATAAAATAAACTTATTAAATATCATGCATGCCAACTTTGACATAATATTATGCTTGATCTGTTTCTATTATTTGTAACACAAAATTCGTTGTTGCGTTCTTGGAACATCTGTAACTTTGTAACCAGGCAATACATCAGACAATGAAAAACTAGTTTCCAGGCTCTTTGCCTAAAGTCGGTTGGAACTCCTGGAGGTTAAAAATTCATCATGAACGAAATGGCATGTTTCATCGCTGTTTCAATTTAGGAGAAAACTACCTCAAAATAATATTATCAATCTCGTCTTCACTCAGTTCTGAGAATTTTTTTTATATAAATGGATTCTGGTGAAGTGTTGATGGGTAAACTATCCAAATGCCAGTGAGTAGTGAACTAGTATAACACACATCCCATCCAGGGCAACAACAATTAGTTATTTAATGATTATTATTATTACTTGCCTGCTGATTCTTTGATAGCTACAGTGCATAACAAAGAGACATATACGCGCGTATATATGCGCATATGTGCGCGTATATATATGCGTATATGTGCACGTATTAACATCCGCATATACGCAAAATATGCTCGTATAATACGCGTATGCGTAGTTCGCATATATCTGAGCTGCACTGTATTAGCAGTCTGGCGGTGATGATCATGATCCATAAATTTGTTTTTTGACATAAATCTTCAGTTTGTGCCTGGCAAATAGTTGACATAAAATTTACATCCTGACATGTGGCAACACTGACTTGTCATCAATTTACTGAGGGAGCATATTTGTTGTCTATTAATACATGTAGGGCCACTGATCTTGACGGCCACCGGTTTATCAGTTTATACTGATATATATATACGAATCGGACTCCAAAGCCATCTCAGAAAATGTTTAAGGAAATGTACAATTACTAACACACGCTAAAATTATGGACTAGATTGTCCGATAATGCCAATACAGAATATACTGTCATGCATGTGCTACCCTCAAAAAGTAAAGTTGATACTTACTTACTCAATAACTTTGTTACCTTTTTTTTCATCCTCTGATTTTAGATTTTGATTTTGCTTTTGTTGAGAATCCAGCCAACAAGACAGCTGTAGTTGGTGATGCCGTCAGCATGAACTGTGTCCCCCCTGTCAGTTTTCCTGTTCAGGTCACAATTCAATGGTATCATGACTATCAGCTAATTACTCCAGGGGGAGGCATTTCTGTTGACAATTCTGGATCAATAAAATTTACGGCTATTAAAAAATCTGATGAAGGAATGTACTTCTGTGATGGAACAAATTCTGATCTTCAAGCCACCAGAACATCGGAACTGGCCTATGTTACTGTGCATGGTAGGTAACCATTATGTTTAAGAAATACAGTCATGAGGAAAACATTTCCCCTGTTTAATCAAGTTTTAGAAACACGAGTGGAAGTTTGGAAGTAAGAGCAATGCAGGGCTATGTTTTAGGGGTGCCCTTATGCCACAAGTGACTAACTTTTGCCTTTGCGCGACTAGAAAAAGTTTCTTTTTCATATGTGGGCTTAGGTGCTGGGCACCTAGAATTTCATGGTTAGGAACCTTTGGGCTCCTTGTAAATATTTTTCATAGACCACAACCTTGTAATGCTATGGGAACACAAACCTTGGAAAGAAATTAATTTAGTCTGTGTTTCATTTTAGTTCCACCTACTTTTCAAGTTCAGCCCAGGGACACCAATGTCACTGAAGGTTCTCCTCTAACATTACACTGTCAGGCCACAGGCTTCCCAGTGCCAATGCTAACTTGGCATAAAGATGGCAAACCTGTGGATACTAATGATGTGACCTTGTTGTCCAATGGAAGCTTGCATATTTCCACCACTGTCATGCAGGATGCTGGGAAGTTCAGCTGTAATGCAAGCAATGTTGCTGGTTCTACTACTCTGTCTGCAGATGTTGTTATTTATGGTATGTGTGGATTTTTAGTACTAGTGACAGGGTTTGAATCAGAGTCTGTGGCTAAAGCACAAGAGTCCATACCAGTACAAATACCACAAAAAAGTGTAAACGTGTAAGGGTGGAATTTATGTTTTACTGACTAATTCTTAGAGGAGCTACATCACGGTTTCGCATCTTGAAAAGTTTAGCCTAAATTTGTCAAGTTCGTTTGTTATAATCTCCATGTTAGTCTTCTTCATCCTCAACCATCTGAGTTCCTTTATGAGTTATTATTATCTCTTTGGTGTTTTTCTACCCTAGTAAGCCACTATTTTCAGGTTTCTTTCAATTTAAAGGTAAAATTTTTTGTACATGTCCAAAATAACTCCATGATTGAGCTACTTTTATTAATTATAACATTTATATATGCTTTTGACTATAGTGCAGAGAGAGACTTTTGCTTCTCTGACAATAAGCTGTACTTAATGTGTGCTTCAATGTGTAAAGTGTAGAGTGTGGGCAAAGTTACATTATAGGCTTTTAATTAGGTCAGTTTTGAGACTATTGACAAAGTGTTTTATTCTTTTTTAAAAGTTCCGCCATCTCTTGTCACATCTGCTGCAAATGCCACCAAAACGGTTGGAGAATCAGTCAAGTTTGGGTGTTCATTTAATGGAATCCCAAATCCGGACATTGAGTGGTTTTACATGCCTTCTGGAGGATCAAGAGTGCAACTTACACAAACAGATCATTATGTCATTACAGCTGGGTCTCTTGAAATCAGGCAAATGTTAAAGAAAGATGAAGGAATGTACATTTGTAGAGCTGTCAATGTTGCTGGGAGTTTGGAATCATCAGCGTATTTGAGGGTGAAAGGTAAATTTTATATTTCACCTGTTAACAAATTCATTTGATGCAAATTCACTCAAAAGTACTACTGGATTTGATGGGCACTTGCATCCATAAATAAGAGGACCATCGGCCTCATAGTAAGTGTGTTTGAGCCCTGGCCGGGGACACTGTGTTGTGTTCTTAGGCAAGACACTGGACTCTTACAGTTCCTCTCTCCACCCAGGTGTATAAAAAGATACCGGCGAATTAAATGCTGGGAGTAACCCTGTGATGGGCTGGCATTGCATCCAGGGGGGAGTAGAAATACTTCTAGTCGCTTCATGCAACTGAAACCGGGATAAGCTCCGGCTGTGTGGGGCGCTTAGCTCATATACAGACTTTACCCTAACTTTTTTTTTACATACGTAATTAAGCTGTAATTTGACCCTTTTTTTTTGGCAGGACTTCACTTTTTCGATGTTTGTAATGGGAGAAAAGAAATGTGCAATTCAAGGCCACCGAAAAAAACGTTTCCGCAAAAATTAACAACGCTAAATTTAATCCTTTTCCGTAAAACCTGTTTGTTTTTATCGTCCCTTTACATGGTTAGGTAGCGTTTATCCTTGTCTTCCATGTTAACTTTTGCGTTGATGCTTTCGAGCTCTTTCTTCGAATCATACAACCGAGAAAGTCTGACCTTTGTAGAAAGCAGTGGTGCTCTATTAAAAACGAACCTCTCTAACCTGTTTATTCTTTGTTTGGGTTCTACCCAAGAATTTTATTAAAAATGCAGGTCAACATTTGAAAAATGTAAGACACTGAAACGAGTTTTAGAGAATTCTTAAGTCCTTGAATGTGTAAACTCGTAGCAGTTTGACACAATCTTTTCATTTTTCCTAAACGCAGTGTAGTTCATGATTCCTTCACCCTCAGTATCACATTTTCTTCACTTCTTCAAAGGATCACTGTCACTATTGTATGTAAAGCAACAAATCTAACGTGTGCTAAAGTGTTTTAATTATTATTATTATTTTTTTTAACTTTCAGTTCCAGCATCTCTTGAAATGAATCCAGTAAACATGACTGTAAATGAATCATCTTCAGCCTCGTTCCGGTGTAACGCGTCAGGTGATCCAAAACCAGTAGTCACGTGGTTTAAAGGTGGGACGCAGTTGGCTACAGGTGGGAGGATTGTGATTGGTGGAGACAGCCTGACAATTTTGAACACGGTCGCAAGTGATACCGGACAGTACCGCTGTAATGTTAGTAATGGGCTAAACTCTCATGTGGGAATGGCTTATTTGCTTGTGCAAGGTGAGGGAAACTAAATTTTTTGTGCCTTCCGATACCGCTTTAAAATTTTTTGCAAATTCCGTAAAGCTCGTTGAACGTTTGCAGAGCACACTATCGAACAGCTCTTATCTGGGTTTTCCTGCTTTAGATTTCTTGAGTCTAGAACTTTTGAATATATTAAAATCAAGCTTGATAGCTCGGAGCCTAGTAAGATGCATGGACAAACAAAAGAAATGAAAAAAATATGATCATGCGAGTTCCTTTTGTTGGTATCCTCTACTAGACATCACCACTAAGCTGGAGTAGCCATTTGACTCCGTTAAATTGCCTTACCTGCATGTACTCTCAGTTAACTTCCTGTTTGCTCTCCGTAGTTGCTCCAGACATCACATCATTTTTCGTGCCCAGACTGGTTCAGCTCGGAATGAATGCTACTTTAACCTGTGCAGTCAGCGGTATTCCCCAGCCTGGGATCACGTGGTACAGAGATAGCGTCTTGTTGTCCGTGACAAGCAGCGTTTTTGTAATTGATCGCGTGAGTGTAGCTGACGGTGGCGTATACACCTGCATTGCTTCAAATGCGGCGGGAAGGATGTCAAAACATGGAAACTTGACCGTACAAGGTTAGTGTAAGACATTCAAGCGCCTTATGTTCCTACTATTTGAAAAGTTATCTCGTACTCTATTTCATTGACAAGTGTTGTTATGTGTAGAGGATTAACAGCAGCTCATGATAAATTTAAGTAGAAAAGAACTGAATCACTTTTAGACATCAAAAATTAATTGGCAAACTACCTGTACGCTGCCACTATTAATAGATAATTTTCAAGCTTAGTGTAGGTTACATCGGAGAAGAGGAGAGTGTAGTATCCACTTCGAAAGGCGTTCAGCAACTACCCGGCATCAATTAGAAGACTATTACTTTGTAACGTGAGCTTTGATTGAAAGTTTACATCTCTGCTTATACTGTTTTGACGTCAACTTTTTGATCAACAAACAGTAGGCAACGTCATGCAAGCTATCTTGCTCATCATATTTCTTTTCTATACGCATCAGAGTATGTATAGATGTACGTCTGTTTCTGACTCGTAACGGATTAATTAATAATTTAATTAATCTGAAATTATGACAATAATCTGTGCCTGTTTTACTTCAAACAGCGGCTCCTAGTGCTCCATTTCCAATATCGGCCATCCCAGGATCCTCTACCGTTATTCAGTTGTCATGGAGACCAGGGTTTGATGGACATAGTTCTATTACTGGTTACAAACTAGAAATGAGGAGGGAGTCTGGGAGTTATATGGTGCTGGAGGAGAATATCTTTGCGACGTCATTCACAGTGAGAAACCTTGCTCCCTACACAACTTACACCTTCAAGATTTCTGCGCGGAATGCTGTTGGGTTAAGTCCTGGAGCGACAGTTACAAACCGAACCTTGGAAGATGGTGAGTGGTAATGTATTTCGGGGCTTCAAATAACGGCCGGTCAACCGACAATGTCTGGTCAAAAATAGATTTTGTCCTGTCAAATCCTTAGATGGCCGGACAATTGGTCCGGTCGTTTACGCTGGTAAGGAAAAAATTTAGAGTTTCAAGGTTTAAATATTTAAAGGTTCAATATTATTGGCGTTTGTGAAAAAGGAGGGGAAAAAGGCGGATACTTAACTACCAGACCAAGAACTTTTGATAAGTGATTCGTACATGTAATAGTCATAAAATTTCCGGCTATTGTTGCAAATTTTCGCACAAACGTGATACTGATTTTGCTGTACCATGCGTTCCACTTTTCCTGCATTGAGATCGATGCTCATGTACAATAAATGCTTTGAAAATTTACTTGTTTCATATTTAAACATCATGTGAAGGGGGGAGGGGGCACTTTTATAGCGAAAAGACGTAATCGATGTTTGTCCGGCCAAAAATGGGATATGTCCGAGCGAAAATAGGTTTGACCGGACAATTTGACCGGCACCAGCCGGGAAATTATTTGAAGCCCTGTATTTCTTGTAAAATCTCCAGGGAAGACCGACTATCTCTATTCACAGTTGAGGCGGTAGTCTTGCCTCTACAGAAGGAAACCGCGACTAAACGAGATGCGGCCCACAAGATAGAAAATGTAGAGTTTTTGGATTCAAGTTTGCGACGGGCACACCCAAAGCAGACTTTTTTAAAGTAAACATCGATGCTCGTACGGGACTTTTAGCGCGATGCTCAACGAGTTTGCGGTCTCTTAAGAGTCTCTTAGCCGCGACGAAATGCCGCGTCAGACTTGCCACGAACCATTTTCTCACAGTTCTTTATTGTATTGATGCACTTATCTCTCATTTTCACTATTTCAGCTCCTTCGCCACCAACAAACCTAGTGGCGGTATCTTTGAATGCGACTGCCATCAGCATCACGTGGAAGAGACCAGATAATCCAAACGGTCAGATCACTCGCTATGAAATCCAATACAGTACTGTTGGTAGTAGCGGCGTCATGAGTGATGTGCTATCAGGCGATCAGATTCCTGGGCTTAAGACTTTGATTGGTAGCTTAAAGCCATTCACTCGCTATCACTTTAGGATTCGTGCAGCCACTGGGGAAATGGATGTTATGTGGGGAAACTATTCAGCTGCAGCTGAAGTGACAACTGGTGAAGCAGGTACTTACTTGATTTACGCTTTGACCTTGATGAACATTTCTCTTTAATATGTTTTTTCGCAGAATAAAGGGGACTAATCACAAACTCATTTTTTAACACTTTGTCATGGATGTCAAAACAATATGGAATGTCTTCAATACCGTCCTTCACACTGGAGTCAATTGACTTCAAGTTAAACCAACACAGAGGCGCGATGGCCTAATTGTTAGCGTGCTGGACTCCGGACCGAGGGTTCGGGGTTCGAGCCCTGGTTGCGGTCATTGTGTTGTCAGTTCTTGGGTTAAGCTCTTTACTCTCACAGTTCTTCTCGCCACCTAGGCGTAATGGGCACTGGTGAGTTGTTGGTTTAACGTTACTACAGTGCTGGGCTCCCGCTATGCACAACATTGGTAGCAACCTATGCAGGGGAATTGAGAATAACCCCTAGTGGCTTCATGTTATGGGAACTGGACTGGGCTCCTGCGTTTTTAGCTTCACGGGCTTATACCGGGACGCTTTCTGTAGATTCTCTTAAAGCATCCGACGAGTTCACGTTACTTCAGTATTGACCAGTTAGTAAATAAGTTAATTGTGGACCCACAGTGTCGGCTTCACGCAATTTGTTTTACATTTACAGTATTACAATTTTCTCGTCATGTTTTCAGCTCCAGAAGCCCCTCCTCAGGATGTCCAACTTCAAGCATTGTCTGCTGTTTCAATTTTAGTGAAATGGAAGGTAAACCTAAGTGGTTTAGCTGTAGATCACATCTGTTTTGTTTTTCATTGACCTGGATATCTTTTTAACAGCTTTCTGTTGATTTTCCAAACATTTCTAAAACATCCGTTCCATCAGTGGAATTTTAACTTGACCGGTGTAGCCTTCATATACATATGTAGGTGTTGTGTATCTTTGTTGTCGTCCGTAAACAAGGTTTTGAACATTCGTCCACCGTCGTTGGCTCTTGTGCTCGTAAGAATTCTCGTTAATTCCTGTTGCCTGATATGCAGCGAAGTATAGTTTACCGTTACGATTATTTTGTGACTGATTTGCTCGTTACTACGCAAAATCGATACTTTAATCTTTGATAAATATCTGACAGTATTGATGTTTTTTCCAACAGAGTATCCCCTCAGAATTTACAAATGGCAATGTCAGAAAATACATCATATTCGTAAAGGCAGTTGGTCCTTACAGATTCTCTGAGGCCAAGAACTTCTCCACGGACACATCGCTGAATTTTACAATAAGTCAACTATTTCCATGGACAATATACAATGTTTCTGTCCAGGCCTTCACGGTCCAGACCGGTCCCATGAGTCCTTGGGAGCAAGGTCGGACTTTGGAAGCTGGTATGTTAAAATCGTGGAATTGTCTCGAAATTACCACCATGACAACTATTTATCTTGTTAAACCTGCTAATCCCATTTTCTTTTTTTTCCAGTACCTGGTCCACCATCAAATGTCACCCTGGTGTCTGACAGCCAGCATAGCATTGTGGTCTACATAGCACAGCCACTTCCACTCATGCGCAATGGTATCATTGTTGGTTATACCGTGTTTTACAGAGAGTCCAACTTGTTACCTGATGCAGGATATCTGTCTGTTAGCACAACTGCTTCCTCTGTAATGCTGGTCAATCTTACAGTGTTTACAGAATATTCTGTCAAAGTCGCCGCTTCCACTAGTGTGGGGATGGGGGATGAAAGTGAAGTGAAAACAGTGGTTACACAGGAAGGAGGTAGTTTGTTAAACTTCTTGTTGTAAGTGTCTAGACTTTTTTAAAGGATGAAACAGGTTATGTATTGGATCGGCTTGTACTGGTCATTGGACTTTTACGCCTGCTCTAACTACATGCAGATGCAGAGATTAGCTAATAAGCGCACAGACACATTCACTTAGTGAATAACGTTTTTTTTTTTTTTTTCGGGTGTAAATATGCACAGAGAAACTCTTTGCCTCGGGTAGGTGCGGGTCTGTTTCTTGCAGGTTTTGTGGTTTCTGTTGTTAGGTATTTTTCCCATCAAAAAAAAAAAAAAAAAAAAAAAAAATCTGTTGTCGCGCATTCATTCCGTCTCACGCGCGGTAGACATCATACAAGCTTCACATATGTTACGCTGATGACGTAGCACTGCAGATATTTGACTAGCCTCTCTTTTTAATTGGCTAAATTGTGGTAAGCACTTGGAGCTAGGTGACTAGTAAGGATTGATTCGGTTCTAATCTCAAACACACTGACGCCAGGAGATTGGGATGAAAATAGTTTATTTCTCAGGCGACAAAATGGTGTAAAGACACATTTGCTATTATTTTTTGACTGTTTAGTTCCTGGTACAGTTAATGACGTGACTGCGACAGTGGTGGATCACGATACAATAACAGTCACATGGCGTCCCCCTGAAAAACCCAACGGCAGAATCATACAGTATAATGTCACATACATCATTGCTGACGAGAACTCAACACGCAGCCTGACAACAGATGGAGAGTTAACGGTGGACATAAATAACTTGACTCCCAATACTACTTATTACATATTTGTTACGGCAAGGACGAGCAAAGGGTTTGGTAAACAAGGGAAGGCGGTGAATGCTACGACACGTAAGTAAAAAATGACTAGTTTGAACTCTGACAGTGCAACTATGACTCCCAGATAGGCTTTGACAGGGAAAGCAGAATATTGCATCGTCCATTACATTCGTTAATAATAGTCATTAAAAGGCTCTACTTGTTCACTGTAATCACAGGAAATTTGCGATAAAGTGAACGAGACATACTGTCATACACATCTCAAGACAGGAGATGTTTCCTGAATAAAATCCAACCAGGAAACATAGAATGTAGGAGCACACATCTTCTGTGTAAAGTAATGGCCAAGCTCAAACATTGCATCTCACAATAAGATACCAAAGAGCATGAAAGCCGGAGCTATTAGTGGCAAACATCTTGTTTTCCTTCGAGTTATTACGTGTACATCATTACATTTTGTCATAGTGGTCGATGTGCTTTTCGACATCAAGCCTTCATCCTTCCGCGTAACGGTTCGATGCATGTCAACAGTTGTTTCGATAACAACGTGATAAACTTGGTGCAGGAAAACGATGTGTAACTTGCCGAAAGGACTTTTTGCTAGCATTTTTTAATTTCTAATGGTTATTGTTACGATCTTATGTTAAACGCAGGCCTTCTTCCTCCGTCAACTGCCGCGCCTACTGAACCGCAGACCACCCCCCCTGAGGAATCAAACACTACAACTGTGGTAGTCCGCGCCGGGACAGAGAAGAGAACAGGTGGACTGGGAGAGGACCAACTGGTCATTATCATCGTCTGCGTGGGACTTATAGTGCTGTTTCTTTTAATCGCGGCAGTGTATTTTCTAGGCTGTAGGCATTGGAGGGAACAAAAAGGTATGAAATGTTTCTTTGTGTTTAAGTAGTAGCCTCTCCTGAAAAACTTAAGACGGATTCCGCTCAAAGGTCGAGTAATAAGTGCAAAATTTATGTACTAAAAATCTACTCACAGCACAGTAACTTTTTGAATACTATTTAAAACATCCCACTGTAATTCATTTCTCTAGGTGACCTCGCGATTAAATCCCCGAGCATTCTCGAGAAAGTTAATGTCAAACCTCGTAAGAATGTTTATTGCGTGTTTTATGGTGCTGTCAACTAACGCGAAACGTCCGTTTTAATTGAAATATGGATATCTTCAAGTAAAATTTTCTTTCGCGAGGTCAGCTTGGGAGCTTAAGTCTTGACAAGGTTTACTTACCTTTATTCAAAATATTACCATGCTATGAGGTTTTTTTGGTAAATTTATTTTCGCCAGTATTGCTCGACTGTTCTGCGGAAATCATCTTAATGTAACAGCTGTATAAAAACGCAGAAAGACCATTTTGCCAGGGGAGGTTTTTTCAACAACCATTTCTTTTTTTCTTATGTTTGTGAACTTCGCAGGGGTAACAAAACTGAAGGATGACATATTTGATATTTGAAGACATGATTCAACTGGACGACTTTCAGTTTTAAGTTGCGACGTCGAATTCAAAATAGAGCTAGTTAGGACAGTTATATAACTACTAGAACGCAATATTGATAAAATGAAGCTTATTTAGTCTCAAAGAAACGCTGACTTCCTATTGATACAGTTTTTAACAGGAAGAAAAACAGGAAGAAAAACAGGAATAAAAACAGGAATAGAAACAGGAATAGAAACAGGAGTAAAGGGATTGTTTATGTTAAGGGAGATACTACATGCTTTTTCTTAGCAATGTTGTTTTGGAATATCTAAAAAAAAAAAATGGCCGATTCTTTTTAGCTGTAGCCGCGACGTACAAGAAATCAAAAAAGCGACGTGATTTCAGAAGTGGATATGAAATGGATAGGTGAGTTAACGATTCTTTACATCCTCTGACACCTGAGTTTCTTTTTCTTGGTCTCGGAGGATGGACTGGACAACGCCACAGTAATAAATTAAAGGAGCTACGTCATGGTTCGCGCATCTTGAAAACTTTAGTCCAAATTTTTCAAGCTCGTCGTTTGTAATCCGTGTTAATCTTCTCCATGCTTAACCATCCTTGTTCCTTTGCGGTTTAATATAATCTTTTTGGTGTTTTTCTATCTTAGTAAATTACTATTTTCAGGGTTCTTTCAATTGAAAGGTAATTTTGTACATGACAAAAGCATCTCTTAATACTGTGACGGAGCTCCTTTGAGTCCATAAATTACATTTGTCTCCAAGTCTCCAATCAGCCTTTTTTGATTTTCGTTTATTGTTTCCTCGCAAAAGAAGTTGCACTTTATAGTAGTAAAGCTTCCATGGCCTTTTGTTCCTCAGTAACAAGAAATGTAGACCATAGCCACATCTTGGTAACTTCCACATTCAGCATCTATTTCTTTCTCTTTTTTTTTTCATTGTATTGTCGTGCAGACAGGTGACATTAGTAAATGAGAATGTGTCAATTAACTACCAAATTCTTATGTACACGTAACGTTGTAGAAGATCTATAAAAGCTCTTTGGGAAATTGATATCTGTAGATTGGGAATTAGAGAGTTAACGCAAACGCTTTGACGCCTACCCAATACTTAAGACAATTTTGGGTGTCATAAGTCTTTAATTTTATCATCCCTTCCCGCTCTACAAAGGTAACGTTGAATTACTTAACTATAACTGCCCAGAAGATAATCCAATTGTACCTTGATACAGTAATCTTAAATGATAAAAGAAATCTTAAACCTTCACTTATTGTTCAGTTGTGTTCTCCTTACGGTAACCCGAATGACGTCACTAACATATTTTTTCATTGGTTGTAAAGTGCTTTAGGTGGCAACGGCCACTATAGGATCATGGGATCGTTCTCTGTTCCTCAGACAACGTAAACAGTAAAGGTAACTAGATGTATAAACTACTCGTCTTAAAATGCTAATCCTTAAGATTTTAAGAACCATTGATAGTAAACTTTTTTGTTTTATCAAGAGTGAGATGAGGGGAATCTTAAGAGAGATCGTTCCATAATCACAAGAAAAATGAAGATGTCTCAAAGAAACTAAACAATTGTAAAAGACAAAACTTGGCCAAACAAAATATTTTCGTTTTAAACGCCTATCGCGTGATTACTAAATAATTCGTTTGAATTAATGGTCGATTATCAATCTGTCAATCAATCAATCAATCAATCAATCAATCAATCAATCAATCAATCAATCAATCAACCAACCAACCAACCAATCAGTCAATCAATCAATCAATCGATCGATCGATCGATCGATTAAACCAATTAATTCATCAGTCAATCAGTCCATCGATTAATGTTAATGAAAACATGACGAGATAACATTCTAAGGGAAATATGTTGAATAAATCAGTTGCAACGATGCTTCTAAACGTTTTCAGAGGCCTGATAACTGAAAACCATAAAACTTATAAAGTAACTCAAAACTAAAGGAGGTCGTGTACAGAAAAATAACATAATGCAAGTTTCTGTTGAAGCATTTACACTAATATTTGAAAAGGAATTAAAGGTAATCTACGATAAAGTTTAAAACAAGGTTCGAAGGTAAAAAAAAGAAAACATATTAAATCAGAATTTACAATTAGATGATAAATACAAATGTAACTGTAGTCAGACCCCTTTTTTGAGTCCAGCGAATCGTCCGATAGTTGCGCTTGCAGAGAATTAAAACCGAGTTGCTCTGATAGGTTAGCTCCGGAAACGTGAAATGGTTACATGGAAAACGTCTCATGAAAGCCTCGCACAGCAGTTTATATTCAACCAATTCAATTCTCCAATTGAATAAACTTTCATTTCGACCGACTCAATCTTACAGAAGGTCCCCGTGCAGTTTAATATTTGCTATTTTTCTCTGTCCTTATTGCAGACCAGCGTATCCTGGTTTCCCAGCTGGCAGCGCGGTTCTTGAGGTGCAAGAGGAACCAAGTATAGCAGACTCTAACGTTTCGAGCGATTCGTTCGACTCTGATTGGAACAGCAGTGTAGCCTCGCCTTCACCAGTGAAGCCGAGCCACGAATACGCTGACCCAGAGAATCGTGGCTCTCCGCACGCATCAGGTCACGCTCCGTTGGCGAACCTTCGCAACAAAAAGGCTTCCATAGCTTCACAGGATAGCCAGTACGATCAACCGTATTCGAGTGTCGAGGAGCTGGGCGGAGGCTGTGCAACCTTCGGACCCCTCCCGCCAATTGCTTTCCGCTCCTCTCCTATCGAGGAACGAGACTCTGAATCGCCTGGGAGTCGCAAGTCTTTTACAAACAAGCTTTACAACCCGGCAAACGAGGAGGGAAGGGTTAATGTCGGAGAAGGGAGCAGAACTTCTGAAGGTTATCAGAATAGAGACATATCGGGGATGGAGAACAGTGGATATGATTCAGACGAGGAGCTCAATCAAAGTATTGGGGAATCCCTTGGTAAGAAGTCGAGTCCAAGCCCGGTACCGCCTAATCTTGAAGAATTGTACGCCAAAGTCGACAAAACCAAGAAGAAGACTTTTCGCAAGAAAGAGGTGACATCATCAAGTGACACTGAAAGCAACCAATCAACAACTCTGAACGATTCATTCGCAAAGCCGGACAAAAGCAAGAAAACATTTCGCAAGGTGTCCAGCGACCCACAGGGCAACCAAGTATCCAGACGAGCGCACGGGCCAAATCATGAACCTGTGGTCGTGTACGATGAAAGAACTAACTTGTAAGTTGAAGGGTTTAGTCATTCATTGGAAGTGAAATGGGAAAACCACAGTTGGCATTAATGCGAAATTGCATGGCAAAAGCTTGTTTCAAAGGGTTGCTTTTGACCCCAACCTCGTCCTTAGGGTCTTATTAGGCGCTCAAATTCAAGATGGCGCTCGCTGCAGTCAATATACGGTCGAAGTGGCGGCCATATTGGATTGAATGCCAGACTCCATGGCCGAGGTGGGAATCGTCCTCCAACATCGCGAAAATTTCCTTTTCTCTGCTTTTTTTTCTTCTGATTCAAATTTTATTGAAACGCATCTTACTATTGCTTTCTAGCCGACCGTTGGATGACAACCCTTTGCAATCATTTAGTTTGTTTTCAAAACTTGACCAATTGGTTCCTTTGAACTTTGAGATCCTTTACAGGAAAAAAATCCATCTTTCTGGGAAATCATTTAAAACCGTTTTGAATGTTTTCAATATTTCTTCCATTTCCTGCAATTCACACATCTCTTCCATCAGTTTTAGATCAGTTCATCAGTCATTATTCCTCTGCATACAACGTTCAAAATAGGAATTGAATGATAACTGAGAGTATGAAAAGTGAACGTCAACTCACGGGTTTTACTAAAACGAAAAATCTGACGAAGGATACAGGTACAAGCTGTTAATTGCATGATATTTGGAAACTTTGTTACAAATGATAAAAAATCATCTTTTTTAGTCACTTTTGAAGTCATTTTCAAGACTGGAAAAAGGGTTATTCATGCATGATTTTTTCCGCTAAGATATGACATTTATTTTTGTAACTCACAAAGTATTTTATTTCTTCTGAAGGTGTGTCATCGATACTGCAGTGCGAAAACCAATGTTATCTTATTTCTATAGCGTTCCTTTTTTGTGTGGATATCTGTAATGTTTGTTGAAAAAGCGGCCGACTTATCTATTTTTGAACTAAAAATCGAGAAAATAAAGTAAAAGCCAAAAGGTTATATTATACTTAAATTTAAGTTTTTATTTGAAATTACTTGACGTTACTTTAAAAAAAAATCAGCAATTCAGTGCTAACACTAAAGTGCATTGCTTTTTGAATATATTTTCATAATTTGGTGGTTTTGCCAAAAACATAATGAACCCTCGATATCAATTTTATTGCACAGTTGCACAATTTTATTGCGAATTTCCCGTTCTGTGCAAAACAGTTCTCGACTGAGTTATCTTACATTGGATATTATCGACTTTATAGGAGCGAAGTTTTTAATCAATAAACGTGTGTGGCTGAAGAGTTGTTTGCTTGACTTTATTATCCACCTCGTCACTGTGTTGTACATGTATTCCTTTGGTGCCATTTGTACGCATTCGTGTGTCATTTTTGTATACCAATTCATTTCTTCTTCAAATGCACATCAGCTTAAGTGTTGTGCGGCTTGCGAGGTACTTTTTCAAGCTTTCCATAGGTCCATTCCATGTTATTCTGAACACATTACTTCATCAATTTCACATGCATTGTGGAGGTTCACTAGTCATCTCCAATCATCACATTCATTTCACCTATGGATCTGACTTGAACCCACTATGTGCACCCTTTTTCTAATCAGGTACAGCATCGCTTTGTTTGTTACTTTCTGGAGCTGCTATGCGCTCAAATCGCGTTTAATCCACTGGAATTTATTTCCCTGTTTTCGCAAATGCCAACATTGCTTCCATTTGCATTCCCTATCTACACTGCATAATACTTTGACACTGTTTCTTTTGGCCAGTACAAACGTTTTCAAATCTTAGTTGGTATTGGACACTTTCACGAACTCCATTTTGGCGCCAGAACATTTCTAGCCCTTAAAAAATAGATCAGAAAATACAGGCTTGCACCCTGGAATATACCTGAGTATTTTTCTCTTTAAAATGATGGAAAATTGACAACAGGGTGTGTATTTGAACTGTAGGCCACGTGTGAGAATTAAGCACCAGATGAGAATGATAAACTTTCGCTTTTTTGATGGATTGATGCTCAATAGTTGCGTTTTGATAATCCCAAATTCGTAAAGTAGTCACGCACTACTGCAATAGACGAAAGTCTACCCTCTGTCCGACGGGCCGCTCCTAGCCTCATCCCACTGCGGTTGACCGGTTTCAACAAACGGCTGCGAGACGGAGCCAATTAACGTAAACAGAAACAAGATGCTTGTAGTTAGGACCTTTGTTTTTATTGTAAGGGCTGCTTGTTTACAACTGTGTTTATAAGTTGCCTTTTGTAACAAGGTCAATTAGTTGGTCCCTGTAGATTTCTCTAAATTGAAATTTTCATGATCTGCACATTGTTTTAAATCTCTTCTTCACCTTGTAATTTTGTCTTCGGTGTTTACACCTGACTGTAGTGATACAAAGCACTTGTCAGTTTATTATGCGGTTTATGATTGCTATTGTTTACAGTTAGGTATTTTGCAGAGGAGGTTGGACTTATTTAACCACTGGCATTAATTACAGGCTTAACCTCCCATGAGATCAACAGATTATGGTTGACTTATCAGTTAGTGTTGTTTTCTTAAGAAAAATGCATTAAGACTGTAATAACTTGTAAAGTGTTCTTGCACGAGGTGTTAATGTTATTTCCCTATCAGCCTTTTCAAAAACTGCACTTCTATTATCAGAGCAAGATTACACGTTTTTCATGTTAATTAAGTTTCGTTGTTGTCGAGCTCTTTTGAAATCATGGAATCATCGTAATTGATGTTGTAACTTACTGCTTTCATGCCTGGGCTTACTATGACGCTATACACCGCTCATATGAATTCACTGATTCCATTGGCAAGCTTTGAGTTTCTATCTTGTGGGAGATTTAAAATAATACGTTCTAAACTAAACTAAAATACGTACTAAAGAAGAATCGGTATTAGGCCCAATAATGAATATTGATTTACTCACTTAACATTTACGGCAATAATGCAGAAAAATAAAACGTAAGAAACTATGCTCGAGTCTAGTCTCTGAGAATTGCGAGAGGACGCGATTTTCATGCGGGAAGTTGCATAGCAACGGACGTTTCGAAGTTACTACGTTTCTAGTTATTTAGAGTCACGAATAGTGTTACTTCATAGATATTTGCAACAAGATGACTTGTTTGCCCGCCTGAAGCCCCACACAACCACCATCCACGAGTACATGCTGCGCTTTCCCCCCAAATAAAGAGCCTAAGAGGTCATGGGTTACATGCAACAGACAGGTCGATGACCATGAAAGTTCTGTGTCGGAAAAAAATGTTCCCTACCGGCGTTTTGTTAAAAATTGACATGATTTCTCACTTGTTTATTTTTTATTTTTTGTTAACTAGATAAAGAAAAACAATCTTCTCAGACAAGACAATAGCTGTATGATCATTTGAATCAACAAATTGATTCTCATTGAAAAATTAATCTTATTGTTCTGAAATGTATTGTTTTCCATTTCATTCCATTTTTGTGTTCATTTAGCAACGGCGAAGCTGAGCCCGATGACTCACACCCAGCAGCTGAAAAACACGATGCCAAGAGCGTTGGAGAAAGCACCTTCTCAAGCGACACGATCACGGTGTCCGACCTGAACAGCAGCGAAGCGACCGAGCCAGTCAAAAGTGAGGATTTAATCGACTGGAATCTCGAGCTTCCACAGGCGAACGATAACGAAGAGCTGCCCATTCAAGATCCTGTTCCGAGATCACCTTCTCCGTTCACGCTCCGGAATAAAAAGATCTCGTTGGGTTCTCAGGAAAGTTTGTACGACGAGCCTTATACCAATTTGGAGGAGATCGATGCTGGTACCACACCGGTTCCCGATTTCACCCCCGCCCCACCTCCAACGTTTGGATCTACCGTCGATGAAGCTCCTCCCGAGGAACAACCGAAACTTCTCCACGTCGCGCCGACAATTTCCCGATCGTCTTTTCCTAATGAGCCTTATGGAGTCGTGGATAAATCGGAAGAGGAAGCTGTTGTCATGGAGGTGAAGGAGATTGAAAATGATAAAGAAGCAGAAAATACCATCAATGATTTTGATGAAGTTCTAAACGGTCTTCTGGGTAACGAGTCCCCGAATGAACCTGGGGAGAGGCACAACTCGTTTTCTAGTTCCAACGCCTACGATTCCACCGTATTGATGTTCTAACTTTTAAGCGTTAATCATTTTCTTGCCGCTTAATTAAAGGAGTTTAGTCAAGGTATTTTGTGTTATTTTGGCCTCGTAAAAATTACCTTTAAATTAAAGGAAACCTGATAACAATACTTTACTAGGATAGAAAAACACGAAAGAGAAAATTTTAAACCATAAAGGAACAAGGATGGTTAAAGGATGGAGAAAATTAGTAAGGATTACAAACGACGAACTTGAAAAATTTAGGCTAAACTTTTCAAGATGGTACAAACCGTGACGTAGCTCCTTTAAGCTGGATACCACGTACATGTACTTTCGTGGAGTGGAGTGTTTGATTGGATATTACTGCTAACGCGTACTGTGTAGTTGTGAATACCATCCAAATTCCAGATTTAAAGACTATCAAGGGACTGATATTCCTTCAGCAGGATAACTCTATTGCCATAGTCCAGAGGGCGTTAAAACTTGAGGTACTTATACGTTAGGTATATCGAGTCAGTTTTTTAATAGTGAGTGTTGCCACCACTTATTTGAGTTCTCCCAAACTTTCACGACTGCTTCTACAGCTGGATAGGAACACAGAGAAATGTTCTTTTCTCTTTTAGAAGACAGAGAAAAAAATAGCATTATTCATTTTGATTATCAAAATATACAGTCTATTTTCTCGCACCTTATTTCGTTAAAAGCGTGTGGTAGGTTCTTCGTTTCTATCGAATGATGTGAAGTTTTAGTTCAAGTTTAATTTAGCATGTTCTTTCTTAGCGGAAGGAAATTGTAGAATAGATTAGATTTACTTGGGTCTACTTATTTGAACAGGTCATTTCAGTTATATTGGTGATTTGAGGAGCAAGTTTTCTTAGAGGTCTAGTGAATATTTGCGATGAAATGTCTCTTTCTTAATTTGTGTTTTACCAGTTAGTACCTTGACATGTCAGACCTATTCTGATGGAATTTCATTGTGCAATAAGCGTTGTAGTATTACAGTTTTTGCTATAGGGTTTATTTATAATAAGTGTTTCCGAAACATATTTGTGTATTTAATATTTATCTATGATTTTTTATTTTGTCCATGTCATCTTTTACTAGATTTTATTTGATACGAGGTCAACTAAGAAAGGATATTATGTGATTGCATAGTTTTAGGATTTAAAAGCTCTAGTTTGATTCTTTCAAAGCCCAGCAAATAGATTTATTTATTCCAAACTACCTACAGAAAGTATTGATCGCTCGTAGAATGATGTACTAAAAAATTGATTAGGAAAACAAATTAATAAACTTTCATGTATTTCTACGTCTCAAAGTATTCGAAAAGCCTATGCCCACCGTCCGCACGACCAATCAATCAATCAATCAATCAATCAATCAATCAATCAATCAATCAATCAATCAATCAATCAATCAATCCGTCATTCGGTCAGTCAATGAGTTAATCGTGGAGTTTAAAGGTTGGACAACTAGATTTGGTAAGCATTTGTAATTCAGAGTTAACACTACCCTTCTTGCTTTCTCGACTGAACGCAACGACATATGACTGTGAAATGTCGTTTAAGTTTGATTTTTAATACTTAAATAAGGCATACGAATCAAGGAATTGAACCAAGGAAAAAAAACATATATAGATCTGTGTAAGAATGCTATGTGCAGCACTTCGGCTTCTTGCAACATTTTCCAAATAGTACCTTTAACTCCAGCTTAAAATTACTGTTAAAAGAAAAGTAAATTAACGGATTTATCGCACTGTAAGCGTTTGACAACCAAACAACAAACTTAAGTGCAGGATACGGCAAACTGATCTTATGTAAGCTATACAAACCAACAAAAACATGAAATGGACACCAACAGAAAACAAACAAAACCACAACAACAATCATCATCCGGGAAACTTTCTTGGCTGTCTTCATCACTTCTACTTGTCTTTGGTCGTGATTGGTTCCTTCCCCTGGTGGATTACGTGACCATAAACGGTAAGACACGATCGAGTATAGGACAGTCATGGCCAGAAGAGGTACAAGAAAGTTAAGACGCAGTAAACACAGCGCTGTTATGTTCCCTGCATTCATCGTAACGTGCGAATAATCAATTACGCAGAAAACATATCTGCCGATGAACGCTAAGTGTGTCATAACTTCCATTCCAGCCGCTGACCCAATTGCCCAGATCCACAATCCCATAATAACAAGCCGGATATGACGTGTTATCGGAGAAGACTGCAAGGGCCGAGCTACCCCAAAATATCGGTCAATGGTAATTGCTGTCAGGGTCCATACGGAACAAAACGGTGGCAAAAAATATACCCAAACGGCGACCCTACAGGTCACCAGGCCGTTCATTCCACCAAACCACTCTTTGAAAAAGAGGGAATCACTAAACATGGCTGTCATGCTGGTCAACGTAGCAATCAAGTCTGCACATGCTTGATTGAGTATAAGACGATTGGTTGCTGTCTTCAAAAAGTGTTTCGTACGTATGATATGAATGAGCAGAGAGTTGCCTACCAATGACGTCAACATGAGAAGGAGGTAGCCTAAGTATAGAATGCCCATTTCCACTGTCAGCCGTGACGTTAACGTTAAGGATCGGGTAGTGCTGTCGCCTAAAATTGATATAGAGATACGAGCAGGTGTTTAGTGATATGAGAGTTTATGGTGTAAAGTACAATCTCTTCTATTTCATCGTAATGCCAATGGAAGACGTCCAGTGTGTACATAAGCACACCCACTTCTCTCACCCACTGGTGACTCTTTCAACTACATGCTTTGAAGATCATGAAAGAAGGAAAAAGCCCAAAACAGATAACTGAAGCACACTGGCCAATTGAGATAATAAAGTTGGCAAGAGGAGATGAAGGGTGATTATATTTAATCTCTCATATTGGCATTATTCTCAAGTTAATCCCTCTGAAGTTATTTTTGAATATGGTATCCTGTCATCCTGTGGGTAATGTTACCACATGTACAAGCATCGCTTGGATGTTTTTGTGAAGGACGAAAACGATATAATTTGCTTCACAGGGCTGGCTATTTCAAGACCCTTTTATAATTTCGTAAGAAAGAAGTGGTCTAAAACAACTTCGAATGGATTAACATAGAAATACGGCATATATGGGCGACTAACTCTCCAACTTTCCACTCTCTCTCAGATGTGACCAATTCAAAATTTTTTGTCTGCCTTCTTTTCGAACAAAATGCAAAGGAACGTAAGATGAGTACTTTGATTGTCCAAGTCCTCGGTGATGTTGGTCGGAATCTCCATAATTCATAAATCCTTACTAGAAAAAAAACATACAAAATCTGACGTTAAAAATCTCACTTGCAAGAAAATGGTATTTATGTTGCCGCTTTTATAATTAAGGCAAGGGATTCAAACGGGTAAAAGGGTGCTGATGGTACAACAATCTGACACGGAGATCGAGTTCAAGCCCTTTAAAACATTAGATTCGCAGATACTGTTGAATAGATTTAAATGAAATTTGAAAAATTAGTTGGATATTCATTAACCCTAAAGTAATTGCAATAAAATCAAACTAGATAGGAAAAACAATCAAGCCAAAAGGAAACAGATAGCCGAAGCAGACATAACTGCGAGGACGGAAGGTTCGTAATCTTTAAGATCACGATGACATTCAAACAGACCGCCGTATAATTTCGATGATTAGTTGTTTTTAATCTCCTAATTTTTTTTCACCGCTTTTTCACGGAGACGAGATTCTCATTGACTGTACTTAGATCGTAGGCACTCCAGCCTTAATAAGGCTAGCAAGAAGTCGAACTGACAAATAATCGTCAAGTCATTATGCACGCTATTCAAACCGACGACTGGAGCTTTTGAAGCTAGCAATAACTTCGAAAACTTATAACTTTAGAAGCCTTAGACCAATGAAGTCCACATTTGTGAATTTGTTATCTGAGAATCATTTGGTATGACATGTTTTGGATCCAGGATGCTGGTGTTTCAGTGGCAACCATATTTTGATAGGCATGTTATTCAAATGTTGGATTTTGTTGTTTTCAATGTTTTCAACCTCGTAGGCTTTTAACTTCAAAAACATTAGAGCACCGAACTCCAAATTCGCGAGTTTTCCTAAAATTTATCTGGGAACCATTTGGTATGACATGTTATCTACATCTATACTTAGTTAAGACGGCAAAAATCGTGAGATATCACATCAACTGTAAAAATATGAATAAAAATCAGTCAAGGATCTTACTGTTTTCAGGGTTATTATATTTTGACGGTCATGTTATTGAAATATTGTATTTTGTTTTTTTCTTTTGAAATAGAATCTCGCGTGTAGTAACTTTCATTTTTTTTTTTTTTACTTATTTTGTACTGTCGTTGTGGGTTTGACGATATTTGAGCCATCTTTTCGCGACTTTCGAACGTTTTGTAAAAATCGACAAATCCAAGATGGCGGATCTAAGATGGTGGCTGTTCAGAAATGATGGCGTCAACTCAAACGAAGATGTTAGGGAATGCGGTATTTTGCAGTTGGTTAAAATAGTCGCACCCTGGCTTGAGAGGTCGACAAATTTTTCTGAGAAAGTGGACTTAGGCAGACGAACTGCAATTTAGTCTTGCATGAGGTTTGCATTTCTGTCTTGTTTATGCTAGTTCTATTTGCAATTGCATGGTTGTTATGAAACCTCTACTTCAGCGACAGCTGTTAAAGACATTGATGCTAACTCACGGGTATAAACAGCAGATGTAAATTTTAGAAGAAAGCTAAAAACGTTGGCCCAAATTATAAAATGTGAGCAAGGTTTCAAAACCGCACGTTGGTTTGTCATTATGAAAATGAAAGAATGTTAAATGCAACCCATGGATTTAATTTTAAAAGGAAACCTGAATGATTTTTCTGAATACATGGTTAGTAAGCGGATCTATCAGTAAGGTTCCTATAAAAAATAAAAATTTTATCATGGTGATAAATGACCTTCGTTGATCCATTATATTTATACGCTAGGAAGAAGGGAACACACAGAACACAAATTGCACGTTACAGGGAATCCAGTATTCGCTGAGTGCAAACGTTTCGCACGCGCGGAATGATAGACCCACCAACCTTTAGAATTTTCGTAGTTTTGGCAAAAAAATTATGCGTTGTCGTACCTCAGATGAGAGACCCAGCCTGCGTTGCTATATAAGTTAAACCGATACCTATTTTGTAGTAAATGCAGGATTAAACTCCCTGACGAATAGCCAAATACATTGACGCCCCTTTGGCTTTGTGTTGACGAAGTCTTAGACTCGGATTTAATTAAAAAAAAGCATAGGTCTTAGACACTGATCTATCTGCATGTTTGACACGCCTGGAGAGTGAAGGAGTTACCCGGCTACACTATTCAGCTCCTTCGCGTCTTCTACCTCATAAACTTAAATGAACTCACCTTGGCTCTTTCTTCGACAATCGGCCGCTTACTGATTCTGAAAAGTTCGCCTTTCGCTAACAAATATTATCATAAACCGTCCTCCCTCTAACTGTGTTGTCTGTGAACTTACATCTATTAATTAATGCGCGTCTTCCAGCTAATTGCTTTCTGAGATCAGCGACTAACCTTAATTTAGGGTGCCGTATGGTTTTATGTCATAAGGCTCACATCATTTTACTTACGTCCAAGATCCTTTCGGAAGTAACTTCACTGGAACATATTAATACATCACGTCGGTCATACTCTAATTAAGTTGCTTAAATAATTAAAAAGAAAGCTTTTCGTTTCCAGGAGATTTTGAGCTGGGAGAAACAACGATTGTTCCATCTAGCTTAATAATGTGCGATTCCATAAAGCGAAAAAACGTCTAAGAATTTGCAATATTTCACACGCAATGTGTTCGCGTAGATTTTCAACATCCTGACGAAAAGTACGTGCGGTGTGCAGGGCATCCGAACATCAATTTAATAAAATTATTCACATTGTCACGTTGGTAATATAGCACACAGCACGTACATTGCGGCCATGTTATCTGTCTGTTTGATAAAGTGATATTAATTTAAGATTTATGTAAACATTGCACTTTGAGGGGTTCACGTTATAATCATACCCAAATCATACCCTATTCCAGATCAAATTGTCAATTTCCTTAAAAACCGAACAACAACATTGTTAGATCACAGTGACAAAAGAAAACTTCGCATTCCTTATTTTAGTGGTACAAAAAAATCTGTCTTTGAATTAACATAAAAGAGGATATCACTCCTGCGAAATGAATACGAATATTAACATTAAATGATAGTGATATGATCAAGGATGTTTTTTTGGCCACCGACAAAATCATTAAAAACATTTCTGCTTGTTGGGAAAAATTCATTTGATTGACTCTCCGTAAACCTTTTCAGGTCGATAGATATACAAAATTTTTGGAGCTAAATTTTGAAGACGAAGAAGAACACAAATCTTTTTGGTTAGCAGAAGCGAAAATAGCTGAAAGCTTTCTCCCTTGAATAAAACTTACCTCGCCTGATCGTATTGATTCTAATCTAGTTTTACTCGTGAACAGACTTAACACATTCACTGCGTCGTCACAAGAGTAGTTATCATTACGTGTTACGGTTTCTTTACATGGAAATAAAAACTGCCTCATGCATCGTTAGTATTCCCCCTACGTTTGACTTACCTTAAATTTTAATCGTTGCAAGCAAATCGGTTAAGGTTGGTTGAAATTCAGCCAGAATCTTTAATCAGTAGTTATGTTTCGTGTGGGTTAATTTGCTTTTAGGCAGACACCTGCTGCTCTGACAATAGAGATTAATTTACCGATATAATTTAACCAGCTAAGAAAGCGAAAACCAAACATTGCTTTCATTTTGTACACTTTACACTCAACCTAAAAGCAGCCTCCCATGAAGGTTGTGTGGAACCATTAGCTTTCACTTCGACATCTATCTGATGTAGGAAATTGATTGTTTGTCAATACGTTACCAGTAAAGAAATTTCAATGACATGGATATCTTAAGGACATTTGTACCTTTCTTTTTTTAACTCCCTAGGCAGCGCAAAAAACAAGAACTCGCCAAGTTACAACTTAACTCACCCTTTGCTTCCTTTCAATTCCCTTGCATTTTGGGCAAGATTTCTCGGCGATTTCTTAAGAATGATACCAATAATATTTCTCATCATGAACAAAACAAGCTAAATCATGAATGTATTTATTACAGTGGCTTCTTAAAATATGAGCTGATAGATTAATGCTTACTCCGTGCGCGCCATTAATTTAAGCATAGTTTGCTTTGTCTGAGCGATTCCGCGAAAGATCAGCCAAAGAGATGAAGAAAAAGTATTTCTGTCTTTAGTAAAGAGTTATTTTATTTTGTATAATTGTTTGAAAAAGCGATTCGCCAAACCTTTTCTTGATAGTTTTTGCACCCTTAAATTTTTCAATTTTGGAATTTTTTTGGCATTCCTAAAAAATTCAGTCTTAAATTTCAAGATCGAGGATCCAAGGAAAAATACAGTTAAAAGTTATAAGATCGTTTTGCAGGAACATGGCGTCATGATTGGCACATAAAATGTCTATTTTACGGACCTCTTTGAGGATACATGGGCAAGGGGGCCAGTTTATTGTAGTCTTAAATAAAAATAAATCATTCGGCATAAGAAGATTACATTGAAGCGACGTGAATAGACCACAGTTTTCTCGGTATTGGACTGGAACTGGCTTGCAACTGAGGCTAATGCGCGGAGTCTTTTCAAATGTAAATAGCATTTATCTCTTTTTGATGATATTCCCCCGCACGAGCCTCCGTTGCAAGCTAGTTCCAGTCCACTACCGGCCGAGAATACAAATATGGTGTATTGAACGATGCTTCTTACTCTATAATGCGGGGAGTCTTTTCAAATGTAAATAAAATATATCTCTTTTCAATGATATTGTCCCGCATGAGCCTCCATTGCAAGTCACTACCGACCCGAGAATTCACATTTTACTAACGCAACTTGTTATAAAATCCTTCAATGTCGAGTTGTTCCTGTTGAATCAGTGAAAGATGTAGCTGGAAATATATCGATTGCCGGATAATATGTCTAATGTTGATATATCTAAGTTTTCACACTGTTGTGAATATATTTAACATACAGTGTAAATAAGACGCGATTGATGGGTTCTCTGATAGTGAGGTTTACTAAACTGTTCAAGACATTTTGCCATCATTAAGAAGTGTGTTATTACAACAAAAGGTAAAAAGTAAATAAAATACAATAATTAAATAATTACGTAATTCAGATATCAAACCTTTGATCTGAGTAATTCGGATATCAGACCTTTGATCAGATATTTGGTAAAAAGTATCCCTGTACGGCTGGTATTAAAACTTCAAATTTGTATTCGGTTTGGAACAGAATTAGCTGAGAAATTAACAAGTATGTGTGATTTGCGCATACAATCCCTGCAATAGCGTTCCTATCTGGGAACTAAAAGCGGATTGGCATTGACCCATCTTAACAAGACTAATGCCTTAACAATTAAGTTAGTTAACAGCAAGTTAGAAGGGGGGATCACCCATTCGCGCTTGGATGGATTTTGCACAGTCAGTCAGTGCAGTGATTCGATTACTAACTGATTAGAATTTAGTAATTAACCAAAACACCTCCAGGGACTTCACCTCAGTATTCTAAGGCCTACCAGAGTAGGTTAGAGTAAGAATAAATGAACCAAGACAAAAAACCCTGAGAAAAACAAAAATATATGAAAGAAAGCATAAAAATTATCAAGACTTGGATTATTGGATTTTTTTGTGCCTATAGATAAATAATTACACAAACAATATATAAAATAAATAAAACTATAGAAGTTTAATAACGAGTGAACAGCTCATACAAGGAAATCCCTCTTACTTAAATTAATGTTTTTCTAGCGTAGTATCTGCTGACAAGTGTGCACCTCTTAACAAGAAATGTGAATTATACCCAAAATATAATGACCTGACGAGAAACTAATACACCCGGCCATGATCAGAAGCGGGATCATTCTAGCCGCCCAATTGAACGACTTTTTTTTAACCTTTCGACCATCCTCTAACCTGCGAACTTTGATAACCGCCTCGTGCATGATCGTTCTTTCTTAAAGTTTGTACCTCAAACCGATGTGAATGTGATATTGCCTAAATTAAAATCTCAGTGAAAATTGGGCTCACTGAATTAATTAAGTTTAAGTTTAAGTTTAATAATACTTTGTCATGCTAGCACAAGTAAATAAATCACAGAAATTACAAAAAGTACACGACTGGAGAATAATTGGGGGAAACTAAATTCCCATACAAAGAATATTCTCCAATGTTAAACATTCTAAAAAAATTAAGCAGTGAAACTTAAAATTTAAGTGCGGCCCAAAACTAGCTTAATTGAATTGCATACTAAAATTGACACTAAAAATTATGAAATAAGGTTTAAATACGGCGCAAAGCTAACCTAGTTAACCTAATTAGTACATAGCCAAATGTTGAAGATAAATAATAAAGAACGAAATCAACGACGATTTAATAATCGGAACTTACATGTAGCGAGGGAAAAAGGGAGAACAACTCGAAAGATCAAGTCTCCGTTGCTCAGTCTCAGCCTCAAACCGGGCTGTGATTCGATCACTAACTAATTAGAATTTTGAAATGATACAAATCAACGGCATGGAGTTAAGCTAAGTGTTGGAGTCAACAGCTGCTACACTTTTATTTAAGACTGACTTTCATGATATCATCTACCCATATGACTACCATAAAGACTAATTAGTTAAATAAAGCCTACTGAAGCAAGCATAAAGAAAAGTAGAACGATTGGTTTCTTGCCAGCTTAGCCAGCCAGCCGGTCAGTCAGTCAGTCAATCAGTCAGTCAGTCAGTCAGTTAGTCAGTCAGCCAGCCAGCCAGTCAGTCAGTCAGTCAGTCAGTCAGTCAGTCAGTCAGTCCGTCCGTCCGTCCGTCCATCCATCCATCCATCCATCAATCAAACAGTCAGTCGGACGGTCAGTCATTCACTCACTCAATTAATTCACTCAATCTCTCGTTGAGTGAAAAAAAGGACAACTGGATAGGACAAGCATATGCAAAAGCCATGCCTGTAAAATTGCGTTTAACTTTGACTTTTTGATACTTCAATAGGACACACGAACTAAGGAATTTGACAACAAAATTGCTAAAAGCAGGCTCTCTATGTGCAGCACTTCGGCCTTCTGCAACATTTTCCAAATATGACCTTTATCTCCTGCTTAAAATTACTGTTGAAATAAAAGTAAACAAACGGATTTACTGCACTGTAAGCGTTTGACAACCAAACTATAAACTTAAGTGCAGGGTACGGCAAACTAATCTTATGCAAGCAATATAAACCAACAAAAACATGAAATGGACACCAACACAAAACAAACAAAACCACAACAGCAATCATCATCTGGGAAACTTTTTTAGCTGTCTTCATCACTTCTATTTGTCTTTGGTCGCGATTGGTTCCTTCCCCTGGTGGATCACGTGACCATAAACGGACACTCACGATTGAATATAGCACAGTCATGGCCAGAAGAGGTACAAGAAAGTTAAGAAGCAGTAAACACAGTGCCGTTACGTTCCATGCATTCATCGCAACGTGTGAATAATCAATGAGGCAGATAAAATGTCCTTCGAGGAACACTATTTTTGCCATAATTTTCATTCCAGCCGCTGACCCAATCGCCCAGATCCACAATCCCATAATAACAAGCCGAATATGAAGTGATATCGGAGAAGACTGCAAGGGCCGAGTTACCCCAAAATATCGGTCAATGGCAATTGCTGTCGGGGTCCATACGGAACAAAACGTTGGCAGAAAAAACACCCACACTGCGAACTTACAAGTCACCAGGCCTTCCTTTCCACCAAACCACTCTCTGTGAAATAGGGAATCACTAAACATGGCGCGCATGCTTGTCAGCGTTGCAATCTGCACAAGCTTGATTGAGTATGAGATGACTGGTTGCTGTCTTCAAGAATTGTCTTGTACGTATGATGTGAATGAGCACAGAGTTGCTTGCCAATGACGTCAATATGAGAAGGATATAGGCTATGCATAGAGCGGGTAATGCAACTGTAATCATTGACGCTAACGTTAATAGACGAGTAGTGTGTTTCCCTGGAATTGATATAGGGATGTTAGTTTTTAGCAACATGGGAGTTTGGGGTGTAAATCATATTTGGTTGCGTTTCAAGACAAACTCCTTAGGCCTGTAAGTCAGTTATAGAATTAATCCCTTAGAGCAGGTTTCAATTGAGTGCCGTAAAACCAAAACCAAACCAATTACTTACTAATTAAACTACTCCGTCAATCTCAAACCTTAGTAAAACCAAAATCAAAACCAAAATCAATGTAATTGCCTGATTACTTTCGACACTCGATTGAAAATCGCTCTATGTGGGCAACAGCAACACGTATTTTACGTGGGACTCCAAGGTGGGACTCAAACGTGGAAAACCATTTGTTCCGCATTATTTTTCAGATTAATTTTGGATATGGTATCTTGTACTCTCGCAGATAATGTTACTTCCTTCGTAGCCGGGCTGTTTTTGAAAGCCACTTGGCTTTCATGTAATTTTGCCAGGGTGGCTATCTTAAGACCCTTCTGGGGTTTCGGAAGCCAGGGGTAGTTTAAAAATAATTTGAAGGAGAACAATTAAAAATAAGGCCTGTATTCACTCTTAATTTTCATCATCCCTCCCAAATGTCACCAATTCAAAATATTTTCCTATTTTCCTTTTCTTCAATGTGAGAGGTAGCTTTAAATAATACCTTAATTTTACAAGTTGTCGGTGAAGTTGGTGACAGTCTCCATAATTCATGAAACGTGACAAAGAAAAGATATCAAACAAAACTTGACGTAACATATCTTTCTTAGAACATAACAGAAATAGTTACGTAGCTCCTGTTATAAGGCTAAGGATCCAAAATAGCTCAGAGGCGCGGCTAATGGAGAAATGTGAAATTGAATTTAACACATATTTTCAAGTCCCAACCCTTTGCTTCATAGCTACCGGCAAGGGGCAAATTGATAATAACATTGAGTGACGGAACATTCGTAGTTTTCATGCTGATCGATGTATAATTTCGATGATTTGTTTATTCAAGTTCTTTTTCCTTATCCTGCTTTGTTTTTCATCCCTTCTAAGGGGAGACAAGATCCTCATTGACTAAACTCAGATCATAGGAGCGGGTAAATACGGCGGGCAAAAAGGCAAGGACAAATAGCCGTCAAGTCACTAAAAGCCATATTCAGCACCATGTGATCAGTGAAGGATCTTGATGTTTCCATGGCAACCATATTATGACAAACTTTTGCAAATTTTGAATTTAAGTTTCTGTTTTTAATGAAAATGCTTTCACTTCTTATAGTAACTCTTACATGCTTGCTTATTTGAGCTTTCTTCATCGGTTTTGATCATTTTTGAGCAATTGTCGGAGGTATTCTAACTTTTTGTAACAATCTTAAAGTCCTAAATGAATCTAAGCTGGCGGATTCAAGATGGCGGCTGTTCGGAATGGTGGCGTCATTTCTACCGAAGCTGTCAGTGAATATGTAGAGGTACCGCATCTTGATTAAATACAGCTGCACTCTTGAAATGTGGACAAACGTTTCTGAGAAATTAAGTGGACTTCAGAAGAAAAGCAGCAATGTTGTCCTTGCGCTACATTGGCTTACGATTGTCTTTTATTAATGCTAGTTTCATTTCCGACTGGTTGTTTTTTCCCCTGCTAAAACGATTAGCTTCACCGACATCTTTGCAAGTAAGTACTGACAGCTACCAGGCATAAATTTTAGAAAAAATTAAAACCTGGATGATTTTCTTTCTTGAATACATGGGATTTGGGCATGCAGCCGGCAGTAGCTATCTTTAAAGTTGCTAAAACACATATATTTTTTTCACTGTAACAAAATGACCTTAACTGATCGATTATGTCTATTCGCTAGTCAGGACAAAAACTGGGCGTTCCAGGAAATCACTGAGTTTTCGCCAAGTGTGAAAGTTTTTTATACTCAGATGATCATGAAGTCCCCAATATTTTGTATTTCCACAGTTTTAGCCAATTTGTCACGCGCTATCATAACTAAGAGATCCAGATAGGCTCAGTTTCCACCCAAGGCTGGGAATTGAGCGAAACATCCAGACAGAGTTGTTACTAAATCGATGCGAATTTTCTAGTAAGTGCGAGATAAAAAACTTTACGAAGCACCAAATACAATGAATCGCTTCTGCTTTGCGCTGACGAAATCTTAAGCTCGGATCTGAATAAAGAAGCATAAGTCTTGGACACCGAAAATTAGTCATTGATGTCTCCGCGTGATTGACCAGCCTAGAGAGTCAAAGAGTTACCCGGCTACACTACTCAGCTCTTGGTTATAAAATAACTGCATTTTCCACCTTACAAACTCAGATGAACTCACCTTGGTCCTTACTTCAACAATTGGCCACTTGTCTGATTCTGAAAAGCTTACACCTTGTTCTAACAACAAGTATCAGAGAGAGTCTCCCCTCATGTCTGTGATCTTGCTTTAAATTGTTTCAACTAACACATCTCGAGCAGCATTTTGCTTTTTAACGTTGGTGACTAACCCTTATTTATGTTGCCTTGGTTTTATGTCATACGGCTTACAAAAAATTTACTTAAGCTCAAGATTCTTTCGGAAATGAATTCAGTGAACCTATTACTCTAATTTGGTTGTGTAAATAATTTAAAAGGAAGTTTTTGTTTCCAGGAGATTTCTAGCTAGGAAATAAAAGAAATGTTCCATTAGGCTTAATAATATGCGATTTCATGAAGCGAAAAAGCGTCTAAGAATTTCAGGCAATATTTTGCACGAAATTTACTAACTTGGATTTTTCAAACCATGACGGTTGCCGATGGTACTGGCTCGAAATCTTTGATTCTAATTTTACTTGTAAATTAATTGCACATTGCGTCACAAGATTAGTTACCATCAAGTGTTACGGCTTCTTTACAAAGTAATGTGGATTGCCTTATATATTATTATTATTATTATTATTATTATTATTATTATTATTATTATTATTCAGTGTATTTTTGACCCACCTTACATTTTCAACGTCGCAAGAAAATCAGTTAAAAGTTGGTTAAAATATTTAGCCAGGGCCTTCAATCAAAAGTTATGTTTCGTTTGGGTTAATTTGCTCTTAGACAGACACCTGCTGTTCTGGCAACAGAGCTTAAATTCCCAATATAATTAAGCCAGATAAAAATACCAAAGCATGATTTTTCTGTACTTTAATCTCAACCGAAAAGCGGCCTTCTATGAAGGTTGTCTAGAGCACTTTGCTTTCTTTTCGGCATCTGACTGATGTTGTAAATTGATTGTTTGACAATACCGGAATGAAGCACTTCCAAGTGCCATGGCTATTTTAAGGACATTTGCAACTTTCTATCTTAGCTCCCCAGGCAAAAAAAAAAACAAACAAACAAAAAAAAAACGTAACAATTTACAAAACTCAAAACTCAACTCACTCCCTCTTTCCTTCTTCTTCACTTCACTAAGTCACCCAATACCTGCTGACAGGTGAGAAGTTTGTTTGCATTTGGAACTTCTCGTCATGTCCCAGTTGGATGGAAGAAATCGACATCCATCATCCCTTCATCTTGAGCCTCCGTTTGCAGAGTCGCTTGTTGTCCTATTGTACAACTTGTAAATTTTGCTGGTTAATGACAGCAGTGGCAAATATGTAACAGTCCTATTCCAAAGAACTAGGTCCGCAATGCGTACTTGCGGGCTTATGCATAGTTTTATTCCATTCGGTTGGACATTTTTGTCGTTTAAGGTAAGTATCTGGGAGTTGAATTGCTACAAACGAGAAGGCAATCACTGGAAATATAAAAGTGCAGAAATAGGTCAATTATGTAACATACATATATTTTTTGGATTTGTGGTATCAACATAGACAAGTTGTTACAGCTTTTAAGTAGTTAATTTATTGCAGAATACTGTTTACTAGATTGAATTTATAGGTTATGCAGAATTGACGGATTTTCGTGAAATTTTGCCAAACTTTTCCAGGGATAATGACAAACGAAAGTGTGTCGGGAAATTTTGATATTTAACATGTTTTTCCTGTGGCGTCCACTTAGGAAACACATCTTGTATATTTTTAGCTACTCCAACTTTAGATGCAAATATCTAGACAACTAATCAGAATATCGCAAAAGCCTGATATGCGTTTGTTGATTGATGCCTTGTGAATAAGACTGTGCAGTCATTTTGCTCGTGTTACAGCATCTGATAACCGACAAATTCACTAGAAGAACCCTCGTTCGTTTCACCCCTTACCGGCTCCTGAAGTTCTTAAAATAAAATCTCGCTTTAATTGTATGTTTATCGTAAACTTCATTCATTAAGCTTTCTTCTGATATATAGTTTGTTAGGGTTGTATTGAGACTGGCGCTTATACGAATTTTTTGCCCGAAGGACACCGATCAGAACACTGTATCAGAAACAACGTAATCATTTACATTCATGTAAAATAAATGTACTGTTATTTACCTGTGTTCCTGGGTCGTTTTGAGCCGTTTCGAAGTGATTTGAACAGAAACGAAGGTAGGCTCTGTAGCATGGCATGCGTTTCCGTACGAAGAGCTTTTCCACATTCTGGCAGCGCGTAAATTGGAGCGAGGGCAAAAAAGATGACCACCCCCTGCTTCGTCAATTTTTTGGCGCTCCAATTTACCCGCGGCCAGACTGCGGTAAATAACAGTACATTTATTTTACATGAATTTAAATGATTACATTATTTTTGATACAGTGTTCTGATACCCTGTGGTTAAGATTACTTTCCACCTTCGGGGGTGTCCACGATTGATTTCAAAGTTTTACTTAACGAGCTATTTATTCAGTTGTATGCAAATTAATTAAGCACTTACTCCATTTAAGGTGGTCTTAAACCTTCAGATATAAATTTTTCTCCATGAAACAATTTTTCGAAATTCAACATCTCTGACCATTTGCCAAACGTATTTTGATTTTTTTTCTAATTACTACTTGATTTACCTTTGAATTAATAAATCTGCACATGGTTGCTATATTTTAACATAGCAACGCCTGTAGCAACGGTTATTTGTTTTATAAAACGTGTATCTCTATTTTTAAGATATTAGACCACCATAAGGTGGCTCAAAACAGTTTCCAGCACTTTCCAAGACTTAGATTTTGATGAGACATGATGAGACAAAGTGTCTCAATTTTAACTGGGCCGTTTTCGTCTCATGGAAGGGAATTACCTTGGGATATCTGGGAGAATGACTGCTAGAGAAAAGTTATTTAAACTCCTCTCATAATGTCCAAGAATCTGTTAAACAGCTCAGTTGCATCCAAAGAGACATTATAGAGTCAGAAGCAGTGGCGCTAGCAAATAACAGGCAATTAACATATTACGCAAAATATTTAACCCCTTGAAGATTATTTTTTACTTGTTACCCTAGCGTTTGATCAAAGTACACGAAAATGTACCAGAAGAGTAGATTTCTAAGTTATTTAACGGATAGTTTGACCGCGTTATGAAAAATAAAGAAGTCGCTGGAAGCGATATCGTGTTATCAACAAGTTTCATGGTAGGTAATTAACAGGCGCTAGGCTTGTGTAATATAAGTCGTTAAATGATATTCAGGGATTTTTTACATTGCTTTTTACTTGTAAGTTAGTTATAGTGCGAAGTAAAAAATACGCCAATAGTAACAACAGTGTTTATCTTTGATGCATAAGTCTGTTGTAAATATTGATACTATATCTCCTGAAAATACGAATATATTTAGAGTAGGAATTCTGAATTATCCCAACCAATGCACCGTTTGTATTTATACCAATCATAAGCTTTAAACACAACGCAATAACAACTGCCACTGACAGCGGGCCAGCATCACAACAATAGCAGTAAATATATGCAAAAAAAAAAAAAAAAGAAAAGAAAAAGAAAAAAGAATGGAAAGGAAAAAAAAAAACTACAAGGGGGAACGGAAGTATTGGAAATATGGTCAAGCCAGAAGTAAAAGCTTTTGAGTAATTTACTTTTAATTCAACGCTTGTTATTCTTGTACCCCACCATACCGTCAGGTGCTTAACAAGATCTCATCTGAACTTCATTCATTCGCCCCAGTGTAGATTTATGAAGTTAATTGTCTTGTAAGTTAATCTTACACTAGAGGTCTTTTCAGTCAAAAATAATTGTTTTTTGGTTTATTTGCTTACCTAAAATTTTATGGAAAAAAAAAAACCGTGGAAAATCCCCAAAAGGGTGCTTGCCAACGGACTACAGGTAGAGGAGAACTCACCGATGAAATGAACTTGACGCAAGCGACAAGCAGTGGTAGTTTCAACACCAATAGAATTACAAACAACAGCGATGAATTCAGAGGTAATGCTACACTTAAAGTTATTTATATCACATATTCAGTTTGTATGTGTACCCGAAACGTTCCACATAAGAAGATGCATTTATAAGGAACTAAAACGACAATATACGATAGCATTTCTAGAAAATAACGTAGCTGTATCTACCACTCAAAACGTTCAATACCTAACATTTTAGCCTGTTGCCCGGCAATAACAACAGTGCTTTTATTTTAGCAATAGAAACCATTTGGATGTTGTATTTTGCAAAACTAGACTGAGTACTGAGGGTATGCATTTTTCATTCCTCATTGCATAGATGATGACTCCCTAACCTATGCAAACTATGAATGAAGTCTTTAGCCAAGCCTACATCGGTTTATATGTACGTATTAATTTTCGTCTTTTTATTTCTAATCTCCAGGAGACATGCCATGGACGGTCGCTGGAGTATCACACATTTTCCTGATATATTTTGGATACATTATCATATCTCTGGCGTCACTATTCGGCAACTCATTCATCATCCACGTTATACGAACAGACAACTCCATGAAGACCACTGTAAACTACTTGATTTTAAATCAAGCATGTGCTGATCTCTTAATTACTTTGCTAGCATTTATGAACGCCATCCATTATACCTCATTCGACTACCTGTGGTTTGGAGGAATAGGAGGTTTGATCACTTGCAAATTATTTAAAGCCAGCTTTGTAATTTTACCCTTCTTTTCAGTTTGGATCCTTGTAATCATTGCTTTTGAGCGCTATTACGCAGTAATTCGTCCTTTAAAATTGTTGCCCCTATCCCAGAATTTAAAGAAAACCATTGTGCTGCTGTGGGTTTGGTCCATTGTTTCTTCCACGGGCATCCTTGTTAGCGCCAACTTGGTAAAAATCAAGGAATCACATTACTGTTTCGTATTGAGTGCTCCACCCTTCTGGAAGAAATACAATATGATCGTTTCAGCTCTCAATAGTTTGCTGCCTCTTTTAATAATAGCAGTTATATATACTGTAATATGTGTCAAAATGTGGTCTCGAGAGATACCGGGAGATGGAAACAATCGGACTCAAGGACAAGCCGACGCCATCAAAACGGCGTGGAAGGTTACCCGGATGATGATTGCTGTTGTCGTTTTGTTCCTGGTTTCTTGGCTTCCTATGCAAATATCATCGACATTGCAAAGTTTTGGACATGTGCAAATAGACCACAACTTAGGTTTCTTCCTTATCTGGCTAACGGTTGTCTACAGTGGACTTAATCCCTATGTTTATTTCATCTTCAGTGCAAAGTTCAGGAAAACGTTAAAGCGCGTTTTTGGAAATTTTAACAGTGTTCTTCATTATCGATCTCAAAGTGTAGAGCTTCAGCAAATCTAAAATAAAACAGCTAAATTCTGTAAAAGTTATCATTGATGTAGGGCGAGCTTGTGCAAATTGTAATTGCCAAATCATCATATACGGATATGCAGCCAAATACATTGTTTCCTAATGTTAGATCATAGTAAATTTTTTAGTATTAGAAATTGTATTATATAAGACAAAGTTGCATTAAAAGAATTAGTAAATGTAAGACATTCTTAGTGAACCATTTAATTATTCTATTTGCGGTCGAATGGAGTGATCTCTCGTAGATCTACGTAAAGGCGAACTCTGCACAATTTTAGGTGCACGCTCTTTACTTTTACTAGTTTTGACAATGACAGCAGCGAAAATATCCATAACTAAACTTATTTGAGCGAATTTAAGTTGAGTTTGTTTTCCGGCAACAAAAACGTTTTAGACTCAATATATGCAAAATATATATGATTTTATTTTTTCAAAATGTCGAAACGGAAGTTTTGGCGTATATTTTGCTAAATTATTTGATTTCCAAAAATGAAAAACGTAGTTTATTTTAATTAAAGTCGGCGAAGAAAACACAAATAAATTTAGACTTTAAACGACTCAGTTGGGAAACTCTATACAATGGACATGACATATTGTGTGAACAGCAGCAAAATCCAATTCAATCATTGACGAGCCAGATGTCCCATTTTTCTTTGTCTAACCTCGCAGTTCTTATCACACTTCATTCCAAAAATTACCTGAATAGACGTTTTGTATTTGCAAAAACTGTGGGAAAAAAATAGAGGAGAGGAAATGCGATATTCTACATCTAATCACTGCTGGTTAAAAGTTGTTAAAACGAACCCAACATATAATTAAATTTAAATTTGCCGAAAAGTAATCGAAATGAAAACCAACCTTTGAAATAAGTAAGTAAAACAATAAGACTTCTTAAACACTCTTGATGTAACAATTGACTCTTCACGAAATAGGACAAATTGAGATAAAACAAATTAAAACAATGCAGCAAAAATAAAGGTTCATTTCAGCGACAAGGAACATATTAAGTGGCGATATGTACCGGAAAAAGACAAGTTTCTTGTCTTGTGTCTGGTGTACTGCGTAAAGACAAATAGAAATATTGTTTAGCTAGGATAATTCAATTTTTCCAAATAAAATTAAGTGAACCTTTTAGGAATCAATCGAGCAATGGGAACTGCGAAAATATTATTTTAGAAAAAAAATTATTAAATATTTTAATTTGTAGATAAACTGGAAGGGGTCTTTCCATGCATTTGGATGTTACGGTGACAATTTAATTAAAAATAGGAAAGACGAAAGTCTAATAACTGCTTTCTATTAATGGATTTGAAAATCCTGCGTGTAAGTTTCACGTACACTGTAAGGCCGAGATAAACTCGAGATGGACTCCACCTTCCTGGGAAACAACAGTAGAATAAATTTTCAATATATCATGAACAGCAGCATTTTGGAGAAAGAAGGTATGTTATCAGCATGCTATCTATTTAGCAAAACTACGTTACGTGACGTGAACCCTAACATAAGAAAATTTAACTCTACCGGTAAACTACATGGAACTCAAGCACAACATACTCTCTAGAGATATAAATAGTTTAATACTTCTGATAAGGGATTAGAAAAAGAATACATCCTAGACCTGATGCAATATAACTATTACTTAGTAAGACACTGGAAAAACTCATCGGTGTCGGATTCAATTTGGATTTCATACAAACAATTGTCGTTTTGCTGGGGGGTGAGAAAACCTTCAGCAGCTACTGATTCACCCCTGATAACAACTTTATAAACGAATATTTTACGCACTAATTTTTTGTTCATTACTTCTAAACTGGCTCAAAATGGTCAAAACCGGTGAATAATTTTATCTTGGAGCGAGGGCAAAAAAAATAACCACCCCCTGCTTCGTCGATTTTTTTTACTTTCGCTCAATTTACGCACAGCTAGACTGCGGTAAATTACAGTACATTTATTTCACATGAATTTAAATGATTACGTTATTTTTGATACAGTGTTCTGATACCCCTTGGTTAAGATTACTTTCCACCCTCGGGGGTGTCCTACAATAGACCAATTTCTATATATTAAAATTCAGCCTGAAACAATATACCTCAGCACGAGGCTCTGGGGAATAAAGCCCACAAACTCTGTATTTATTCCCCAGAACCTCGTCCTGACGTCCATTGTTTTAGGCTGAATTTTAATATATCGAAATTGGTCTATTGATATCAAAGTTTTACTTAAGGAGCTATTGATTCAGTTGTATGCAAATCGATTAAGCACTTACTCTATTTAAGGCGGTCTTAAACCTTCAGATATAAAGTTTTCTCCATGAAACAATTTTTCGAAATTCAACATCTCTGACCACTTGCAAAACGTATTTTGATTTTTCTCTAGTTACTCCTTGATTTACGTTTAAATGAATAAATCTTGCTATATTTTAACATATCAACGCCTGTAGCAACGGTTATTTGTTTTATAAAACATGTACATCTATTTTTAAGATGTTAGACCAACATAAGGTGGCTCAAAACAGTTTCCAGCACTTTCCAAGACTTAGATTTTGATGAGACATGATGAGACAAAGTGTCTCAATTTTAACTGGGCCGTTTTCGTCTCATGGAAGGGAATTATCTTGGCATATCTGGGAGAGTGACTGCTGGAGAAAAGTTATTTAAGCTCCTCTCATAATGTCCAAGAATCTGTTAAACAACTCATTTGCATCCAAAGAGACATTATCGAGTCAGAAGCAGTGGCGCTAGCAAATAACAGGCAATTAGCATATTACACAAAATATTTAACCCTTCGAAGAGTTTTTTTACTTGTTAGCCTAGCTTTTGATCGAAGTACACAAAAATGTACCAGAAGCGTAGATTTCTAAGTTATTTAACGGATAGTTTGACCGCGTTATGAAAAAAGAAGAAATCGCTTGAAGCGATATCGTGTTATCAACAAGTTTCATGGTAGGTAATTGACAGGCGCTAGGCTTGTGTAATATAAGTGGTTAAATGATATTCAGGGATTTTTTACATTGCTTTTCACTTGTAAGTTAGTTATAGTGTGAAGTAAAAAGTACGCCAACAGTAACAACAGTGTTTATCTTTGATGCATAAGTCTGTTGTAAATATTGATACTATATCTCCTGAAAATACGAATATATTTAGAGTAAGACTTCTGAATTATCCCAACCAATGCACCGTTTGTATTTATACCAATCATAAGCTTTAAACACAACGCAATAACAACTGCCACTGACAGCGGGCCAGCATCACAACAATAGCAGTAAATATATGCAAAAAAAAAAAAAAAAGAAAGAAAAAGAAAAAAGAATGGAAAGGAAAAAAAAAAAAAAACTACAAGGGGGAACGGAAGTATTGGAAATATGGTCAAGCCAGAAGTAAATGCTTTTGAGTAATTTACTTTTAATTCAACGCTTGTTATTCTTGTACCCCACCATACCGTCAGGTGCTTAACAAGATCTCATCTGAACTTCATTCATTCGCCCCAGTGTAGGTTTATGAAGTTAATTGTCTTGTAAGTTAATCTTATACTAGAGGTCTTTTCAGTCAAAAATAATTGTTTTTTGGTTTATTTGCTTACCTAAAATTTTATGGAAAAAAAAAAACCGTGGAAAATCCCCAAAAGGGTGCTTGCCAACGGACTACAGGTAGAGGAGAACTCACCGATGAAATGAACTTGACGCAAGCGACAAGCAGTGGTAGTTTCAACACCAATAGAATTACAAACAACAGCGATGAATTCAGAGGTAATGCTACACTTAAAGTTATTTATATCACATATTCAGTTTGTATGTGTACCCGAAACGTTCCACATAAGAAGATGCATTTATAAGGAACTAAAACGACAATATACGATAGCATTTCTAGAAAATAACGTAGCTGTATCTACCACTCAAAACGTTCAATACCTAACATTTTAGCCTGTTGCCCGGCAATAACAACAGCGCTTTTATTTTAGCAATAGAAACCATTTGGATGTTGTATTTTGCAAAACTGGACTGAGTACTGAGGGTATGCATTTTTCATTCCTCATTGCATAGATGATGACTCCTTAACCTATGCAAACTATGAATGAAGTCTTTAGCCAAGCCTACATCGGTTTATATGTACGTATTAATTTTCGTCTTTTTATTTCTAATCTCCAGGAGACATGCCATGGACGGTCGCTGGAGTATCACACATTTTCCCGATATATTTTGGATACATTATCATATCTCTGGCGTCACTATTCGGCAACTCATTCATCATCCACGTTATACGAACAGACAACTCCATGAAGACCACTGTAAACTACTTGATTTTAAATCAAGCATGTGCTGATCTCTTAATTACTTTGCTAGCATTTATGAACGCCATCCATTATACCTCATTCGACTACCTGTGGTTTGGAGGAATAGGAGGTTTGATCACTTGCAAATTATTTAAAGCCAGCTTTGTAATTTTACCCTTCTTTTCAGTTTGGATCCTTGTAATCATTGCTTTTGAGCGCTATTACGCAGTAATTCGTCCTTTAAAATTGTTGCCCCTATCCCAGAATTTAAAGAAAACCATTGTGCTGCTGTGGGTTTGGTCCATTATTTCTTCCACGGGCATCCTTGTTAGCGCCAGCGTAAAAATCAAGGAATCACATTACTGTTTCGTCTTGAATGTTCCACCCTTCTGGAAGAAATATAATATGATCGTTTTAGCTCTCAATAGTTTGCTGCCTCTTTTAATAATAGGAGTTATATATGCTGTAATATGTGTCAAAATGTGGTCTCGAGAGATACCGGGAGATGGAAACAATCCGAATCAAGGACAAGCTGACGCCATCAAAACGGCGTGGAAGGTTACCCGGACGATGATTGCTGTTGTCGCTTTGTTCTTAGTTTCTTGGTTTCCTATGCAAATATCATCGATATTGGAAAGTTTTGGACATGTGCAAATAAACTACAAGTTAGGTTTCTTCCTTATCTGGCTAACGGTTGTCTACAGTGGACTTAATCCTTATGTTTATTTCATCTTCAGTGCAAAGTTCAGGAAAAAGTTCAAGCGCTTTTTTGGAAATTTTAGTAGTGTTCTTCATTATCGATCTCAAAGTGTAGAGCTTCAGCAAATCTAATATAAAACAGCTTAATTTTCTAAAAGGTATCATTAATGTAGGGCGAGTTTGTGCACATTGTAATTGCCAAATCGTCCTATACGGATATGCAGCCAAATACATTGTTTCCTAATGTTAGATCATAGTAAATTTTTTAGTATTAGAAATTGTATATATAAGACAAAGTTGCATTAAAAGAATTAGTGAATGTAAGACATTCTTAGTGAACCATTTAATTATTCTCTTTGTGGTCGAATGGAGTGATTTCTCGTAGATCTACGTAAAGGCGAACTCTGCACAATTTCAGGTGCACGCTCTTTACTTTTACTAGTTTTGACAATGACAGCAGCGAAAATATCCATAAATAAACTTATTTGAGCGAATTTAAGTTGAGTTTGTTTTCCGCCAACAAAAACGTTTTAGACTCAATGTATGCAAAATATATTTAACAAATAAAGAAGCCCCGACTGTGCTCTGTTCTGTTGTAAAGCACGCAGGAAGCGGTAGAGCACGAAAGAATAGTAGGGGAAAACACGAGACGTAGTCGAGTGTTTTTCCCTACTTCTTGAGTGCTCTACTGCTTCCTAAGTGCTTTACAACAGAACAGAGCACAGTCGAGGCTTCTTTATTTGTTTTATGATAAAGAATCAGATAATTTCCCCACGCATTCGGCTGAATTTTCAAACCAAACTTTATTTTCCAAACGAGCAAAAGTGGCGTCAGCCGTGCACTGTTCTCTGATAAAGCACGTTAAAATAAGCCAATCACAATCCTTGTTAGAATTATTCAAATAATTTGATTGGCTAACGAAGCGACAGCTGTCAATCACAAAATGGACTTTAGCTAAGCTTTCAGTTTCGAGAAGTTTGAGCGGCCTTGGAGAGAAGAACGATGCCTTCAAAGTTCGCTTTTAAGTTAATTTTTAAATACGAATCTCAAGGCAGGTAAAGGTTTATAGTCCAGAGGAATCCGGCCGTATTGTGGCCCATGAAAACGAGCACTTTTCTAGTGGAAATTACGAAACGCGGAGCTCAAAGCTTGTGGATGAAAATGCGAAATGCCGGGTTGAATTTGAAAGGAGCTACAGTTATTTGTGGCTTGTAGCCGCATGCAGCAAGATTGCCCGAACTAGCGTAAAAGTTAGAAAGACTTAACGGCTCCCACTGGTTCTACTTCGAGCACAGAAGAGAATATCACAGCAAGTTTTGCACTGACCACTCGTCGGTTTACTTCGCTGAGATGACCGGAGAACGAGCGTTACTACACTGCATGTAAGTGTTCTTTGAGCAAATGAGCATTTTTAATTGTAAATTTACAAAAATAAAGCTTCTCATCATAAACAGAGACAGTTCAGTTGTTTTCTGTCGTTGTTTTACTTCTTAGTATAATTTCTGCCTTCGTAACAAAATTAATGTCTTTATCGAAGCACTGTTTAGGTTGAGAATTTGTGTATTTCGCTACAGCTGTACATGTTTTGTCGGCGGGAATCTAGCAAAACTTGTTATTTTAGTACAGTTTTAACACTACTGTTGCTAACAATGGTCTCTGTGAGCCATATTCACTGCAGAAAAATAGCTCGCTTCCAGTGCGTTTTTCTGAGTCACAGGGGATGTTTAATTTGGGTCAAATTTGTCAAAATTCCGAAGCAAAAATTTGGAAGCCAACTTACCGTCATCAACCCGTACTCTGTTCTCTGATAAAGCACGCTGTTTCAGCCATTCAGAGCGCGCGTTATATGGAAACTTTATTATAAATGATTTTATTTTTTTAAAATGTCGAAACGGAAGTTTTGGCGTATATTATGCTAAATTGTTGGATTTCCAAAAATGAAAAAGGTAGTTTATTTTAATTAAAGTCGGCGAAGAAAACACAAATAAATTTAGACTTTAAACGACTCAGTTGGGAAACTCTTTACAATAGACATGTCATATTGTATGCACAACAGCAAAATCCAATTCAATCATCGACGGGCCAGATGTCCCATTTTTCTTTGTCTAACCTCGCAGTTCTTATCACACTTCACTCTAAAAATTATCTGAATAGACGTTTTGTATTTGCAAAAACTGTGGGAAAAAAATAGAGGAGAGGAAATGCGATGTTCTGCATCTAATCAATGCTGGTTAAAAGTTGTTAAAATGAACCCAACATATAATTAAAATTAAGGTTACTTCAAACCTTCGCGAGTGTCCTCCAGAAAAAAAATTCGTACGCGCGCTGTTTTCAAGGAAACCGCCACAAACTATACATCAACAGAAAGGTTATAAAATGTAAAATTCGATAAAATTACGTTTTGTTTTGGATTTTGTTTTCCAAAGGCGGCAGAGGCCGTCAACTCCAAAATGACTGACTGACGTTCCAGCGAATTAATCGGGTATCAAATGCGATCGTTCTGCAAAATAACTGTGCAGTGTTTATCACAAAGCCTCAATCTCCAAAAACGCGTCAGCATTTTCTTTTATTCCTATTGGTTATCTTTTCATAGATCTGTCAACTTCGACTATCGAAAAATTCGCCTAACCTGTTGCGTTAAAGGCCGCCACGAGGAAAGTATTTAAAATAAAGGAATTCGCCGACACTCTTTTGTTCCATATCTATCAGTGAATGTTCTGACCAAATTTCATGGAAAACCGTCAAATCTGCATACTCTATTAATTCATTGAAAGAGAAGGGATTCTCTCGAAAAACGAGTCTGAGTTTTCGCCTTCTAAAGATTTATAAACATATCACGCCTTCACAGAGGAATGTGTCAACTTAAAAAGCCGCGAGCCAATGAAATAACAGAACCCCTAAAGTTCACAGTAATGAAACTTGAGCTTCGCGGACTTTAATTTTCTTGACCAAAAAAAATCGACCAATGTAGCCCCGCTAAAGTTTGAAGTAACCTTAAGTTTGCAGAAAAGTAATCGAAATGAAAACCCACCTTTCAAATAAAATCTTATCACACTCCACTCTAAAAATTACCTGCATAAACGTTTTGTATTCGCACAAACTGTGGGGAAAAAAAAATAGAGAGGAAATGCGATGTTCTGCATCTAATCAATGCTGGTTGAAAGTTGTTAAAATGAACCCAACATATGATTAAAATTAAGTTTGCAGAAAAGTAATCGAAATGAAAACCCACCTTTGAAATAAGTAAGTAAAACAATAAGACTTCTTAAACACTCTTGACGTAACAATTGACTTTTCACGAAATAGGACAAACTGAGATAAAACAAATTAAAACAATGCAGTAGAACTAAAGGTGTATTTAAGCGATAAGGAACATATTAAGTGGCGATATGTACCGGAAAAAAAAATGTCTTGTCTTGTGTCTTGTGTACTGCGTAAAGACAAATAGAAATATTGTTTAGCTAGGATTATTCAATTTTTTTCATATAAAGTCAAGTGAACCTTTTAAGAATCAATCGAGCAATGGGAACGGCGAAAATACAATTTTATAAAAAAAATTATTAAATATTTTAATTTGTAGATAAACTGGACGGGGTCTTTTCATGCATATGGGTGTTACGGTGACAATTTAATTAAAAATAGGAAAGACGGAAGTCTAATAAGTGCCCTCTGTTAGTGGATTTGAAAATCATGTGTGAAGTTTCACGTACACTGTAAGGAGATAAACTCGAGATGAACTCCACCTTCCTGGGGAACAACAGTAGAATAAATGTTCAATATATCATGAACAGCAGCATTTTGGAGAAAGAAGGTATGATATCAGCATGCTATCTATTTAGCAAAACTACGTTACGGGACGTGAGCCCTAACATAAGAAAATTTAACTCTACCGGTAAACTACATGGAACTCAGGCACAACATACTCTGTTAGACATATAAATAGTTTAATATTTCTGATAAGGGATTAGAAAAAGAATACATCCAAGACCTGATGCAATATAACTATTACTTAGTAAGACACTGGAAAAAGTAATCGGTGTCGGATTCAATTTGGTTTTCATACAAACAATCGTCGTTTTGCTGGGGTATGACAAAACCTTCAGCAGCTACTGATTCACCCCTGATAACAACTTCATATACGAATACTTTACACACTAACTTTTTGTTCATTACTTCTAAACTGGCTCAAAATGGTCAAAACAGGTGAATAATTCTATCTTAATCAAGTAGAGTAAAAAAAAGTAAAAAAAAAAAAAAAAGAAAAAGAAAAGTAAAAAAAAAAGGATGAAAATTTGTCGCCAGGTTTCGGAGCCAATCGTGTAGCGTAGTAATGGGAAACCGATTGGTTTTCGAAAATTAAGTGAGAAACACTCTAACAAAAATCAAGTTCTTCAAGGTTTGTTGCTAAACGCTCGTAGACACAATCGTTCAAAGTTGGTGAAGTCACGCCTGAAAGCGTTAGTTGAGGAAACCTGTGAGTTGAATCTTCTGCTGCAGTATTTATATCGATATCGTGAGAAAACTATTTGAAAGAAACGAAGTGTCTCAAGTGCAGCTTAACGCCAAATGGTTTCTTGTAACAGATAGCAAAATGCTTAGCTACATATTTCTTGTTGTTTTCGACTTAGGTTCAGACGGAAAAACGGGCTTTAGTGTTTAAGAGGATGTTCACGAAATGGCCATAAATCGTAAAGTCCCATGAAGAAAGCTAGCACAGAAAAAAAACATATTGAAGTTCCCATACATTTTATGGCGTTTTTGAGAACTTAAGTGATTGTTGTCACAATTTGCCCATTGCAGATATTTGCTATCAATTAAAGGCTATTAACAGCACTACGATGAACCTTACTTAAGATGGAACAACAGAGAGAAATCAAATTTCCTAGTTCAAATAAATATCTTTGCTTTGAGATTAATGATTGTAGAACATGATACAGTGGATTTCATTTTCACATGGCTTTTCTTGTTGTAGAAATACCAAACCAAAGACAGCTTATTAAATATGCATAAATTAATGCCAAATGGCCATTTTTTTGTACCCCCTAGCTTGAAGGGAACAAAATATTTTGACCTGCGTACTTTTTTTGCCATAATCGTTTACTCACCGGACCCAAACGTTGCGCCAAGTTTGAGCGAAATCGGTGATTTAAGCTGTATCACCTCCTGCCTGTTTCTGCCTGGTTTTCTCTTGGCACTAACTCTTAATAGACTAGATGTCGTCACAACTGTCTTATCTTGTAGAGAAAGCTTAAGGTATTTCTTTCATTATCAGTATAGTCGGGCATTCAAATTCAATACTGAAAGTGTTGAAGAGGAAGCAGCACAGATATACGTACGGCAACTGGTAGTGACATGCTTAAAGTTAGACTGCTTCACAGTGTGTCATCTAAACAATTCAGTATAGTCATATCATTACAAGCGATAATTATCCATGACAATAAACTTCAATTTATGTTTCTCTCTAGTAAACACGACAGTCTTCGTTAAAGAAACACACTTCCAGCTGCTTTGGTTGCTGCATGTTGTTTACATTGCCACATTTCTTGCGTCTCTGTTCGGCAACTCAGTCATCATTCACATAATACGAACAGATAACTCCATGAAGACCACTACCAACTATCTGATTTTGAATCAAGCATGCGCAGATCTTATGATCACCTTAGCAGAGGGAATGAATGTCATTCATTACAGTTTGATGAACAACTCATGGTTAGGAGGGCTCCTTGGTTTGATCACTTGCAAGGTATTCCTTGCAGTTATATTCAGCTTCCACATGTTTTCACTTTGGGTCCTTGCAACGATTGCCGTTGAACGTTTTTACGCAGTAACGCGACCTTTGAGATCTTCACCCGTGTCTCAACATTTAAAGAAAATAATTTTTCTTCTTTGGGCTACGTGCCTTGCTACTCCTTTAAACTTCCTTCAGAATGCAAGCTTCAAAAAATTAAATGACTGTTATTACTGTGACTTGACAGATGTTCTACAAGAGTGGACAATTATTAATATCATCACCGGTGGTTTGCTGGCATTCCTACCTTTTTTGGTAATAGCAGCCCTTTACGCAAAAGTGTGTCTCACACTTTGGTCACGTCAAGTTCCAGGAGAGGGATCCAGTCAGAATGCACAACAAGTTGAAGCCGTAAAAACGGCAAGAAAAGTTACCTTGATGATGATCGTTGTTACTGTTTTTTATATAGTGTGTTGGCTTCCTTTGTTCATATCAGTTATTCTGGAGTATATAAACTATTTGGAGCTAAACGGAAGCCTCCTTTTATTTGTTCTTTGGTTAATATCTACTTACAGCGGACTTAACCCTTACGTTTATCTCACGTTTAATCAAAAATTTGGGAATGGTTTCCATAAGTTATTTAGGAATTGCCGGAGAAAAATTAAAATTCGCAATCTTAACGTTCTTTCTTTGCGATTCCAAAGCTTTGAACTTGAGCATATGTGATAGGATAAAAAGAAACATTCATTTTAGTTTGTCTGTGTTTCTTGCTAAGGATAACGAACGGAAGTTATTTACCTGCATGCATATGGGCCAGGGTTACATTTTGCAGGGTATGCTGCGTGGAAGTCAGACTGAAAAGTCAGAAGCAAAATACAAACTGTTATTTTCAGATGTTTGACATAACCTTACTTAAAAACAAAACAAAAAGAGCAACAACAACAACAACAACAACAACAACAACAATAACAATAACAACAAAAAAGAGCGAATAGAAAATATGCAAAGCTTTCCTTCACTGCAATTGCCGTGTTTTCGTTACACAATAATACAATCTAGGTGGCCAATAAAGGTGCGCGCAATATTTAGGTAGTGTTGTCAACAAATGTCATTCGTCCCATAATGTAAATATGCAAAACTTTTCCCAGATCGAAGAATGTCCTTTCATTAATCAACGTTTTCTTACTTGGAATATCAATCCCATATTGAATTCATAAATTGCTGTAGGTAGCAACAGCAACCTTGCATGGCTCAAAAAGGAGAAGACGATTATAAAGTGCCCCAGTGAACTGATAAACCTTTAAAAATTGTGGGGAGTTAGCTAGAAAATTCGTTTAGTAGACAATTTAATATGGAAAGGTTGGAGAAGTCCTCCGTCCAGTAATAGCCGATGTAGGAATCTAGACTACAGTGTTCATATCAAAATTATGAGAGACCTGGGACAGCGAAGAAATCATTGGGACTCGAATGGGACGCAGAAAAAAAAAAAAAAAAACCTCTTTGATTGAAAAATATTCTGGCTCACTGTGTTGGACCAATAGACAAAAGCGTATGGAACACATAATAATCAACTTTATTTATTGAGGGTAGCACACAACAGTAATAACTGAAAAACCAGTGGCCCTCATATAAGTATTTATAGAATAAAAAAGATGACGTGTCAAGAATTAAAAATATAGAAACTGATTCTCAAATATGCAACGATTATATAAAAAAACTGAGATATGAAATACACTAAAATACGAAAAAGCAAAGCATTGGATCAAGTCTAACAATTAAAGCAAGAAAATTGAAAAATTAAAAATTTACGTTGTAAAATGGTCCAATTCCTTATAACTGTCCATAAAATGTTTAAAAATGGATTTTTGAAGCTTGTAAGGTTAGGTTGGTTCTTGATTTGGGCATGTGTCATATTCTATAGGCGGCTAGTCGATACTGAGAAAGACCTTCCACCCTCAGACTCCCGTTTGAATCGGGGGCAGACAAGGTTTAATTGACCATGCCTGCTCGTTTTTCCGTTCACGTCTGCATTTCTAATAAGCATCTGGCTAAGATAAGATGGGCACTCCCCTAAGATCCGTTTATATACCAATATTGACTTATTTATTTTCGCTTCATGGTAAAATGGAACCCAACCTAATTGTTTAAAAAGTTTCACACTGTTCGCTTTTGTGTCGGCACCCAGTATTACACGAGCTGCGCGTTTCTGTAGCCTAAACACTTTCTGATTGGACGATGGAATATTTCAGAGAGGGTTGTTACTGCCTTGTATACCAAATCTTTTTAAATTCGAAATTTACAAGTCTTAGATGGAATGATATAAAACAATGGTTCTAGTATTAGAGATCAGTGAGGAATGTAAAAATATCACTTTCCTATGTATGGCTGTTGCTTTGTAGATTTCTATTGTGCTGTAAAATCGTATTGCTCTTTATGCAAGTAAAACAAAAGCTTTGAATTTATTACGTGTATTAATATTTTATTGACACTTTTTTTTTATTTATTTGGCTTTAAAACTCCAAATGAAACTTGGCTTAATTAAAATGAACTCCGCTAAGAAACATTTACAAGTTGAACCCCATACCTGCTTCAGCTAAAATGATTCAAAAGCAATAACTGAGAAGTGACTTTCCAAAGACTATGTACAAGTTTTGATTGCCAAGTACATTATATTTTTTAGATTTCGAAGACAAACATAAGATAAATGTAATGCTTTGGAACTAGGCGGGGCGCTAGTCAGGCGGACATTTGAAGGTGAGACGTTATTTGGAAAGAATACAGGAAGGATGTGTTGACTGATCATACGGGGTGTCGTTTGTTTCGAGGGTTGGCAAACATTAATTTCAAATAAATCATATGTTCCCTCGACCGAAAAAGAAAAAGAATAACAACAACAACAACAACAAAATTGAATATGAAAGCAATATAAGGTAAACGATTTAGGAGTAAAGAGGTTTTTCTTTATTATACAGAAGACTGCCTACACCCTGAATTTAGCAATCTAATAATACACAGGTGAGACACACTGACTGTTACCGTCTATAAAGATTTAATTAATAGTTGCCAGACTTCATGCCTTTTTAGAATAGAGTCACCAATTTAGCAGCTCATCATAAAATGTTCTTAGATTACAGATCATTTGTCATAGAAATAGTAAGCTAAAGATGAATTTGTCGTATCCGCCAAACAGCCAAAGTTTCAACATACAATGCACGATCAAAGAGAATATCGACCTCGGGAAAGTAGGTATGTTGACTATAAGCAGGACTAAGCTTCTATTTAAAATGGAGTTTAACTTATTATTTTCTACCATAACATTTACACTTCTCAATGTCGTTGGGAATAATTACATGTTGAAATTGTGTCACAATATTTTATATACTTAAACTGTATTAAAAAAAAAGAAAACATACTTTAAACGTCAAAGACGTTTGTAGTTCGGGCGAGATTGAATCGAGAGAATATAACAATGTTTCAAAGAGAAAAAAATATATTAGATTTGAAACGTTCGTACATACGGACCTACAAACGGACGTAAGGACAATCACCTGACAGACAAACTTTTTTAGCCTCGATTGGTTCCCACATTTTCGGAGGTGTGGGGCTTCGCTCAAGCGCGTTTGCACACACAGAAATAGTGTATTAAAAATAAAAGTACTAATAGTAATAGAGCAAGCCATATTTATTTATGAAATAATTTACATTTATTCCTAGGAAACACTACAAATGCCTTTGACCAAATGCATTTTCAGTACCTTTGGCTGATATGCATCGTATACATCATTGCATTTCTGGCGTCACTGTTCGGCAACTCAGTCATCATTCACATTATACGAAAAGATAACTCCATGAAGACCACTACCAACTATCTGATTTTGAACCAGGCATGCAATGACCTGGTGATCACCATAGCAGAGATAATGACTGTTATTCATTACAGTTTTATGGGCAAGATATGGTTTGGGGGACTCTTTGGTCTGATTACTTGCAAGATGTTTCAAGCCATCTTATTTGCTTCACCAGCCTTCTCAACCTGGATCCTTGCAGCTATCGCTGTCGATCGCTTTTATGCAGTAACCAGACCCTTCAGATTGTCACCTATATCTCAAAATTTCAAGAAGATAATTTTGCTTCTTTGGGCTTGGTCTTTTGCTTTTTCAATAACGTTTGTCATTGGCAGTGGAAGCTTCAAACAAATCCACCAATCTTTTAACTGTAATGTCACGAGCAAATGGACTTCAACTCACCTTCTTGCTTTTACATTGGATGTTTTCCTGCCTCTTATAATGATTGCCGTTCTTTACACGATTGTATGCCTCAAACTTTGGTCACGTGAGGTGCCAGGAGAGGGACCCAATCAGAATGAACAGCAAGCCGAAGCCTTAAAAATAGCAAGAAACGTTACAATAATGATGGTCGTTATTGTAGTTTTGTATGTTCTCTGTTGGTTCCCGATGTTTATTTCAATTCTTTTGAATTTTGTTAATTATGTCGAACTGGAGGATAGTTTTTTGTTATTCTTTGCTTGGTTAACGCTTTTCTACAGCGGATTCAATCCTTACATTTATCTCATATTTAGTAAAAATTTTCGCAATTGCTTTAAAAACATCTCCAGAAGTTGTTTGATTAAAATTAACGTTGCGAATGTGATACCTTTTCGGTCCCAAAGCGTAGAGCTGGAACAAATATAAATAGACTAAGACCTCTGCTTAATATATATGTACTTTATTTTAAGCATTATGTCTTTAACTGTACATGTAACGAGTAATACCACAGGAAGGAATAGTAATCGAACGTGAGAATGAACAAACGAACAAACGCTGTCGATCTCTAAGACCAACATAACGTGAAATAATCAAATTGTAGATATATAAACAATGAGCTCCACTTGGCGCGAAACTATGCTCGGATATTTGACCGCTGACATTATCAGTCTCGAGAATTGAAAAGTTTTCCAAGAGCGCAGCTTCGAGGAAAAGATTATGTTCAAGAACAAATATCCGAGCATATTTTTTGCGCCAAATGAAGGCTATTGTGTTTCTTATCCTTCAAATATTTTTTGCAATCCGCACCTTTTTGAAAACTGGGGAATAACACTCGGATACACCCCAGTTTTAGATGGGGCATATTCAGTCACGTGACGCGTTTAGCCCAATCGTGCGCAAGCGAAAATATTTGATGGTTGTTAATACCAAATACTTGTCCAGTAGAGATGGGCTTCCATGTTCTCTAAGGAAATACGCACGTGTGAGGTCAAAAGTGCTTTATTTTCTTAAAAAATATTGGAACGCCATCTTCTATTTGGTTTAGAATATAGCATGAAAAAACTGCCAACATATTTACATCTTAGAGGGGTGGTAATCGCGCTAGAAACAGACCTTCGGAAAATAAGTGCCCTATATAATTTCCATTACAGTTTTAAAATTTATGAAATTGCTATTACTAGCATAACTTGTAACTAACTTGAACAACTATTCTCTTGTATCGATTGTCGGGAACTGACTGATAGAAAAAGTTTACTGGTTTTTAAACAGGCAAAATATTCTTTGGCCACATTCATTGCTGCGCAATGATGAACTTTTTACTTAACTAAGTTCTCCCCAACTCTTTTAAATTCGGTCAAACGCATCATGTCCTTCTTGGAAAAAATTCATGAATAGTCTCAAATAGATCTCACATATAGAAAACGTACAGGGAGTGTACTTACTATTCGATGCACGAAATATGCACAAATTAAACTCTCGTTTCTGGCAAAACTATAGGATACTCGATTATCTTATTTTGCTTAATATATAGATTTAGCTCGGCCTAAAAGCGGAGCTCCTGGACCAGGTTGTTCAAAGCCCAAATTAGCTAACCCAGGATAAGCGAGAATTTGATTTGAGTTATGTAACTTTACGGAGAGGTTTCCTGTTCATATTGTTTGGCCATTTCTTTTGAATTTGAATGGCCTAAAACTGACACAAAACATAAGTAGTGGATAACATTTTTACACAAGAATATATTTATTCTTCAGTTAACTTTTATTCGAATTCCTGGGTTAGCGTTAACCGACTTTCGAAAATCCCGGCCCTGATTACAACAAGTGAACCTGGGTTGAACTCGCGATCCAATCGAAAAACTAGTACTTGGCCAGCAGTCAACACGTGACTTTGATGAGCTCTAAACTTAAGCCCGCATTTTGGTCACGTGATACTGGTCAGCTGATACCTTGTTTTGACAGGTGTTAATTGACCATAACACGGATGTCCAATATCAAAGATGAACGCTGTAAACCAACGCTGCATTTGCTAGAGCTGGAGTATGGCCGCTATGTTGTGTCTTTCGTCGAGTAGGGCGCACGCGCCCGTGATCAATACCGCTAGCCATGTTGAACATGTAAATTAAAAAGTTGCATGCTTTAATATCTCAACGCACCTCCCCAGTACCTTTTAGGTGGTGACCAAAATAACGGCTACTTATACGCTGTGTACAATATGAATTGAACTTGTACTTGATTTCATTATGCTTTTTTTTTTTTTTTTCAATTCTGCTGTATTTATTCAAAGAGAAATACTAAATTTTAATTAAAATGAATCGGCCTAGCAAACAGTCAAATGCTGAACCCTGCAACTGTCACAGTTGGAGTGAATAAAAAACCCACAATAAATCGACTATTCAAAGGCTGTAAAGTGGACATTATTTTGGCGGTGAACAGGAAATGCGAGAGAATCCAATTTTAACTCAAAACTGACAACTCTATTACTTGTACGTCAGATGCATTTAATATGTTTCGGATTGGAGAAAAATCAATGGAAAAATCTGTAAATTAGTGGCCTAGTACATTTCACTTAATTTTGGTAGGGAAAAGCCTAAGTTAAACTTTACGATAGAAGCCTATGGACCAAGAAAGACGATTTAACGGATGGCTCTTAGTAGCGGTAACATATCTTAAAGCAATAAAGCAAACATAGCGTCAACTGTTTTTATTACTGTACCAAGCAGAGAACCGTCAAGAAAAGGTTATTTTTATTAAATAAGGCTGGCAAATTTAAATAACAAAAGCAATGTTTGTAATAGAAATATCCCCTGTCGACCTTGAAATTAATAAAGAATCATCAAACGCGAGAAGCGAAAAGGCCTCCCTGTTGCACGGAAAGATGCACACGACTTTGAATTGGACAGTAAACTATCAAACGGGAGAAAATATACATAGCATGAACGTGTCGACGAGTGGAGACTGAATCACAGCATATCGTGATGTTTATCAGATTTTCAAAAGTTATGAAGAGAACGTTTGGTAAGTGACAGTAAAGTTCCTCGAATGTACTGACCATGTTTCACATCATAACTAAAACAATTTTTAAAAAATGGGCAATAATACATATTACATATTGTGTACCTCAATCATTATTTGAATGGCACTTGACTACTCTGATGAAATGGTTTTGTTTGACAAGGGTTCATTTGGAATATTTCAAACAAAGTCCGTAAACAATACGAAGGCTTTCTAAACCAAGACAACACCTGTTTCAGTGTGACCTTGCTGGTCGCGTATGTGACTGACGCATGTGTTGTATATAGCGAGTCATAGCGTTTCTGTAAGTGCAAACTTTCAATTACAAACTGACGAATAATTGATGAAATAAAATAAACAATGCTATTTTGTTTTTGATGTTGAACTTTTAATATCTTTGAAATTCTAAACAGTTTCTTTACAAAACTTTCCGTAGATAGTAAAATGAAATATATTGTCACTTATTCTGTGAGGGTGATCTTTTTAGGAAATAAAGGAAAAGTAAAAGAGGGTTCACATCCTTTGGGGGCTTATAACTAAAAAAGCATTCTGGTTGTTTTTGTTTGTTTGCATACTAAAGGGCCTATAAGCGTGGAGGGGGCCTTATGACCTGATTTTTACGACATCTTTTGTAATTAAAAGCAAAAAAAGCAAAAAAAGTGGAGATCTCGCATCCGTAGAGAGTTTATAACAGAAATAGGTATTTCGGTTGTGTTTTGTTTCTTTGCATAATTATACTAGGGCCTATAGGCTAGAAGGGGGTCTTATAATCTATGTTTTACTATGTTTTTACAACGTAGTCAGCCAAGTAAAAAACGTTCAACATTTGTTTGATTGCAGATCAAATGTTAGTGAACCAGTAGGCTGAAGATGAACTCGTCGTATCTGTCGAACAACGGTAGTTTCAACAAGCAATGCGTGATCAATAGCAGTAGTAGTCTTCACCAAGAAGATATTTTATCTTAAACGTAAAGTGTACGCACGCTTGTAAATTTAAGTACTCATGACCATAAACCTAGTCCAGATCAGTAGTAACTCCCCGTAAAAAGGATGATCTACCTTCCGGAAACAGCAATTTATTGCTCACGTTTTATGATGATTTAAGGAAAAATTGACTGGGTTGATTTCTGAAATAATTTTCAAAGTATAAACGTTTTTGGTTTGAAAATAATAGTTCTTTTGTTTATGACATACTCTTCTTCCATCATGTCGCTCTGGGTGACATGCAAGCAAACACCGCATAACAGTGAAATATTCCTCGATTATTCCCTTCCATAGATAGCGAAAAAGTAACAAATAGTGGTAAGTTTTTTTTTAAGATGTTGAAACAAAAGTTGCATTTTATCTTGAATATGTAGAATGTAAAATGATTACGTAATATCTACTAGGTGTTACAGACTGTCTTCCAGTGTGACGTTACAACCCAACTCCATGAACAAAATAAAACGCAGTCACTGTCATACTTCTACTATATGTCATTAAGATATTTAATTTTAATTCATGAGTATAACTTGCTTTTTTATTTCACTGAAGGAAACACAACAACCGTGTTCGGAGAAACGCGTCTCCTATTGCATCCGCTGGTGTTTGTTGGCTTTTCCACGGTATTTTTGGCGTCTCTGTTCGGTAACTCAGTCATCATTCACATCATAAGAACAGATAACTCCACGAGGACCACTACCAACTACCTGATAATCAATCAAGCATGTGCTGACCTGCTGATATTATTCGCAGAGATAACGGGTGTTTTTTTTATTACAGTTCAACCGGCAGTGTATGGATAGGAGGAACTTTGGGTTTAATTTCTTGCAAGATTTTTATAGCGATCCTATTCATATCATCCAATTTTTCAGTTTGGATCCTAGGAATCATCGCCCTTGATCGCTTCTATGCAGTAGCTCGACCATTCCGATTGTCACCTATATCTCGACATTTAAAGAAAATATTGTTCTCGTTTTGGGCGTGGTCAATTGCCTTCTCTTCGAACTTCCTTGTAAAAGCAACCTTCAAAAATGTTAAAGGATCTTATTGCTGTGATGTAACGACTTTATTTGATGATTGGAATACATTTAACACTATTTCTATTACTTTTGACTTTTTTCTGCCTCTTTCAATGATCACAGTTCTTTACACAATTGTGTGCCTCAAACTTTGGTCACGCGAAGTACCAGGTGAAGGAAACAATCAGAATGAACAACAAGCATCAGCTTTGAAAATGGCGAGAAAGGTTACCCGGATGATGATTATCGTTGTGGTTTTATATGTGATATGTTGGCTCCCTGTGTATATGTCAGTCCTTTTGTGTTTTGTTGATAGGGTTAAAGTAACTAACAGCTTGTTTTTGTTTAACAATTTCTTAACGCTTTGCTACAGTGGGATAAATCCTTACGTTTATCTTACATTTAGACAGAATTTTAGAAATGGGTTCAGGAAGTTGTTCAGAAAATTTTGTGGAAGGTTGAGGATATCAAATGTTATCTCTTTTCGGTCACAAAGTGTAGAGCTGGAACAAATCTAAACACGGAGCCATTTTGTGTTTAACAACGAGAACTTAGTTCGGAACGATTCCTTGCATCTAACGGTGATTAACTGATTAAAAAGAATTTAATGAAACTATTCAAGGAACTTTGAGACTTTTTTAAATTTATTTATTTTTATTCCGGTTGTATATAAATTTTTAGCTCAATTTATCCTATTCTATTTTTATGTCCATGTTGATTTTTATAATATTGTAAAGTAATTTATTTATGACAATTTTTTTACATTCTGGTTGAAAAGCCCCTACGGAGGAGCTTCAATAAATTTATGTATGTACCATAAACGTACCAGCTTCCTACCCTTTTGTTTTTAAACTCTTTTACAACCTATATGTTGTAAAGCTGCATTTTATTTTTATTTAATATCTAGAAGTAATGTATTGAACACGAGCCCACAAGCTTCCAGCTTTCATACATATCGTATATATATAAAGGCAACCTACCTACCTACCTACCTACCTACCTACCTACTCTACTCCACCTGCCTTCGGGTTGACTATTATAATAACCGACAGAAATGAACAAATTAATAATAGATATTGAGGTCAGGATCGTACAATATTGTCAAATGCAAGTTAGGAAGTATGGCTTACACGGTAGCTGCAAACTTATATGTATAATTTTGATGAGGGAGTTTAAATGCAATATTACTTTAAAAACCTCAGACTAAGACATATTAAATATATAGTCAACGTGAAGGTTTGTAGATTTTGGGGGAACACTTGCTCTTTTCTGTTGTTCAGATTGGTCATTTAAAAGAGTGTATTTAAAAAAAGCACAAGGTTGAGCTTTCGCCTTCTCTAGGTTTTTCCTTCGAGGGAGCGGGATCTTTCAAAAATGCAGGTGACTGTTTCTAGTGGTTTTGCGAACGAAAACAAATAGCAAGTAATTATATATGGTTACGTCGACTTTCTACCTGAAAATGTTCGTGGCAAGTCAAAGGCAGCAAAAAAGATTGACCTGCTTTATTCAGTCAAAGTGATTCGCGGTTAAGTAAGGAAATTATTTCTCTGAGATGCTTCTATAAGTCTCTCTCCCAAATTTTATTTGTATTCGAAGCTGGAGACAAATGCAATATAAAACGTTCTCCGTCGGCCACTTTCTTTATTTCTCTCGTGTTTTAAATGACTGCCGTGTTTTGTGATGATAAAATAACTGGCTTTGGCTTCCCTTTATAAAAGTTGTTTTCGGTGGTTTTAAAAATGCAGAGCCACGTTCATTTTAGTTAAAGTAAGTTGCAATGTAAACAGTAATTAAAGTGCTATACAAGGAACAATCTATTTTTTTATTATTTGAATACACACACAAAACCCAATTCAACCAGCTGAGTTAGCTGGGAACCAAGTGACGTTCGATCTTTCTTCCAGTTTTATTTATATATGATCTCAAATCTTTTACTTGCAGAATATACAATAGTCTGGTGCCAAAAAAAGCATTAATACAATCTGTCAAACATTGGATTTATTTTCTGATGTTAATATGAACTCGATATAATAAATGCGAAGGTTGACTGCAAACAAGTCAAGGGGAGCCCTTTAACTGCCATAGCTGGGGTGAAATACAAACCATGTCGGATACCTAGTTATAATATATATATACTGTATATCATAACTTGTGGCTGAATGATATTGTTTACTCCGGGTTGAACGTTACCCTTGCCTTTTATAAAGAGAAAGGCGAGAAGAAAATGAAAAAAAGAAAGATCTTCCTCAGCACCAAATAATGTTATTTATTTTAATTTTTAATAACACTGTGTATGGCACTTTGACGGTTATGGAAGAAACATCAATATCCCATGAAAAACGTTTTCTATTTTACAGGTTCCTTGGAACACTTGACGTTCTTACAATGATAATTACAGATTATTTTTTTAATTAGAAAAAGGGAAACTCGATGCAATTAAATTTAGCTTGCAGAGAAAGCTATAGAAATGAAAGCAAATAAACTTCATTAATGAAATATTTGAATCAATCTTTTAGACCTGTAAGACTCTCTTCACAGGGAGATCTCTCTACCATGAAAAGATAAAACCGGAATTAAAAGAAACAAAGCAGCATTGGGAGTAACTCTGTGTATATTTCAGTGGAAACACGGATTAAAAGCGGCGATAGTTGCCAAGAAGTCTGGACTAAGAAACTTCGAGGATTACATTTGTAAGCTGAAATACAAGCTATACATATTCACTAAATAGGAAAAAACTCAAACAATCAATCTAGCCACACATGCCATGCGTACTGACTAGTGGGATATTTATAGTTCTTATTTCCAAACTAAGTGAACGTGATCAAGAAAAGGAATGAGTAAAAAAGTCCAATACCTGACAGCTAGAAAGCTTTGAGTTTTAACGGTTCAGAAATCATTATGGTTTGCTAGATCCAAGCAATATTAGGTGTAACACGTGTATTTCTGCACGTAGGTTCCCCCACGGTCACCAAGTTAAAAATTTAGGAAATCATCGCCTTACATAACATTCCAGGTAAAAAAAAACAGAACACTCTAATCATTGAGACCTAAATAATTTTCATTTAGTAACGTTAAATGGCTTAGTCAGGTTTTAGGGAGTCAAAATCGGCAACAATACTCTGTGACAATAATTTCGTTGTACGAATAGTTTTCAACGCTATCGTTGTATACCAGTCTAGATGTCTTAAGATTCTCTAATTGCTTTGATCGTAGGCCATATGCAAAGTTTCACCTACAGTGTAAAGAACTGAGATGAACTCGTCGTATCTGGAAAGCAACTATAGCGCCAACCTGCAATACATGACGAACAGCAGTAGTGATCTTCAGAAAGATGGTATATATATGTTGTGATTCAGTTAAAACTATACTTATACTTATAACCCTGTAAAACCAATTTTAGAGTTACGCTCTGGCATCGTATAGTCTCTGAAACATAACTATAAACGATTAAATATTTTAAAAACGTTTCACTTGTTTACCTCAACTATTTTTACCTCGGACGAGACGTGAACCAGTTACGTCAGTGCTACGTCATCAGTTTTATGACGGTACCCAAACAATCTTAGAAAAAAGGTTTCAAAGTAGATGAGAAAATACTATTCATTTGAGTGTTTGTGTGCTAGGGAATGTTGACTATTTTACTAGTTTTAATGCTCGAACTCCACGACAATTAGTTGTCCCATGACAATAAATTACATTTTCTCCTCTCTAGTAAACACTACAAGCGTTTCTGGAGATTTCCAGCTCCTTTGGCTGCTGTATGTCGCGTACTTCATTCTAGTCCTGGCGTCACTATTCGGCAACTCAGTCATCATTCACATTATACGATCAGATAACTCCATGAAGAACACTACCAACTATCTGATTTTGAGCCAAGCATGTGCTGATCTTGTAATCACCATAGCAGAGATGATGGATGTTATTCATTACGGTTCCTTGAACAAGCTGTGGTTTGGAGGACTCTTCGGTCTGGTCACTTGCAAGCTATTCCTTGTAATCTTAATTTTTCCTCCTATCTTTTCAGTTTGGATCCTTACAACTCTTGCTATTGAACGCTTTTATGCCGTAGCACGACCTTTCCGATCCTCACCTGTCTCAAAACATTGGAAAAAAATAATTTTCGTTCTGTGTGTGTCGTGCCTTATTACCTCTCTACCTGTTATTGAGAAAGAAAACTTCCAAATAATAAAGGAGTCTCACTACTGCAATTTAGCCGAAGCTCTACAAAACTTGACAATATTAGAGATTCTCGCGATTTCTCTGGACGTGCCGTTGCCTCTTGCGATAATATTAGTTATGTACACAGTTGTGTGCCTTAAACTCTGGTCACGTGAAGTGCCAGGAGAGGGATCCAATCAGAATGCACAACAGGCTGAAGCTGTAAAAACGGCGAGAAAAGTTACCTTAATGATGATCGCTGTTGTAGTTTTGTATACACTGTGTTGGTTTCCTTTGTTTGCAGTAGGAGTTTTGCAGCTCTTACTTAGTAATTTTCGTGTAAACGGAAGCTTTCTCTTAGTCCTTATTTGGTTAACAGTTGCTTATAGTGCACTTAATCCCTACGTATACCTCATGTTTAGTCAAAACTTTCGCAGTGGATTTAAGAGGATATTTCAAAATTGTTTAGGAAGAGGTTCAATTGGTAATCTGCACGTTCTGCCTTTGAGAGTCCTTCGCGTTCAAATTGACGGGCAAATGTAATTGTGAAAAAACCTATAATCTAGTTGAGAAGGGTGAGAGTGAATTAAAAAAGAAATGAAAAAAATCAGTAGTTTACCAGAAACTTTTTGCCTCCTGGTGCCATCTCGTACTTACAAGGAAAATCTCTACCCACCAGTCCTGGAAATCCCTGCAAAACAATATAGCTCTAACCTCGTACCTAGCCCTTCGCACTTGGCAAACAATTATCTTTCCTTTATTCATAAATTAACAAGGGGGGAAACACTGCGCAAACATTTTGAACGGGATCCGAAAACTTGCTCACATCACTAAAACTCTTTGCTCCCATGCAACCAGACAAAAGTAAAAAAATATTGTTAATGTTCCCAACCCATTACCTTTACTATACCATATAGGCACACAACTGAACCAGAACAATTGTGGGGAAAGGGGTAAGGGATGAAAGAGAATTTAGCTTATTTTCCAAAGTGGTACATGTATTTCCAATATATTCTTTTTCACCATATCATCGTCACATCACGCTCCCCTCCCTGTGCGTCCGAAGTCGTCCAATCTCACGAAATCACTAAAAAAAAAAGCAAGACAAAAAGTCACAAGTTAACGTTGAAAGAATATTAGCGAGATTCCTTCATGTTATTAACTGAGAGGTGGCCCGGTCCCAGAATGCCGGTTTGAATGGGATTACATTGAACCGACAAATATTAACTTCTTACGCGTTAGAACAAATAAACAGAAAAGACATTTTCTGTGAGGTTGTAGACCTAAGAGAAACAAAGAATTAAACTTCTGATCCGGTTTCTTTCTTTTTTTTCGGTTATGCTTTTGCTTTTTTGTGCTTTGGATTCCAAAAACCTATAAATTGACCCACGAATTCAGGAAGGAAGGAAACTACTGAACTAAATGAAAATACCTAAAACCACTTAAAGAAGCATGAGTGAATCCAAGTTAAGTAGTTAAAAAGGAATCAAAACCATGAGCCTTGCTTTTTGAAAACAGTGAGAGGTTTTCCGATTTCTGTATTGATGTATTTCAGCGGTGAGAGCAAACATAATCGCTTTGGATTCATTATGCATAATTTTTGTTTTTATCCAAACAGAATCACATGTCAATCAAAGTAAAGAGAGCGACGGTATCAAACTGGACGAAGTGATGAGCTCTGTCACAAAGTTACTAATGAAATCAATAAAAACTCACAGTATTTCGACTTTTCAAACACCAGCATGTTCAACGTAACATTTTGTTTCATATGTCGACCGTGGAAAAACACATGCAGTTATAAATAAAACCCAACTGAAATTATTACTACTAGCACGGATGTCACACACTCCGATATATTCTGTCTGAGAGATTAATATATGTGTATTTTTTATGTATTAATAGATTTAGTTCAACTGGTCTGTTTCACCATATTACTTTTGCTCATTAGGGAAAAATCCAAGGTAAATTTTAACATGCAAGGACGTGGAGTTTCAAGATGCTTGCCAGGTGGTCCTCAATGGGAATAAATTATTTCTGAAAAATAGAGAAAAGAAAACTGTGCCTAGTCTTGTTAATGAGCTCAGCAGTTAAGTGTTGCCTGAAAGTTCTTGTGTTAATAAAGAAAAGGTTGGCAAATCCAAATAACAAAAGTAACTGTTGTATATAAATATTTTTGTAAATAAATATTTTCCCCATCCATTTTCCCCCAAAACAAAGAATGATCACGATGGAAACGAGAACTTAGTACCCTCCTTGTAATACGGAAAACCAAGCTTCTCTACTTTGAATCCGCCAGTTAATTTAACAAGTGAGAATATGCAGAAAGTTCCAGCTATAATATTTTAGTCAAGAAACAGTCTTTACTCCACTCTCGACGTGAAAATGAATTACTTGTAACAACACCTAAACATGGGTAGATGTCGAATCATTCAGGTGATGTTAATTTCTCCATAGCAAACTAATAATAATAAACGAACGTTGTTTTGGAAATTTCCAACCTCACGAGTTCCTAAAAGTAGCCATAATTAAATTTCTAAAAACGACATAAAACAGTAATTAAGCTTCGTTATTAAAAACATGGCATGGTTCACTTTTTGCTAACGCTGCATATTACGAATGAAAATATATTTATCAGTGCGAACTTTCTCTTCTTCAAACCGAAGTAAAAGCGAAGATATGTGCTGTGTTGTTATGTTATAGCTGTAAAGATAAAGGTGATCAATTATATAACAAGAAAACTTTTCATCAAATCCTAGGACAAAGGAAACAACTCTAAATTGTAATTTGTAATAAAGATTTTCTTTTATATAAATTTGCATGTTAATTAAAATTTACAGCTTTTGAAAAAGTTTCGCTTTATTTTTAGCTAAACAAAATTAATTATTTAGGTATTTCCCGGGGAACATGGGAAAAGTTAAAGAAATAAACAAAAGAATAATTTCATTAATCAGAATCTAACAGTCTTGCCACTGCAGATCATATCTGAGTGAACCAGGAATTTCACTAGTAAAGATGAACTCATCGTGTCTGCGAAACAGCGGCAGCTTCAGCGTGCAATGCACGATCGACAACAGTGGCGGTCTCCAGAGTGAAGGTATTAGTATTTCTTAGATTGCAAGTTATAACACGTAATACCTTTTGCATTATCCACTTTATTTATTCCCCCTCTAAACTACAAAGATCTATCATCTTGGAAGTTCAAAGTTGATTCAGTATAAGTAAAAGTTATCTAACTTATAACTCAGACACTTTTCAATTCATGTGGAAAGTTTGAACTCCGCATATGATATTTCTTTTGATGAGAAAAACGTTTGAACTCCCAATATGATATTTCTTTTGATGACGCATGCCCTTCATCTTTCCATTATGTCATCCTGGGCAACATTGATAAGTTGGTAAAAAACATGTTTTGCGAGAACAAAATAAAATTCAACAACCGAAGCTTTAACAACCCATATAATAAAACACTGCTTATTCTGTTTTCCTTTGATTGATCTCAGTTCCGTTCGTGTAGGATTTTTCAATAATGTATATGTAAAACTCAACGAAGAAGTGGAGGTCTTTTTTTTCAAATAGAACTAAAGTACATAATGAAGCAAATCGGTGGATTCACTCTTGAATAACTGGAATCTGAAATGATTATATGATATGGGCAGTTGGCACTAACAACCGCTCACTCGTTGGCTTGATATGATGTTACTCCCCAGCCCATACATAACATGTCGGCAGTTGCTATGAGATTATGTTTATAAATAATTTAAGATGTTTTGTTTTGTTTTGTTTTGTTTTGTTTGTTTGTTTTTCAATTCACGAGAATAGCTTCCTATTTTGCCTTTAGAAAACTCAAGTGGCGTACATGGAGAAACACACTTTCAATCTGCAGTCCTTTGGCTGTTGGTGGTTGCCCAAGTCACTGTATTTCTAGCGTCACTATTCGGCAACTCAGTCATTATTCACATTATACGAACAAATAATTCCATGAAGACCACAACCAACTATCTGATATTAAACCAAGCATGTTCCGATCTGTTGATATCGTTTACAGAGCTAATAGATGCGATTCATTTCAGTTTTACTGGCAGGTTGTGGACTGGTGGAATTGTAGGCCTGGCTACTTGCAAGCTTTTTATCGTGGCCTTCTTTAGTCCTCTCAACTTCTCAGTTTGGATCCTGACAGCTATTGCTTTTGATCGATTTTATGCTGTAGCTCGGCCTTTGAGGTCGTCACCTATATCACAACATTTGAAGAAAATAATCTTGTTTCTATGGGCGTGGTCGGTTGCTTTCTCCACTTCATTCCTTCCTAAAGAAAACTTTAAAAAAGTCAAAGGGTCGTATTATTGCGATTCAACAGATGAATGGACTACAGTTAACATTATTGCAGTTTCTTTGAACGTCGTCCTGCCTCTTTTTGTAATAGGAGTTCTTTACACCATTGTGTGCCTCAAACTTTGGTCACGGAGAGTGCCGGGAGAAGGAGCCAATCAGAATGAAGAACAAGCAGAAGCTTTGAAAATAGCAAGAAAAGTTACCGGGATGATGATTTTTGTCGTGGTTCTATATGTGCTGTGTTGGTTTCCTTTGTATATATCAGTTGTTTTGAGCTTTACTGGCATCGTGCAACTTAAACAGACCTTGCTTGGGTTATTCATTAACTTTTTAGCCCTTTGCTATAGCGGAATTAATCCCTATATTTATATTGGGTTTAGCCAGAATTTTCGCACAAGGTTTAAAAAGATATTAAAAAAATGCCTGGGGAGATCATTTAGGATTGTAAACGTAATTTCTTTTCGGTCTCAAAGCGTAGAGCTAGAACAAATATAAATAATATGACACCGATTTAACAACGAAAAAACGTTCTCGATGAATTTGTTTGTGACATTATTGTAACAGATTTTGGCTGGTTCCTTTCAAGAACGGTTTCCATATCTTTACTGATAGTTTGTAGTCCTGTTATATGGACCTGGTTCTCGGAGAATAATAATTATAGACTTTGAGATAAGATCGTGGGAAATTGTCTAATTTAATGATGACGATAGCGATGATGATGATGATGATGATGATGATGATGATGATGACGTTTGACACTGGTAGCTGTATCTAAAATATATACATAGCCTTGAATAGAGAATGGAAATCAGAAATAAAATATGAAAGGGTAGGCAAATCTTTCATTTACTTAATCTAAACGGGCCTTTTATTAAAATATTTCGAACAGACGCACCTTATGGCTGTATCATTTAATATATTACGCACTACATGCAAATGAAAAGAAGACTTCATTTTTTGGCGATTTATTCACGAAATATTGCAGAAAAGGGATACCTTCGCTGACAAAATAGTGTACACTAGGGTAAGGGGTTGAACCTCCGGGCGGAGCCTCCCCGTATTAAATTTTGTCCTGTACCCGGGTGCTATACGGACCATGAAAACGATCATAAACCGTGTATTTTTTGTGAATTTATAGCCCAATAAATAAAATCATAAGAATAGCCCTTGCACATATTGACGTAAGACTAGCACATTTAACCACCAGTCTAAGCATGAGTCCTTACTTTAAAAATGCAACTTGTGAATGTGTCATGAGCAAATTACCAAAGCAAAAATGAAAAGAATGAAAAGAATAGCCCTGAGAAAACAACACGAAAGTACCAAGAGGTTGCGAAAATTTCTCGCTTATGGTGCTTGGAGGAGAATTTTAAGCGTATGACGCAATTATGCATAAGACCTGTTTCAATAGAAAGTAAAACAAAACAAAACAAAACAAAAGCAAACAAAACAAAAAAACAAAACAAAAAATGATCGAAACAAAAGATTATCCTGACGTGATTACATGTTGACTGACAGTGAAAATTATTCAAAGTACACGAACTCCTGTTAAGAGACCAACCGCTACTAAGCAACCAACTCCCAGTTCCCCGAGGGTGGATGCTTAATAAGGGTTGGATGCTTAATAAGGGTTGGATGCTTAATAAGGGTTGCCTGCTTTTTTTATTAAAAGTAAAGAAAGCATCAAATGACGTTAAGTAATACACTCACAGTTGGCGTTCCTCACTGTTTTCAGAACAATTTGTTTTCTATTTTTTCAACACATCTAAGTAACTTAAGGCTGTGCCAACTGAAAGAAATGGAAACTAATACCAGAAACATTTCAAATCTTTGATAAAATATAACAAAATTAGGTCAGGAGACCGAAGCAAACAATATTTCTGTCCTTGGCTCTTCTTAATTGTAATCTGTTACTGGGCAACAAGAACTAAGCAGAAGGAGTCAACTGGTGATCTGGATGCACATTAATGACATATTCCGTAACCAATGTTTAAAAAATTAAAATATTGCAAAGAAGGTATGGGTTCATTAGTGCTTGTGCTCATTGGCACTAGTTTTTGAAATTCAATTTCTCCTTGGATATGACACCCAAAGTGCCAAAAAATGTCACTAATTACTAAGTTTCACAAGCTCTTCTAATCTTTGTCGTCCGTTTGTTCTAGGTATATATCTTCTCTGCGCAAAGTGGTGCGTTAATGAGGAAAAATGTTTACTATGGCGTCAATAACTATCGCTCTATGGGGCAATGACAGATGTTATTTATTCAAAGTGAAGTGTTGATGTTCATCATAAATTGGTTTGCCACTCTCGAGGGATATAATTATATCAGTTGCAGTTTAAGTACGTGCTTACTGCTCAAGACAGGGGCGTAATTGAGTTTTTATCCTGAGGTAAGGACTGTAAAAATGTTCTTTGCAAGAGGTGCAGCCAGTTAAACAACCACCTCTCGATTTATCACGTATAATTATGAGATTTTTAAGCTAGTTATTGAGGAGAGTATGAGAAGACGAAAATCTCAATAGTGACAGCTAGCCTCCAAGTCCTCGCCCATCAGGTTGAATAAGTTAAAAAGGCAACATTAGATCCGCTGCTGTCAACTGGCGAACAATGAATAAGTTTTATCCTGTGCCCATTACGACCAGTTTCAATAGACCTTTCCGCGGTTTTTGGAGTCAGGGGTTAACACCGTTAAAGTTGCAATAAATTAAATGTAAAGGGAGAATTGGAAGCTCGTTTGTCCAATAATTTGAGGATGATTAATAATCGATGTCTTGGTAAGTGCGTAAGTGCGAGTTTGCTTTCCATCGAAATTTTGTAGGAAAGAAAGCCGCCCACTTTCGAAATCAAGAATTAGAATCAAACTAGCTATACGGAAAGTACTGACATAAGTATTACGTAATATATGTGAATATCTGGAATCCCAATGAGCAGTTTCTTCAAAACACATTTTAGGATAAAAACTAGCTATAAAAAAACGACTTTTCGATCTCTCTGAGATCATGTTCAAGTTTTAAAAAAATGTGAAATCCAAAAACAGAGGCTTCAAGCGCGGCTAGCTAATGTTTTATTGTTATTTGCAACAACTGCCTAAAACGCTTAAAATGACTTGAATTTAAAAATAATTGAAAATTACCAAGGTCGTGTTCTATTGGGATCAGCTGTTTCAACCGGAACCAGTTTCGAATGATACGGTTGACGTTTCTCAGTAGAACACTTTTTCAACCGTTTTCGGTTGAAACGAGGTAACTCCTGGGAATAGCCCGCGAAAAAAATTCAACCGTTTCAACCTGGTTTGAGGCCGGTTGAAAAAGTTGATCAACCAAACCAATCAAAAACGGTTTTTCCCCAATAGAACACGAAAAGACCCAACCAACCCATCGAACCAGAAACGGTTGATCCCAATAGAACACAATCTAACACTACAATGTTTTGGATGTTCGAATTCGGCATGAAAAGGCCCTTTTAGAGACTCAGCTGTGTATCTTCGCAGTTTTTGTTATGTTAATAAACATTTAAAAACATAAATGTCAAGACAAAGTGGCCTCTGGTTAGTAGGATGACTTGCGACCATTGTTTAATTGATGCCCGCTGGGCAACTTCTAGCCTTTGGCCCGTGACCATGAATCAACCAAGCGCGTGATGAATGTTCCAATAAACTCCAGCAATATAAACGAAATGAGTCGTTTAAGAAACTAAATTGGATTTGATATGCAGCCTTTTATAAACTGCTGCCAGTTAGGGGAGGAAACCTCTCTTTGGAAAGAACTTGAGTTTTCTGAAAGATAAGACTCAATCTTGGTAAGAAGGGAGATTGTTTTACCACAATTGCTGCTAATCTCGCAACCGGATAGGCTAATTTGCCGTTCTCGATAAGTGTCCAGACAACGCTGCCCGCGTGAATGTGTCATACAATGTGTCATTTTAAGCTCGCGCTTTGAAAAGAACCATTTTCTTCGACATTGATATTGTGGAAAAAACAAACCGAAATGTGGTTTAGCGTGGTCTGTACTCTTATCGACAACGATACGCGTCATCACAGTGGTCAAAATTTGTTGTGGACTCACTCGGCTGCGCCTCGTGAGTCCAGAACACTTTTACCATTGTGATGACGCGTATCGTTGTCGATAAGAGTACAGACCACGCTAAACCACATTCGATTTGTTAAATTTACATAATTGAAATAATTCTACTTTATTGCAATATTATTGTAACTATATTTCAGCTCCGTCCATGGCATAATAGGTTACCATGATAACAACAATTGAGCCTTTTAAAAACACCTTTATCTGTAGCTTTTAGCGTCTTTAACCCAAACACCGCTTGGTGACCTAAACTGTTCGTTGCGGAATAGACCATATTCGTATTCTCGGCATTAGACTGGAACTAGCTTGCAACTGAGGCTAATGCGGTGAGTCTTTCCAAATGCAAATGAAATTTATCCCTTTTTAATGATATCCGCCCGCACGAGCCTTCATTGCAAGCTTGTTCTAGTCGAATACCGAGAATACGAACTTGGTCTATTGTGATAGTATGAACCCCTAGTGAAATTTATTTTGACTTTGCGAAAAGCCCCTCCCCGTCCCCTCTAATCGTCCCTACTTCAGGTATCTCAAAAAGTATCACCAAGGGAAAAAGGAGGTAAAAACTACATACAAGCCTCATGGCCCATCAGGCCTGAGCTTATCCCGGTTTCTGTAGCATGAATCGACTGGGAGTATTTCTACTTCTCTCTGGATGGGACGCTAGTCCATCGCACGGTTACCCCCAGCATTAAATTCGCCGGGACCTATTTATACACCTGGGTGGAGAGAGGCACAGTGAGAGTAAAGTGTTTTGCCCAAGAACACAACACGATGTCCCCGGCCAGGGCTCGAACCCGGATCTCTCGGTCCGGAGACGTGTGCTCTAACCAAGAGATAATCACGTGTCAATCATGACGTCATATCGTACCTAAACGACCTCACATCTCAAAATTTTCAACAGTTTTGAGGTAACGAATTTGGTAGTGCAGTATGGTGGGTGCGATTTTCAGGCGATCTGGCTAGTTGCTTAGAATCAAAATTATTTCCTTCTTTTTACATTACACAGGTAGCATGGATTGATTAGCGTCTTCAGTAGATAGCTTCGATCTCTGCCGGTTTCTCTCTGTGCTTCCAATCAAACGAAACAGTATGAAGTAACTTTTCGTCGGTTTCATTGTGGCGACTTGCGGCCGTAAAGGTTAAGGATTCAATCGTTGTTTTATTTCCATAAACAGGCAACAAAGATCACGCTTTTAGGATGAACGGTACGTTTCTAGGCAACAGCAGTGTTAATGGCAGCTTTGATCTTCACAACAAAGGTAATTAGACTCACTTTCATGGGCACTTTTCTTCTCTTATAGATGAGTTACGTTTGGTGGGAGACAATGTTGTTAGTTGAAATTGATACAACAGCTGTTTTTGTCGCTGACCACTAGCCAACCAACAAAAAGTAATTTTTGTCCATGAATAGTGGTAAGTTTCAATGTGCTTTTTGGGTGTGGTACGCTATACATTCATTTGCCGGCTGGGAGGTCCGTATAGTGAAAAACTGTGACCGAGGTCTTGCGTTTTCAAGCCTGAGGTCTCAGTTTTTTCACTACACGGACCGACCCTAAGCCGGCAAATAACATATTTATAAATACATATCTATTTTTTTTCCTGCGGTAAATTGGCTTACAAGTGGGTATGTTTACGCAACTTTGCCATTGAATTGGCTTACGTGCCGTCTACAAACCATTCGTAAAAGATCTAACGAATGAACGAGCGAGTAACTCAGACATTAGACAATGAAAGAGGTAGTAAAGGACAGATTTATTTCGTACTACTTTATGTTAGTTGCATCTTGTTCACCAGTTAAGTTTCTCCAAATTTGTTTTTCCGGTGTGAAATTTCTTGCAAAGTTTTAAGTTGTACCAAGAAAAACAATTTCTATCAGTCGTTGCGAATCACTCGAAATCAGACTTTTTTTTACCGTAAATTGAGTAGCAAAAAGCGAGGAAATTCGTGAAGCGTATTCCACAGAAATTCTTTTAAATATAGCAACGATCAGAGAGGTCAGGTAAACTCGACTCCAACTGCAGGACTTTACTTGCTTAAAATTGCGCGGCAAAGGAAAGACAGAATTACGCGCCATTACAGCGCTGAGCTACAAACGACCAAACAAACACTCGCAACTTCAAAACACTCAATTGAATTTACTTACAGTGACTTTCCTTGCCATTTAAAAGTGAACAGATATAAACTTAGTTACTTAATCGTCGATGGAAGGGTAAAAAATGGCAAAGGTTGACGATTACCGCTAGTTGACCAGCACGGCAATTTCACCCGGGTTGTTTCCCGCCGTTACCGTGACCGTGGTCAGAGATAGGAAAATGCGGACCGCACGAACCAATCAGGTTGCAGGATTCGTTACCGTGCAGTCTTGGGAAAAAAATAATTTAGAATATGCAAAGAAAGACGATGACTTAAATTAATACATACAAGAGTATCAATATCTAACAAATAAATCCACTTTTTTTCTAGGAAACCTTACAAGGGTCCTTGGAAACACAAAGCTCCAGTTCATTTGGTTGACATATTCGGCGTGCATCATTATATTTCTGGCGTCATTATTCGGCAACTCAGTCATTATTCACATAATACAAAAAGATAACTCCATGAAAACAGCTACCAATTATCTCATTTTGAAACAAGCGTGTGCTGATCTTTTCATAACGATAGTAGAGTTGATCAGCATATTGCTCCCTTTTGATCGTGTGGGGAGTCTATGGTTTGGGGGACTTTTGGGCGTGATTACTTGCAAGATCTTTCACGTGAGCATGTTTATAGCACCGGTGTTTTCAATCTGGATCCTGGTAACGATTGCTTTTGAACGATTCTATGCAGTTTTTCGGCCTTTAAAATCGTCGCCTATGTTTCAACATTTGAAGAAAACCATTCTTTTATTGTGGGCTTGGTCCGTTGTCTCGTCGACAGAATATCTTGTTAACGCAAAGGTGGTACAAATCGAAGAACATTATAATTGTTACCTTGAAATTCCAAGGTGGTTCATTTTAGGAACGGCTTTAAATATTTTGTTACCTCTTTTCATAATAACAGTTCTTTACATCATTGTATGTCACAAACTGTGGCTGCGTAAGGTACCAGGGGAAGGCGCCATTCAAAATCGTGGACAGGTTGAAGCCATAAAAACAGCCAAAAAAGTTACAATGATGATGATTGCCATTGTGGTTTTATATGTTTTGTGCTGGATCCCTCTAGATGTGTACATCATTTTAGTGTTTTGGGGTTATGTGGAAATTAATTATAGTTTATATCTATTTCTTGTTTGGTTGACAGTCTCTTTCAGTGGACTGAATCCTTATATTTATGTCGCATTTGGTAAAAAGTTTCGAATTGGGTTTAAAGATTTGTTTAGGAATTGCTTTTGTAAAATCAAAGTGCACAATGTTCTTTCTTTTCGTTCCTAAAGCGTGGAGTTAGAACAGATTTAAATAAGTATGTGTAGAAAGTTTTCGATATGTAGCGAATTATATTATAAGAAATAGTGATTAAAGTGAATTTATACGACGCATTTTCTACAAAATAGTTAAGCCTCACAGCAAGACTTACCGCCTTATTTAATACCTGAACACTTACTTGAAACTTGGCTTTCAGGTTAAAAATAGTTACTTAATTGATTAGTTCACTGATTAAAAACTAATGAAATCCCAAAAAATGGAATTCAATTCTGTATAAACAGGCTTTCAGTTTAGATTTTAAAAGACCTAATTAAAAAGTTCGATTTTCGTACTTCACTTAGAGAAGGAAGCTAAGGGTGTTCCATGGCTTTTGGGTTGCCCAGGAAAATGTTCGTTTGTCTAGACTAGTGAATTTTCTTGTGCATGATCTTGGGTGGCTGCAAAGGACACCAATTTTGTATTTTTATGATTATGATTATGATTATGATTATTATTAATTTTTTTTGATAGATAGGCTTTTATCTTGTAAATAATCATAATGTTTAAAAATTCAATTTATACATAGTCCTGATGATCGTAACTCTTTTAGGTGTCCCCAATTAGCAGCAATGCTAAATCCCATTGACACGTAAATAAAGTTATTATTATTAATAATTTCGTAACGTTTGCGCTCAGCTGGTTAATTAATCAATAGTTATGTTTCGTGTGGGTTAATTTGCTTTTAGGCAGACAACTGCCGCTCTGGCAACGAGAGATTTAATTACTCATATGATTTAACCAGCTGAAACATAAAAGCATGGTTTTTGTGTACTTTAATCTCAACCGAAAAGCAGCCCCTCATGATGGTTTTCTAGGATATTGTGCTTTCTTTTCGGCATCTCAGTGTCTGATGTAGGAAATTAATTGTTTGACAATACCAGTGAAGCAATTTCAAGTGCCATGGTTATGATAAGGACGTTTGTTACTCCCTTGGCAACGGCAAAAAATAGGAACTGACCAAGTTACAACTTAACTGACTCTAGCTTTCTTTTTTCTTCGCTTTTAGTTCCCCTTATTTCGGGCAAGATTAATTTGTCAGGCATTTCTCAAGAATGATTTCCATATTCCCCATCGAGGACCAAACAAGCTAAGTCAGAAAGTACTAAATGCAATGGTCTTTAAAATATGTCCTGCTAGATTAAAGGAGCTATGTCATGGTTTGTGCATTCTGAAAAGTTCAGCCTAGATTTTCTAGTTCGTCGTTTCTAATCTGTGTCAATCTTCTCCATTCTTGACCACCCTTGTTCCTTGATGTTTTATTATCTCTTTAGTGTTTTTCTATCTTAGTAAAATATGGCATGTTTTCTTCAATTTATAGGCTATTTTGAAAGTGGCTAAAATAGCGTGACTGAGCTCCTTTAACGCCTCCGTTCTCGGTTAATGTGCACGCCCGGCAAATTTAAGCATATATATGCTTTAATTTTTAATTAATTTAATTTTCACCTTAAGTATCTAGTTCATTTCGTTAGTACCATTGTCTGACTAAATCTTTCTTTTAAAAGGTTTTTGCACCCTTAATGTTTTGAAATCAGTTTTAAATTTTAAATCTTTAGCGTAAAAGATGGTGGATCCGAGGGCCTAAAACATAAAGTTGTGAGGTCATTTTGGGGTTAGATGACGTCATAATTAATCGTGACTTAAAACGAAAATTCTATAAACTAAAATATTACTAAAATGAACATTTCTGGATACTTTGCATGCCATAAAAGCTTCATTTCTGTACCTTTAACACTTTTGGAGATACATGGAGAAGGGGATCTTTAGTTTCAATAGATTATTCGGTACAAGGAGTTTAAGTTGAAGCATGGTAAATTCAACAATGCTTCCTTCTGTATTAAAAGTTGTCTTAAATGCAAGTGAGCAATAAGGTAATTGTTTAATGGCTTTTTAGTGCCAATTAAGCTTTTCACATTAAACTAGTACTCACGTAAACTATTCCAAAATCATTCAATGTTAAGATGTTCCTGATATATAGCTGGAAAGATATCGATAGCTGGATAATACATATATCTCATTTTTAGAAACTGTACTGAATGTTTAACATACATAAATAAGACTTAATTTACCTTTATTCACTGATAATGACGTTTACTTGCATTTCAAAACTTAATGCCGAGTTTATAATAAATAAAAATAACCTATTTTCTGAACCTTTATGTTCTCTCTTTACGGGCTTCGTTTACCATAAAGTTGATTAAGTTAAATTACTCATTCGTAGCCAATTTGGAAGAGCTGATAATTCCAGCTTTACCCTTACATGGAGGATCGCGGGTTATGTGGGTGTTTTTGTAATAGTATGGAGGCTTGTTGAAGAAAGCAAGATAGCCAGGATACATGAAAAATTAACTAACTAATAAAACAAGTAGAATGGGTTGATTCAACGGAGTGCAAAGGAGCCGAATTAAAGGATGTTTGTTTTGAAGTTTTACGACATTCTCGTCTTTTAAATGTTCGCGGAAGCAATCTTCTAGTTGCTTTTTGTCTCTGAGATTATGAATGCACCTGCTAAGCTGATGCACCCGAGGCGGTATAACCACTTTGTCCCTTTTATGTTCTCATTGATTTTCTCTGCTATTTTTCTCATTACTGTTTCATGAATAAAATCGGTAGCACAAAGCTTAGCTTGTCACGAAAGCCACGCATTGAAAAGATCGTAGCAGCTAAGGGAAAAAAAAAAATCAAATTTGTGAGGCAAAAAGGCAGTATATTACTGAGTCATTCTTAGAGAGCCCGAAAGTTTGAAAGAAGCCAAAAATATAAAGTATATCTGCCACATTTGAAGACATATATCTCAAAACAAGCAATGAGAAAAGATTTATTAATGCTTTAATCTCTTTTAGCTGTCAACGTTGTCCCGGTATAAAATTGAGTAATGACCAGTTGGCTTCATTAATACCATTTTAAAATGTTTCCATGCATGTATTTTAAGAGCCTAATATTTTCCCTTTTCACATTTACCTGTTTATGGTAATCAAAAGTGAAATTATGTATGACGTCGGAAAGCAAAATGTCTTGATAAAATAGACTACGAAAGAATCCTGAACACCCACGAAGAACTATGAATAGAAAGGAAACATTCAATAAGATATACACCCAGAAAAAACAACTTACAGCAACTGCTTAAAAGACAGTTAAACCATTTATATTGCTATAGTGATATCACTATGTAGGCGGACATTTGAATGAAATAAATAATTCATGTGAAAGAATTGAAATTGTGAAGTTTCCCGTACAGCTGGCCCATGCAACAATTATATACACCCCAAGTCATCTCACATCTTCAGATCAATTTATCGGCTAAAGCATCAAGATGAAGCAAACTGCTGCCTTCTGCATTTTTCTGCTGCTTCTGTCTTCGTTGTTGGCAGGAGGCTTTGTACCGTTAAACTCGTCAAAGAAAAAGTGGATGAAGCAGGTAAATTAAAATCATGTAGTAATCTGGTTCATTTTTATAGTCTATGAGCAATGACAGCTTCTTTTGAGCTTCTCTTATGCCACGAGTACAATTTCCGAGTTGCTTATTGTTTTAGATACGTGATCAGGTTGTGGATACCAACTCAGAATCTTTATCGATAGACAACGGCAAACCCCAGCGGCAGGTTAGTGAGCAAAGTGACTGTGCTATGCCTTGTGTTCAACTCTCTTCTTCCCTTATATTTGGCTTCACACCCTCGCCTTTTTGATTGCAAATTTAACGACAGCAAGCCTATTCAGGTGTTCACCTTCACTGTTGCCAGTGAGAAGAAGCATTCGTCTTGAATACTTCGTTGTTGTTTATGTTTATTACTAATATTTAGTAACAATCTCGAGAATAAGACTAGTCAATTGGCTTATAAATGATCAAGAAATATTTTTTAAAAAAGGAAACAAACAAACAAAAAAGATGAGGAACGCGAACCCTTCTTCAAGTATGTAGGAATATTCTATCACTTACTCCCTGCAGAAAATTGCAGAAAATTGTTCATGTCAAATAAATAGTGTCGAGTTACGAAGGTCTCTCTCTAACGTTTGGCTTTTTGTCCTTTTCACTGTTTAGGAACAGAGTGACTCGGAGATACGAAGAAACTTGTGCTTGTATTCCTGTTATAGTATATGCTTGGCCAATGCAAAACTAGACGCTTAAAGATACTAGACTGTGAAAAAGAACTTCAAGATAACTTTATCTGGCTTGAAAAAAGAAAAAAATATATGCCTGACTAAGGTGATCCCAGTGGACACTTGAAGATAATTTCTTAATTGTGCGTTCATATCACTAGTGCCGTTATAAATAGTTGAAATAAAGATGAAATGAAGGCAATATCGTGATTTATTTTTTCTCAAGCATCTGCATATGCACGTAACCGGTCCAGCGTTTTACGATACGGCCCAAGGGCCGGATTTTTTCTTCGCCGCCTAAATTTCGCTCCTAAAAGTTAGCGTTTGCTTGGTTGTTTGTAACTTGGCGCTGTAACTTGGCGCTGTAATGGCGCCTAATCCTGTGTTGAGGGTCCACAATAGGGCTCTCAGATCCCGATTTCCCGCCCATGTTTTCCTGTTAATCCCGCCATCCCGCTCTTTTTAGCCTGGAAATCCCGATCTCGCCTACTTTACAAAGACGTTTCTGCGTTAATGATTAATTTGTTACATTAATAATTAGTTTAATTATTAACACAGAAACTTTTTAAAAATAGATATCGCATAAAATATCAAAAAAGAATTCAATGGGTAGCAGATAAGTAAGCACAAATGATTCTAACGTCTCTTTCTGTAAACGGTTTATTGTTTTGTTTTCTTTTGTTCACGTATCAGTGAAGGACTGACTGACTGATTTCCATATTCAAGAGATGGCCCATAAACGCACTTGACAGTTTCTTTTAAAGCTTTCAACGTCTTCACTTTTCTTGAAATCTGGGCTCAGAACTTTTCTTTCCGAATGAAGGCATTCCTGCTTGAACATCCTTTTCGTAATATATGGTGACGGAATTCGTAATGCCGCATACTTCGTTCGGGAAATCACTATTACCGCCATTCGGTGAGGCCATCCTGGCCAAAACAAGCCATGCGCTCCGGAAAAGGTGGAAAGACTAGAAAAAGGAGAAAGGATCGGGGGGATTACAGACCCAAATATCGAAAATGTCGGAATGGACAGATGCCATTGATGTCAGGGGTCAACGCAAATGATAGGCCGCGTAGCTTGGCGGTTTAAGCATTTTTTTTTTTAACGCAGCTTTGGCGCTCGTTATAGTGCGGCTTCGCCGCTTAAAAAGCGCCAAGCTACGCAGGCTACACGAATGGTCGCAATAGGACTCAAAGATCTCATACAGTCTCATGATACTAACGTAGTCAAGTGATAATGGATACGTTTAACAGAACCTGAGAGGGTACAGAGCCGTTAATTGCTATTCATTACTTGAAACCTGACACAGCTATACGCACAAAAGGTTCGTTTCTGCCAGCTTGTGGTTTTTGCGCTGGTCAATAACAATTTATGAGGTCACGTAGGAATTGAAATCCCGTATCCCGCTCTGTTCCCCTTGCGAATCCCGCATCCCAACCCCATAAAAACATGAAATCCCGCTCCCACTAATTGTAATTCCCGCTTCCCGCCCCTGTTTTCAGCTCAAATCCCAAATATCACGGCGAAGAAAAGCCAAATCCCGCATCCCGCCAAACCTATTGGGAACCCTCTGTGTTTCTCTCGCCGTAACATTTGAGTCAATTCCAGTCGAGTTTATCTCTCTGATCGTTGCTGCATTTAGGAGAATTTCTGTGGAATACACTTAACGAATTGCCTCGCTTTATACTATTCAATTTACGGTAGAATTTCATGTGGCTCTGACAGAAATTGTTTTTGTAGTAAAACTTCAAACTTCGCACGAAATTTCACACCACAAAAAAATTTTGGGGGAACTTAACTGGTGAAGGAAATGCAACTAGCATAAAGTAGTTCGAAAAAAATCTGTTCTTTGATACATCTTTCTTTGTCTACTATCTGAGTTACTCGCTCGTTGCCGAGATTTTTTACAAATCGTTAGTAGACGGCGCGCAAGCTGATTCAATGACAAGACTTGCGTAAATAAACCCATTTGGAATCTGTAATCTGTAATCTGTAAATCTAATTTACAACATGTTATTTGCCGGCTTAGGGTCGGTCCGTATAGTGAAAAACTGTGACCTCGGGCAGCATTTTCAAGACCTCGGTCACAGTTTTTCACTATACGGACCGACCCTAAGCCGGCAAATAACATATATATATCCTCACTGTATACCAATTACCACATCGCGGTAGACTAAGTTGTGGGAGGAGTCCACTCCTTTCCATGACACCACGCTACATCTCCACCAATGCCCCTGAAAAACGCCCAGAAATATACAAAATATTAATCAGACAAGAACACACGAAATTTGACTTTAATCCACCCTCTCCTCCCATTACTCAGAAATCTCTTTATTCTTAAACGCATAATATTATAAATTGACAACCCTAACCGGGAGACGAGAACTGATAAGAGAGCTAAGAGCAACGATAACAAACTGAAATAAATGTCATTAAAATTTACAAGCAGGCCGGAGATTTTCGAGGTGGGAGATTGGGGTCCTGATCGAGTTGACTGCCCAGGACAAACGCCCTCCAAGCTCGCGAGAGATGAAGACGTTTCAGACATACGGGAGCACCCTATGTACTGCGCAATATCTTGTTGAGAACAACCCAACAATCTCAAAGCATTAAACAAACACACCCGGATATCCACTGTGCGAGATATCTCCGAAGTCGATTAATTATGGCTGAACCAAAAAATTAAAAGGTTATGGAACTAGCATCCCTAGTCCGGTCAGACGCCCTAGAGAAACATCTGGAGCTAAGCGGGCCCTAAGTGAATCACACACAGGAAAGGTAACAAGTTATCTAGTTGACTGGGAATTAAAAGCAAACGGAGGGAGGACCCTTGAATAAAGTTTTAGTGAGGGTTAATCGTAGCAGGTAGCCTTAACGATCCTCTAATTTCAAAACCTGGCTAGCCAAAAGCCAACCCAAATCTGACGCTCTATTATCGCCCGTAAAGAAATCAATGACAAAAAGCTCAGCATCTCGAACTAAAACATATTTATCAACTGTCGACAGCGATTGGCAAACGATTATCTTTTCCCGTAAAAAAGCAAACTAATTTCTGAAACTTAACAAAAGACGATGACACTGCTTGCGACGAAGAAACAGCCAGACCTGCTTGCTTGGTTGGCGTGATCGAAGCGCCCGAGGTCATAAAGATGGACCTGAGCTAGCCGAGCACGGACGTCTATAGTAACAACGGCCAAACGGCAGGGAGACTTGTAAATCATTCCGGAGCACGCTGGGGCGTGAACCCTTGTTTGCCCTAATTTATTTTTATGAATGACGAATTTGATAACGTCATCCGCTGTACGAGACGAAATACTCTCTCTCTCTCTCAGGCGGGGTAACCGACGCGAGGAACGTGGAAAATGTCTCCTCCAGAGCCAACTTCTGAAGCTGAAAAAGCGTGCAGCCAAAAGAATACTTTAGTTTTAGAAGCGTATTACGCCTTTAATAAGCAACAGGATCTCGTCCTTGGGGAAAGCGGGTATTACAGGCGCGGTGGCCACTAAACATGCCTGCCAAAATGTGCATTCACATCATTGGGATATATTATTAGGGAGTTTTAGCAATGACGGCGGCGACGGCGGGGACGACGCCTTGTAAAAAATGAATTAATATTTTACCTTCGAATGTCGCAACTGTGTAAATCAGTTCAGTACGCGTATTGGTCTAAAAACTTGCTCAGGCTAAACATACACCAACAGCGTTCAATTCCAAAAGAAGATACGAAAAATTAACCATTGCGGTTCGTGTTCTCCAAAATACGTAGAATTTAGTCATTTCACGTTGTTGTTTTGCGAAGGACGGCAAAGAAATGTACCAAAATTCAAAACGCACGTGCGCAGCCATTGTTCTGCTAATTAATTGTTCTGTTTGGTGACACTCTCGTCGCCGTCGCGGTTTGCTAAAACTCCCTGTTGACACGAACCGCGGCGACGGCGGGTTTCCAAGGCCGCGGAACCTTGAAAAAGATCATAACAAACGAGGAAACCTATTGTAGGTTACGCGCCGATTAAACAAACGCAGAGTGAGAAGGGGAAATCAACACGGTTCCGTCGCCTTTCCTGCCGAGCAAAGGACAATCCACTGCTACAGACCCAAGGGGAGCCCACCAAAAACTCCTTAGACCCAAGCCCCGAACTACCTGAGTAAGGGCCCCTCGAGAATTCTGATCCCCACAATATCATAAGAGTGCCGCGACTAAAACAAAGGGCGGTGAACCATAAATGTTTTGCCCCAACGTAATGGGTTGTACAAAGGCGTTAACCCCTTGAGAGGCCAGAGTGGGCCAAGGAGAATAATGAGAGCGCATCTGGGCAGAACGGTCTGACACGAGATCAAATGAATAAGGACCGAAACCGTACCCCACCAAATCCAAAGATCCCTCCGACAGCACGCAGTCGAGGACAAAACACGCCCGCGACGGCTTGTCTGTTGGATTGCCGTGAGAAGGGACGTAATGATATAAATGGCAAAAATTCAATGAATGAGTTGCCAGTAATCAGACACCCGTGTTTGCGCAAACAACTCGGGTATCGTCAGAGGGCAAACATTGCTAGTCGCTAAAAGGAAATGTCGCTAAAAGTTGTTTTGAGGTACAAGAAAACGATTTTTGAGAGAGATTAACGCTTTTTGGCCGTCGTTTTTATCGCGAATGGATTTGGGTAATGTTGATAGTGAAATATGTAAGTTTTTGTTTGAATAACCGTGAAATATGTGACAAAATCTACCGATAAACTCCGTTGCTTGGGTGAGGTTTATTGTGAAATTTACATCGCGTAATGGTCTGAAAATATTACAAAATTAATTAGGTACAAATCGAGAGGAAATAACCCAGTAAAGCCTTTTAAGTTGTGTACAGGCTACTTTTAGCTTTTTTGAAAGCTCAGTCATACAAACAATACTGGAAATAAGCCCGGTGGCGATCATTGTACCGTCTGGGGTTGATTTAACGACAAATGAGTCCGCGCGACTCATGCTGTGCGGCTACTGTGTTTCTCAAAGCCTTTGTTTTGCTTTTACAAGCGCGTATTTCAGTGATTTTTCTTTTCTATAACAGATCAAGGGTGGCTCCTTGAATATATCTCTGAGTATTTGTATTTAAAAGTGCTATTTGTGCGTGATTATGCTTTTCAAAGTTTGGCATTGACGGTTGAGTGAAATTGCCCGACACTAAGGGTAGTGGTTCCTTCTGCAATTTTCGATTTCTGTTTTAGAGCTTCTTTTCTGTCTTTATATTTAACTTCTTGGAGGGTCTTCTCTACCATTTGCTCCGGGTAGCCTCTCGAGATCAGGCGTGTACTGAAATTTTCAATGTATTCTTAAATGTATTTCACAATAACCCTCACGCAAGCAAAAGGGAGTTTATCGGTAAATTTTGTCACTTATTTCACGGTTATTCAAACAAAAACTTGAATTTTCCATGTATCAGCATTGCCAAAATCCATTTGCGATAAAACAACGGCGAAAAAGCGTTGATCTCTCCCCAAAACCATGTTTTTGGGCGTCGAAACAACTTTTCGCCATACATTTCCTTCTAGCGACTTGCAATGTTTACCCCCTGACGATCCGAGAGTTCTTTGCGCAAACACGGGTATCCGATTACTGGCAACTCATTCATTAATTGACGGCTACACAGTAAAACCTCCTTAACGGATTTGTTGACAAAGGATTTCTTGCGGCCCAAATTCTCCAAGGAAGCTTCGAGGGTTCGATTATCAGTTTTAACATAAACCCTAAAATCACAGATGTGATTCCTGAGAGCAAGCAGGGAAAGCAGCAAACTCTTAGCTTCGGGAGAGTTGTTGTCATCCGAAGTATCTAGTTAATAAACTCTGGACTCCGTCCGGCTTTTCCCTTTTTGAGGACAACACCGCCCTCACGAGCGTTTAGAGATATCGAAAAACAGGGCGGCTATACACCCTGACCTCCAAGGAAGGCCATCCGGCCAATCGCCTAAGAAACGCCAATAAGAGAAACTCGTCTCATTACCATAAGCGATGCAGTTTCTGATGGAGCTACTACAAAAATATAAGTTCTGAATATTGAAAGGACACAGCACGATTGACTGTCCCAAAAAAACTTAAGCTCGATGCATTAAATACTTTTTGTGCCACGCAGGTTTAACAATTCAAACTTTACAAAGAATGTATAATTCGTTCGCGCTTTGACAGCCAGAAATATTCGAATATAAAATTGAAAGAGCCAAACACTGCACCATTCACTAATTCACAAGCTCTTTGAATGTGTGCGTCAAATCGTGTCTAGCCTGATGCAGTCTCGGGGCAAATTCTTTTGTTAATGAGGAAAAAAGTAAACTAAAACGTTATCAAAGATCACTATATCCGAGCGGCGTTTTCCCTGAACTTTATCGGCTATCTTGGAAAAGCGCGCAAGCTGGGATACAGCGTTAAAGAGTTAACAAGCATAAAGCATGCCACCAGGGATGTCTGAACTAAAGGACACGACCTTTCCCATAAAACACTGCAGAGTCTCAAGATTGACCTGAAAAGATGATAAAATGCTTTCCCTCAAAATCCCAAACTTGGTCTTCTTATCCTGGGGAATGAGAGAAAACTGGCGCAAAAATCGCACCGGAAGCCTCAAAAACAATTGACTGTGGAAGGGACACACTTCGACTTGCCAGCTTCTATCAAAAGTAACACGCAATGCAAGTCGAAGCCTCTGCTCTCTGTGCACTTGGAAGAGAAACAGAACGCGCCAGAGTAGAAAGAAGCTGTCAAACATCACAGCCAGCGCAAATACAGTGATAGGGCGGCATGCGAAACGACAAGACCGAGATTGTGGTTGATGAAGGCACTCACCCTCCCCCCCTCCCCCACCTCCAAACAAGAGACAGCCTACGAAACACGGAAAAATTTCCCACCCGAGCTCTCCCCAAAACATTATCTGACAATGGATGGAGTCGGACATGATGATAACAACTTTCATCGTAAACTATTGTCTGGAGATGCCCAGGCAAGACATACCTGAGGATATCTGACAGGTGATCCAATTTAACCGGAAGATCCCTGATCCACAAATTAAGAAAAAAAGGCTTTGACGGTTCGACTGTAATGGAACTACGTGGGGCGGAGACTCGCCTCAAACCACTGAAACTCCAGAGGACCCCGCTGAGCAATGGTATCGCTGATGAAATAAAAAAAACTGTGTGCAAACAGCACAGTTCTTGACCCACATTATAATGGCGGTAAGCGACTGCGTATGACAGAATTTCCCTTAGAATTTCCCCCCTAAATGGGGTGAAAAATCGCTTTACCCGAACACCAACCACAACTATCTCGAGAAGACCCACAGCAGAAAAACTATAACAAGCCAGAAAATGCACAATATCCGACAAAAGCCAGGAGGCCAATGAAGGGTTGGCTTCCCTGTGACAAAGAGCAGACAGGAACAAGTTCAATTGACCGCATGTGCGAGTCCTGAACCTCCATGTTCCGACAGGCGAAAAGAGGGAATGACTCGCCAAAAACGGAGCAAAGAAAAACGTGAACGAAACTGAAACGATGCATCGAGATTTGACAGGGAAACCAACCCCTCGTTGACCCCAGAATCCGAACCAGGCCCAGAATAGAGACATACAGAAGGTCCCCCTAGGATCAAAGATGGGAAGGTTTAAAAAAACAAAAAAACGACAGGGACAAAACAGAAAATATTTGCAAAAACTAATCTAACAACAGATATTCCTCGCAATCAAGCGCGGTAACTGATCTTCGCTTACAAAGCGGAAAGCCCCAACAAGCACGAAACAATAAAAACAAATATTCCTCGCTACATAGCGGTATCACATCGCTTAAAGAGCGGAAACTTCCAGCAATAAAGAAACAAACTAACAAATATTCCATCTCATCGCTTAAAAAGCGGAAACTTTCAGCAATAACAAATACTCCTTGCTACATAGCGCTAACTCATCGCTTAAAAAGCGGAAACTTTCAGCGATAAGAAATTTTCTTCGCTACATAGCGGTAACTCATTGCTTAAAAAGCGGAAACTTTCAGCAATAACAAATATTCCTCGCGTACATAGCGGTAACTCATCACTTAAAGAGCGGAAACTTCCAGCAATAACAAATATTCCTCGCTACATAGCAGTAACGCATCGCTTAAAAAGCGGAAACTTCCAGCAATAACAAATACCCCTCGCTACATAGCGGTAACTAATAGCGTAAAAAAAGCGGCCTGCAAAGCGGGAAACATAACACAGGGAAAGCAAAATATAGAACGACAAATATACCTAGGCTAGCCTACAGCAGCGAAAACCGGTAAATAATAATGAGAACAGGCAAAGAGAACGAAGAGAGGAAAAAAGCCAGAAAAACCCGAAAACATATACAATAAAAGAGAAAATACCTCGGCCGTAATCACTGGAGGCGGTTCAACGGCCGCCGGTTCTTCTGGAATCTCAATAGGAGCTGGCCAAGCAGGGAGTTTGCCCATCAAGGAAGAAGGCTGCTGCCGGTTGACGGTAGTACGCGCAGCAACAAAACCTTCCTCCATCGGAACGCCGGCAAAATGACAATGATCACTAAAGGCAAAACCCGGTAATTTAAACGAAGAGACCGCAAAGCATCATGGCCGCCCTGGGGCATAAAAGCATGGTGGAATTTGAGGGATTATATCAACTTCCGCGATGCGCTAATTATGTATGCAGTGAGAATAGTAAGGCATCTCTCCCGTTTCCACTCTCAGATCGGTTCGGTTGTTTGAATTTTTGTTGCTTTATCCAGTAGGCTGGAGCAAAATGTTTCAACTTTGAGCTTTAGGGGAACAAACATTGAGGTCAGTGTGGCTTTGAATCACAGACCGGCCTCTCGGCTCCACAAGAGCTTGCGCTTAGAAAACCTTCGGTGACCAAGCCTAAAAGCGGAGCTCCTAAGCCGGGTTGTTCAAAGCCCGATTAAACTAACAAACAGCCCGATTAATTGCGAGGTTTTTGTGAGGTTTTCTGTTTACATTTTTTCGTCTTCTGTCTTGAGTTTGAATAATCTCAAACTCAACAAACATAAGCAGTAAAACATTTTTATTCCAAGACAAAGTTTATAATTGGGTCAACTTTTAAACTTGGGTTAGCGTTAACCGCCGTTCGAACAAACCGGCTTTGATTACAACAAGGTCGCCTGGCCTGGGTCCGCGATTCAGTCGAAAATCAACACTTGATCAGCGGTCAACTTCAAAAAAACTTGTGTTCTAAACCTGAGGCCTCCATATGTAATGGTTAGCGGATGCCTTGTTTTCACGGTGTCAACTAACCTTAACATGGACTTCCAATCTATTAGTAGACCTGTTATATAGTAATGATTAATTATTAGTCTGCTGGTCTCCAGATCCCAGCCCTAGCCGGTTCATTGTGTTATGGATTACACCCATCCCCCCATCCCCCCTCCGGAGAGATTTTGTTTATACGCAGCTCTGTGCTGCTGAAGCCTCCAGTAGCTGTTCATTCATCTCTCACGGAGATTTTCATATGTCATTTTGACGGACAGAATTCTTGGTTTTTTTTTCCAGTTTTCTTGAGCAACATTGCCGAACTAGTACCTTTTTACATTCTAGTATCATATTGAATTGGATAATTTCCCATCAATTCACGTTATTTTCTGACTTTCTGAGGAAATATCTAAATCCAAGGAGGTGAATCCAATGTGGTGAACTTCGTGACATCATGCAACCTTATATTACGTCATGACCAACAAGAAATATGTCATCCTGAAGAGCAAGCTGAGGAATATCTATTTAATGGAAAAGTAATTTACATATGTCTTATAACAACGAAATCCCAGGGGTTTCAACGGGGTTCAACCAACCCGCACACTCCGCCCTCCAATCCTTGTACCGCGGGAGGAGAGGGGGCGGGGTGGGTGGGGGGATTCAAGTCTGCATGATAAGATAAGATATGATAAAATAAGATAACTTTATTTATACACGTTTTTTTTTTTCTTTCATCAGTCAATTAAGTTACTGGACATGTATCTACCCATCTACCTACCTACAATAAAAATTAATAACAACAATTCAAATAGAAAAAAAAACTGCTTTTCATGGAGGCCTTATCTAAAAATTTACTTAAAATTAAGATATTACTTAAAACTGTGGCGACTTAATTTAGAATTGAAATCGGTCAGTGAAGATGTTTGTCTTAGGTCTGTAGGTAAGTTGTTCCACAACTGAGCTCCGCTGTACGAAAAACGTCTCTTAAGATAATCAGTCGGAGGTTGTGGAAGAACTAATTAGTTTTCGCAAGTACGTCCACGTGCTAAGTGTCCTGGTGCTCCAAGAGATGCAAGCCTTCCAGTTTTTCGACACGTTCACGTGTAAAGTGATTTACAATTTGGTAGTCAGTCAATCATCTGCTTAGGATTGACACGAAGCATCCACCTCATCAATTTGTAATTAAAGACACGCTATATAAATGAAACAGCCTAATCAGGACAGAAAGAGTGGGATCTACCCCTTGTCGAAAAACCCGAGAAGACAGACCCAAGAAGGTCAAGCAGCCCGAGGTTGCCATCTTGTTGATATCTCTAGGGAGGCAAACACCTAAAACAAAAACGGGTCTACAGAGGTATGAGTTACTCAAGAATATACTTATTTAGCATTAATTTTTTGTTTTCATAATTGCTCCAAGTCTACGCTTTGGGATCGATAATGAAGAAAATTATGGATCTTGATTCTCCTGAAGAAATTCCTAAAGATATGTCTAAAATGATTTCGAAACTTTTGACTAAATGTGAGATAAATGTAAGGATTAATGCCACTGTAAGAGATCGTTAGCCAAATAAGAAATATGTGTAAGTTTGGACTGATTTCCACAAAACCCCCGACATTCAAAGCAAATAAAACATCGAAAGGAAACCAACACATTACGTACAAGACTACAATTGTGATCATCATCCGGGTAACTTTTCTCGCTGTATTTATAGCTTCGGCCTGTCCTTCATTCTGATTGGCACCTTCTCCTGGCACCTCACGTGACCATAACTTGTGACATACAATTGTGTACAGAGCTGCTACTACAAACAGAGGTAGAGCAATGTTAACAGCGGCTAAAATTAAATGAGAATTTATCCACTCTGATGAGAAATCACAGTAATAATAATGCTTTGTTTTGACAACTTCTCCTTTAACAAGGACGTTTGTCGAAGAAACAATAGCCCAAACCCATAATACCAAAATTGTTTTCTTTAAATGTTGGGATACAGGTGAAGATATTAGAGGTCGAGTTACTGCGCAAAATCGTTCCACAGCAATCGCTACAAGGATCCAGTTTGAAAATACGGGTGGAATCACTAAGATCTCCAGAAACAACTTGCATGTAACTAAACCAAGAAGTCCTCCAAACCATTGGCTCCCTAAAGAATTAGTGCGGACAATAAAGCTGGTTAACTCTGCGAATGTAAACACAATATCGGCGCACGCTTGGTTTAAAATCAGATAGTTGGTAGTGTTCTTCATGGAGTTATCTGTTCGTATAATGTGAATGATGACTGAGTTGCCAAACAGTGACGCAGTAAATATGGCACCGTAGGCAAGGTAAATTAGCGACGTAATCAGGATGTGTGTTTCTCCGAGGACTTCCGTAACGTTTCCTGGTGATAAAAATAGATGTATGTGTTGGATAAAGATTGAACTGCACAATTGGTTTACTAAATAAAATTGTTTCCGTTTGGTCACGTGTTGGCTAATGCATGTTTCATGGGCTAGTCAAGTATATGCAGAAAAAATGATATACTGGGCCCGATTGTTCAAAGCTCGATTAAGCTAACCCAGGATTAAAAAGAATTTTGATTTCAGTTTTGTAACTTTTCGGTGAGGTTTTCTGTTTATAATGTTTGTCTTTCAGTTTTGAGCATGGCTAAGCTCAAACTACACATGCAAAACGTGAGCAATACATCGGTTAACTTTTAATCCTGGGTTAGCGTTAACCTGCTTTCGAACAACCCGGCCCTGGACTCTAGCATTAGTTTGCAGTCAGAGATAAACATGTTGCAGGAGGAATGGAATCTGATTGCGTGGCATTTTTTCTGTATAAATACGTTTAAAGGAAGAATGTTTGAAAAAATGAATACAATACTGAATATGTGCTTGAAGCTGAATCTAATTACCTTCAGTGTGAGCATCAAGGCTTTCGTTAACAACACGTTGAATATTGAACATCTTGCTTTCTGCTAAAAGGATCTATTATATGAAAAATAGGTATCAGATTGGTAAAACAAAGTTTGAATAAAAAAAGAAGTACTCAAGTAATCCACGACCTTCCAAACATCCTATAAAGCCTAAATTCAGAGATTTATACTTCATGATTTTCAAAATTAATCCAAGGGAGCCCACAGTAATCGAATGACTTAAGGAAACTCAAAGAAAGAGAGATAACTGCGAGATGAATGTCTAATAAGGATTATCATTATGCACTGTAGTCACCATCTGTCTTCCCATTGGCTAAAAGCCTACAGATAATTCTGGGAAACAGTGCAACCTACAGATTATTCACTAATTTGCTAGCAGATTAGTGAATAATCCGTGCGTTGCGCACGCAATTCCAAGACCAATGTCAAGTTCACGGACAGCGAAGTAAGAACATGGCTTGTCGAAAATAAACTGTGTTCGATGCGATAATGCGTTTGGCGTTATTTTCTTTAAAACAGAGTATAATAAAACAATTATTAGATTCGGTTTTTGTGACATCCGAAACAATCAAGGTCTGGGTGAGTGTTATCAGCCTCAGCCTTCGGCTGCCTTCGGCTTCGGCTGATTCCACTTACCTCGACCTTGATCATTCCGGATATCACAAAAACTTCATCCAATAATTGTTTATAAATAATCACGCAGGACAAGCTTTGACTCAGCCAACAGGGACAACTTTTTTCTCATATAAAAACACGTTAAAGATGCCTGAGGGGGAGGGTTGCCTCGGGTAATCGAAACCTGATACTGACTAAGGCATTAGATTACGTAACGTAACGTAAGATGTAAGGTCTTCTTCAACAAGCTTAAGTTCAATGAAATTTTTTATTACACCTTTTTGTGCTTGAAAATTAAGATAAGATCAAAAAGAAGATATGTCAGCTCCATCGAAAAGTACTAATGATCAATTACTTTACACATCATTTCATAGGCTGAAAATGATTTTGCCTAGAGGCGTTGACATTGTCACGGGCATGTTGTTTGGTTTTTAGAACGTTCCACGCCATTTTCTAGAACATTTTATAATTTGCAATGGTTTCAGTTTCATTTCGGTGTAGAAAAGAGCCTATAGTGAACAAAGTTTTAAATTCAGAGGTTTCAAATTTCAAAAGACAAAATCCTGACCAGAAACCATGCTGAGATGTGTGACTTCTTAACATCGGTGCAATATTGTGAATCTCTGGTAAGAGACCTCACTACAACACTTGGTTAATGAACTGATATACGGTCACAGACATCGTATAGGAAGACAAAATATCTCTCGTAAATATGTCGGCGTAAACGGCAAATTCACCGCACGGTAATGCGAGAAATAAACTACTTTACTCTCGGTTGTTTTAATTAACAATCATAATGTAAATTACTCGTGTGGTCGTTCAAAGATCTGCTAATTAGATTCTCGTGGTCAGATGCCTCTCGTTCCGCGACAGGTTGTCGTCGCTTCGCTGCTCAAATTTGATTGATGATAAGAGAAACGAAACCTGCAGGACAAGGGTATATTGTGGTATTTGCTTATCTACTGCACTAGTTGTCGCCTATAGGAGGATATCAGTACAAACAGTGGCATCAGAAGTTCAAATAAAAAGCTTTAATTGGATTTTTTTAATAAGCTTGCCGCATGACTATTTCCACAAAGTCTGTGTTGCCTTATTTTAATAACCTTCTACCCTTACCTTGAACAATAAGAAAAAAAGAAAATATATTCAGTTAAATATATATTAACTTTGTTTTGAACAGCTTACACTGAGTTGAAATGGTCAAAGTTGAATTTGGGATCTACTGTTTCGCGTTCGGTATCCTTCGGTAATCGTTCTTTAAGCACAAGAGAAAGTCTTTTAAAAATCTCTCATTTTGTTATCATTTTTTTTCTCATTCTGATGATACATGCATGGAATATATTTTCACACATTTTATAGAAAAATTCATATTAAAACTGGTACTTAGGTTAGGAAAACCTTGCAACTCGCTTGTAAAGTGTCAATTCTGCAAAAAAGAAAAATAACATAGCTACCTACCAAATAACGATGTAGTAGGGATGTTTTAGGTCCCTCTACCGCAGTTGTAATCTTGTCAGTGAGATATTTCAGGAAAAAAAAGAATCATTGGTTCCGTTAGTAAGCAGTACAGATATTCCAAGTTGCTGATGCGAGGTTTAAAGATAATGTAGCCAACGCAATTTCGTATAATTCAAGAAAATCGTTCAAAGTATATCACAACTTTACTTACTATGTTATTTTCTTGTTCGGTTCGACGTTTATCTTCTCAACATCGACAACAAAGATTTTCATGGCGACCGGTGGTCAACTTTCCTACTTTGTTTATTTTCGTTTTCCGGATAACTAAACAGGTGTTTTCAATTTCATTTCATTTATTTGAACTGTACAAGACCGCAACTGTTAATTTCTACAAACAGACAGACTGCCCATTGTGTTTTTTCTTTTGTTGATTTAAGATGTGACTACAACATAATGGGTTGGTGAAACGCAGGCAAAATTTCAACGCAACATATTGCAACATTTTGAGCACAATTTTTTTGCTCACGCTTTGCCACCCTGTTGTATCATAAAACATATTGCAATATAGAGTAAACGTTGTGTGCTTTTGGCCATGTCTTATAAAAAGAGTTGAACAAACGCAATCTTTGACTTAAGTCAACATGACTAAGTTCACATGTTTTGATGTGTTTTTAATGTACTCTGTACTCTCCCGTTCATATTAAAAAATAAGAATGACAAACAATACGAGGAATTGAGGACACTATATTCTCCCTTCTATACGGTAGGGTCATTTTCCAGGAGACAAAGTCAAAACAAACAAGGACAAAGTGTACTGGTTATTTTTAGTCCTACTAAACCGAACATAAAGTTAATTTTTATTTCACTTCAGGTATACTTTTCCTGATCTTTTAATGCTGGTTCAATTTCATTAGAACACCAATTCTCATTTTCTTTGATTTTGCACTACCCCACCAATCGATTGGCTGAAAAGACGTTCGCCACTTTGTCACCTAATCAGAAGTAAAACCAAAACCATGCTCACTCGCTCGCACACCTTCTTCCCGCGCTATGCGTCAGCTACATGTATTTGATTTGCGTTTTGATTGGTTCTGCAGATGGTCCGTATAATCTGTAATTCTTCAATTGACCAGTATAACTTTTGGTATGAATCGAAAACTTCTGTATAGTTTTGGAAGTGAGAACAAATTTCACGGACATTTTTTGGGGATTAATTACTCATCATCATCATCGTCATCGTCATCGTCATCGTCATCATCATCATCATCATCATTTTAGACTTAGCTTGACTAAAAAGTGAGACAATCACTATTTCGATTCGTGATCAGCTTTAAAACTTACAATATATTTTTACACTTCCCGTGAATTACTTTTCTTTTATTATCTTGTTATTTCGAGGTGCACCTGGAAACTGTAGCTCTTAGCTAAGCGTGCTGACCAGGAAAATTTTTATCTCTATTTTTAAGTTAACATTATCGAAGAAAGGTGTGAAGCTAAGGTTTGTCATTTCGCACTGCCGCTGAGTGACGTGCACCTATTTCCAGATCAGCGATCAAAGAAAGATTTAGTGGATGCACGTTTCTCGCTCAGATGATTAAGGGGCTGTTGTGACTGCTATTGCGCCACGGGAAACAATGCCACAGTTAATGGTTATGGCAATTCTTCACATTGAAAATATAACGCCGAATCTGGCCCGCTGTGCACAGCGCGAAAAGGCTTAGGTACGAGTTTAGCGCTAGAGTGTTGCCATGTGCATAGCGGTTTCCCCTTTAAGGTCGCTATTAGAGATGACAACTGAGGACAAAGCCAAAGTATTCATTCTTTTCATTCTTTTACTTTCTCTCTTCCTACTCAACACGATTGCGTGCTCCTCGTGCATCTATTTGTGTTATATTTGTTCTAACTCTACGCTCCGGGATCGACTACTGGGAAGAACGACCTGTCTTATCGTGATTTCCCTAAAGAATCGTCCTAAAGTCTTTAAAATTATTGCGAAACAATTGATTAAATACTAGGTAAATACAAGGGTTGAGTGCACTATAAGCGGTTGTCAACCAATTTACGAAAAAATAGATGCTGGTATTCATGCCCCAATAACTTCCAAAATGTAATAAGAAATATATATCCAGAGGAAAACAGCAAAAAACATATAATACCACAATTATAGCAATCATTATCCGGGTAACTTTTTTTGCTTTTTTAATGCCTGTATTAAAAAATTGTTTAGAACAAAGTGTTTATATCGCCGGCCACCAAACTGAAAATGATGTCAATTCTAATGGCATTAGCTCAGTTTGTTTGGTCAACCGTGAATTGGCCATGATGTCATGTGCTCACGCCCACCGGGAGTCTACACGGATCAAAGATTTCTCTTTCATTTTATGATCACATTCTCTTTTTGCCTTGAAATATTGCCTCGAAATATTATAAGCTGTTTTCATACATTTATTGTCATGATTTTATGAACAAGAGCACAGTCAAATGTTTTATGTAATACGACCAATTGCACCGCTTTTAAATCAGAGGAATTAAATATTATTCTTTAATAGCTAAAATTGTTGTGATTATTTTTATGAAGTTTCGACCCAGCGTTTCCGTTTGAGGGAAGGAAACTAATGATCTTGTGTAAAGTTAATAATCAAACTTACCGACATTTCTCAAGTTCAACGCGAATGCTTTAAAGTCTTTGTTTGGTGAGTGACACGATTGCATCTTGTGGAAGTCCAGGGTAATCCAAGAATCTCAATAAATGAAAAATGTCCCTTAAAAATGTCCCAGAAAAAGAAAAGCACCCTTAAGCTATTTACTGGCTACCTCTACCATACCTTTGGAGCTGTCGCAACTGTTTTTTTATACCCCAATCTTCCATCCAGGAAAGAGTTATACAAGTGGTCAAAACACTATTTCATTAATTTTCAATTTTCTTTATTGGTTTTTTGGCTCTATTATCTTTGCCAGATATTAGGAACCACAAAAGATTAATTCGATTTATACTGTAAGTCCACATCAGTCCTTTTCTTCACGCGTAATCAATGAAAGGTTGCGACTGGGGTCGTAAACTTCCTCCACACAAGAGGCTGAGTTACAGATATTTAAACACATTTATCAAGACTCCCTGAAAAGGGTTTTTAGCCACAACACCTGCTAAACGTAAAACTGGTTCAATTAAAATTAAGTTGAAAAAGCGACATCCAAATATATACATTAATAGGTGGTAAAACCTACAAGTAAATAAAACTGAATTATAAAGAATACACTTGCCAGATATATAGACGAGAATTTGAGAAAATACGTTAAAAAGAGACGCCCATGAAGGGATTCAAAGATGCTTTGATATAATTTTATCTAAGTTATTCGTTGACTGTAATTACTGGGTAAATAGTTCCGACAAGTTGTCGCTCGGCGATGCGTGAAGGATCTTTGGTAAGTAGATATCCAGCAGAGCTCAAGGTCCAGCATATCTTCGGATCGAAGATTGTTCATTATGTGACGTTGTCCTATGCATAAATGTAGCGCCAAGGTAGTTGGCGCACAAGACAACAGTTGTTAAGAAATAGTCTGTTCTCGGGACAGAACAACTCAGTAGTTCAATTTGAGGCTATCTGGAAGTCGTGTAAGGCCCTGCTGTTGAGTCTTTCTCAAAAAAAAAGGGTAAAGCAGCCTTCCTATCTTGATCTGCCATGATGTGTCCAGTGACCTGATCAGTGAAAACGTTTGATCAATTAGCTCAGTCAGTTTGTTCGGTGGACTGTCAATTAGACTATGAAATCAGACCTCAAAGATCAAAGATTACCTTATGAAAATACTTTCAAGGGTCCATGTTGTGTCGCTTATCACGTATACCAGTCTCACAAATCAAAACATTCAAGCGTTCACCTAGAAGAAAATTGATGCATTCTTAAATAGTAATACTGTATTTTCGAAGCGGATAGCTGTCAACTTATCTGTAATTAACCTTTTAACAAGCCATACCTAATGAGTGTACCCAAGACTGTAGATGTTACGTGCGCAATATGGCTGCTCTGCACTCAGCACGCCACCAAAAATATATATATCGTAACCATTCAATAAATTGAGTCAAGAATCTGGGATATGATAGATGATTAATATATGAACCACCTCGCCAAGATTTAGGTCTGTGCAGTTTTTCATTGGTGCGTTAGTTGGAAAAAAATTTCACGCAAATTTATAGAGCTTTGTTTGGAGACGCCATGTTGGTGCCCTTCCGAGGGACACCAACATGAAGGCCGTAAAGTAACAGAAACATCTGTCATTGAGGTTTGCCTTTGAAACGAAAAATTATTACTCTAGAGCTGTTGTGATAACAGCAAGGAACTGCGACTGTGAGTGTATCACCCAACGTCATTTAGATGAATTCTTTTTTCTTAATCAATAAAAGCATACAGTCGAACCCCTATAACGCGGCCGATGGGAGATGGCCGATTACTAGGGATTGGCCAGTTAATAGGAGTTCGTTTGCTTTGAATGTATTTTAAAGGTGTTACGGAGGCAGCTTGGCCGAGTGGTTTAGGGTGCTGGTGTTGTAATCCGGAGGTTCCTGGTTCAAGGCCTCAACCCTGCCACTAGCGGGATTTGTTTCTCGGTAGTCCCGAGCTCAAATCCTCGGTCACGCTTTGTAATTAGCCAACTGGTCTGCCTCCTGCCAGTTGGGATTTTTAACTATGTCACGTTTAATCGAAATATTTGCTTCCTTTGTTTCAGTGGCATGCCTGTAAACTAGCTAAGCTTAGTGCTTGTATAGCTAAGTGCATGACCACTATAAATAAGATTTACAGTTTTACATTTACATTTACTTTCAGGTTATCGTGTAATCACGTTAAGACAATCAAAATTAACGTGTTTGAATGGTTCTATCAGCCATCAATTTCTATTCTAGACTCTTATCTGTTATCGTCTTTTCCAAAACAAAGCCAATCTAAGTGTATTAGATTTTCTGTGGTCGCTCAATAGGGCTGAACGACAATAGAAAGCCCTGATCGGGACAACCAAAGGGTGGCCAAGGCCGTTGATAGTGGTGGCCAGTTAATGGGAATAAATAGGTTATACATTTCAACTCACAAAATTGACCCTCGACGTTTATTTAGTCCAGTCTTCTTTGCAGCTATGCTGAGTTATGCTGCATCGTCTCTTTTAATTCCGGTTTTATCTTGTCATGAAAAAGAGATCGCTCTTTGAATAGAACCTTACAGGTTCAATAGATTGATTCAAATACTTCATCAATGAAGTTTGCTTTGTTTCATTTTGATTGATTTCTCTGCACGCTTAATTTTAATTACATCGAATTTACCTTTTTTTTAATTAAAAAAATAATGATTTGTTGTTATTATTTTAAGAACGTCAAGTGTTCCAAGAAACCTACAAAGGAATAGAAAAATGTTTTTCATGGGATATTGATGTTTCTTTCAACATCAATATCCCATAAAAAAACTTTTTCTTTTCAACCGTCAAAGTACCATGCACCATGTTATTAAAAATTAAAATAAATAACATTATTTGGTGTTAAGGAAGATCTTTCTTTCTTTCTTTTTTTTATTTTCCTCTCGCCCTTCTTTTTTAAAAGGCAAGGGTAATATTCAATCCAGGGTAAACAATATCATACAGCCATAAGTTATGATATCCAGTGTAGAAATCATAATTAGATATCCCACATGGTTTGTATTCCACCCCAGTTATGGCAGTTAAAGGGTTCCCCTTGGCTTGTTTGGAGTCAACCTTCGTATTAATTATATCGGGTTCATATTAACATCAGAAAATAAATCCAATGTTTGACAGATTGTATTTCTTGGCACCAGACTGCCAATTTCATGTCCTAACACGCAAAATGTATTCTACATTTAAAGCCTAGGCAAGTAATAGATTTGAGATCATTTATCATTAAAATTGGGAGAAAGATCGAACTTCATTTGGTTCCTAGATGACTCAGCTTGTTGAATTGGGTTTTGTGTGTGTATTTAAATTTTAAGATATAAATATAGATTGTCCCTTACATAGCACTTCAATTACTGTTTACATTACAACCTACTTTAATTAAAATTAACTTCTCTTTGTATTTTTAAAACCACTAAAGACAACTTTTATAAAGGGAAACTAAAGCCAGTTATTTTATCATGATAAAACACGGCGGTCATTCGAAACACGAGAGAAATAAAGAAAGTGGCCGACAGAGAACGTTTTACATTGCATTTGTCTCAAAAACCCTTTTCAATAATATATAGCGTATTGCTTTGTTTCATACATGATATTAACTGAAAAGGGCACACCTGGACTTATATTCTAAATTAAATATTAATCATATCTGTTCTTCACTTAAACTGCTCAAGCCTACATGTATTATTACATGCTATATTAATATGTTTTAGTTTGAGACGTTTTATATGATATTTCTTTTCTGACCTTAATATTTATTATCATTTCGTTCATTTCTGTCAGTTATCGTAATAGTCCTCCGTAAGGCAGGCCTAGGTTTTCGTTGTTAAAAAACAAAATGACGGCTCGTTTATATTTGTTCCAGCTCTACGCTTTGTGACCGAAAAGAGTCAATAACATTTGATATCTTTAATTTTCTACAAAATTTTTTGAACAACTCCCTGAACCTGCTTCGAAAATTCTGACTAAATGTGAGATAAACGTAAGGATTTATCCCAGTGTAGCAAAGCGTTAAGAAATTGGTTAACAGAAACAAACTGTCAGTTACTTGAACCCTATCAACAAAACGCAAAAGGACTGACATATACACAGGGAGCCAACATATCACATATAAAACCACAACGATAATCATCATCAGGGTAACTTTTCTCGCCAATTTCAGAGCTGCTGCTTGTTCTTCATTCTGATTGTTTCCTTCACCTGGTACTTCACGAGACCAAAGTCTGAGGCACACAATTGTGTAAAGAACTGCCATCAGTGAAAGAGGCAGAAAAACGTTCAAAGTTAAAGAAATATTGTTAAATGTATTCCAATCATCAAATAACGTCGTTACATCACAGTAATAATATCCTTTAACATTTTTGAAGGTTTGTTTCACAAGGTAGTTTGAGGAGAAGGCAATTGACCACGCCCAACACGAGAAAATTATTTTTTTAAAATGTTGAGATATAGGTGACAATCGTAATGGTCGAGTTACTACATAGAAGCGATCAAGGGCGATGATCCCAAGGATCCAAACTGAAAAGTTGGGTGAAATGAATTGGATTGCTACAAACATCTTGCAAAAAATTAAACCCAAAATTCCTCCAATCCATACACTACCGGTTGAACTGTAATAAAAAACACCCGTTATTTCTGCGAATGATATCAGCAGATCAGCACATGCTTGATTGATGATCAAGTAGTTGGTAGTGGTCCTCATTGAGTTGTCTGTTCTTATAATGTGAATGATGACTGAGTTGCCGAACAGTGATGCCAAAAATACCGTGGAAAAGCCAACAGACACCAGCGAATGCAATGGGGGGCGCATTTCTCCGCATCCAGTTGTTGTGTTTCCTACAGTGAAATAAAAAAATACATATCTTCTCGTGAACTGATTTAAATATCTTAATACCTATAATTCGTTTAATATTGTTCATGGAATTGGGATGAGTGGCAAACAGTTTGTAGCACCTAGTGGATATTACATAGTCATTTTACATGCCTCATACTCAAGATAGATTGCAACTGTTGTTTCAACATTTTATTTATAAAGGCCTACAAATATTTCTTATATTTTTGTATTAATAATTTTCTTTAAAAATCGCTATATATTGAAGGGAATAATCAAAGAGAATTTCACTGTTATGTAGTGTTTACTTGCATGTCACGCAGGGTGACATGATGGAAGAAGAGTATTTCGCTCTGAAAATTCTTTGAGAAATCAACACCGTCAATTTTTCCCTAAAATCATCATAAAACTTACGCAATAAATTGCTTTTTCGTTACGGATGGTAGCTCGCTATTTTTCCAGTGAGTTACTATTGAATTGGACTGGGTAAAAGATCATGGTCCTTTAATTTACAAGCGTATTTTCCCTAAATATTTAAATACCTTCTTTGTGAAGACTATCACTGCCATTGATCACGCATTGCACGTTGAGGCTACCGTTGTTCGACAGATACGACGAGTTCATCTTTAACTTACTGGATCACTAACATTTGGTCTACAATCAAACAAATGTTGAATTTTTGACTACGCAGAAACATAGATCCTGTGATGAAGCTATAAGGCCCCCTTCCGGTTTACAGGCCTCCCCTACAATTATACAGACAAACAAACAAACAAACAAAAAACCAAACAATTTCAGTTCTGAGGCCCATACGGATGTAAGCCTTCCTCCACTTTATTTCCTAACGAGATTACCATCAAATAGATCCTTTGAAGATTACAAGCTATTTTTTTGCTGTCAAAATACATCGTAAAAATCAGGTTGTAAGGCCCCCTTCCAGCTCATAGGCCCTTTTATATGCAAACAAACAAAAAACCCATATCATTTGGAAGCCCTCTACGGATGAGGGCCCTCCTTTGCTTTTTCTTTTTTTTTCCCCAACAATATCAACCTCATAGAACAAGTAAGAACAACATATTTTTTTACTATCTACGGAAATTCTAATTAGGAAACTGTTTAGAATTTCACAGTTATCAAACGTTCAACATCTGCAAACAAAATAATATTGTTTATTTTAATCAATTATTCGTCGGTTTGTAATTGAAATTTTGTACTCACAAAATGACTCGCTATATACAACACGCGAGTCGCTCGTATCTGAGGTGATCAGTAAGATCTTGGTTAAGAAAGCCTTCGTATTGTTTATAGAATTTGTTTGAAATATTCCATTCGAGTGAAAAAAAATCATTAAAGCAAAGTAATAAAGTGTCATTCAAATAATGATCGACAAGGTACACTGCACGTACTCTGTGATATTGTCCCTTTTGTCACAATTTGTTTAATTTTAGTTACAATGCGAAACATGGTCACTACATTCTTCATAACTTCTGAAAAACTGAAAAACATCACGATACTATGACTCAACCTCCACTCGTTGATATGTTCATGCTAGGTATATACTCACCTGTTTAATGGTGCACTGTCCAATTCAAAGTTGCGTGCATCTCGCCGTGTAACAGGGAAGCCTTTTCGCATCTCGCGTGTGATGATTCTTATTAATTTCAAGGTCGACAGGGGATATTTTTATTTAAAAAACAATGCTTTTGTTATTTAGATTTGCCAGCCCTTTTAATGACAGAACCTTACTCTTTTAGCACCACAAGTAAATTGGTTTTACGTTTTCACAAAAACCGGCTATAGGAACCCGCTCCCTTTACAAAAAGCTGGAGAAAAGAGCTTATTTTTCCTCGAATTTCCACGCGGAAATTTGACATCGACAGATTAATGACAGGTTAATTACAAGGGGGCTGAACGGAGGCTTCAATCCTTTATCTACAGGTTCTCCCCTCCTCTCTCATCCATCGCTTTCTTTTCATCCCATTCCCGACTAGGGAATGGGATAAATCATCCAAGTTTCATCACCATGGCTCTTTGTGTTACAAGAGGACATTGTTAAAAGTCAGAAGACCAAAACAGGCTAGTCTTAACGTTTAAGCATCCCCACAGTAAGTTGCTTAACAACAATTACAAAATTTCCTCATGATGATCACAAACTCTTTTCTAAATCTACTGTTGAATGACAAGTAAATATAAGGATTGATTGCACTGAATGCGTTTGCTAACCAAACAACAAATTTCACCGCAGCATAAGGTAAAACGATCTTATGTAAACTATCTAAACCAACAAATATATAAAAAGGAAACCAACATAAGCCAAACAAAACGACAACAATAATCATCATCCGGGTAACTTTCTTGGCTGTCTTCATGGCTTCTTCGTGCCTTTGATCCTGACTGGCGCCTTCACCAGGCACTTCACGTGACAATAAATACCAGCACACGAATGAATATAACACGGCCATGGCCACAACAGGCACGGCAAAATTGAACAGCAATTCAATGATCAGGCTTATTACGTTGATCGTGGTTAGCTCAACACGGGAAAAGTCGATAACACAATAGTATCGACTACCGCTGACGAGCCATAGCTTTGCCATGGAGACCATCCCTGCAGCTGAAGCGAGTGACCATAACCAAATCAAAGAAATGGCCAATTTTATATGATTTGATATCGGGGACACATGCAGAGGACGCACCACTGCAAAATAGCGATCGACTGCTATAGCAGTGAGGCTCCAAATAGAGCAAAATGGCGCTGGAAATTTCGCCCACACTAATAACCCGCAAGTTATTAGGCCCCAGTCTCCCCCGAACCACTTCGTGAAAAACAATTCGTCACTCAGCATGGTACACATAACGGAAAATGTTATGATCAAATCTGCGCATGCTTGGTTGAGGATAAGGTAATTTTTTGCGTTTTTAAGAAAGTGCCTCGTCCGGATGATATGGATGATGACCGAGTTGCCAAATATGGAAGCAAAGATGATGACGAAATAAACTGCCGCCAGACTTGCGAATAATGCCGACTCTGTGGTGGAAAGTGCAGTAGTTGTAGCATTTCCTGATAACAGTAGAAAAGGAAAATATCTCAGTTATTTTTTAATTTCATTGGGCATCGTGATCGACCTTAAAAGTGCTGCACGATCAATTATGAGCTCTCGTGTAAACCAAAAAGCACCCTTAATTTAAGGTCAAAGTGCTTATAATTCAAAGTCGGTACTTTAATATTCGTAAACTTTGTGTGGCACTGAACCACAAATACAAAACTTTTTAAAAACTTTGCCAAAAGTTGCGTCTTATCCTTCTAATCAAAATTTGTTTTTGAATTAGTTTGTTTTAGCAGGTCACACAGTTTTAGCAGTAACATATTGTGTCACAAAAGTAATTTAGCTCTTATTAACCGAGCAGGAGATCTATATGGGAGAATCTTGACCGAGGTCGTGAGTACAGACCGAAGGCAGTAAGGTCTGTATACACGACCGAGGTCAAGATTCTCCCATACAGACCGACTAAGCTCGGTTAATAAGATGTTTATTATATGGCAAACAAGAAAAATTAATTCGTTTAATGTAACTGGTTTGTACTAGCTGACATTTTGCTTGCGAACGGCGATGAGCTGAACTTAAATCTGCCAAAGCTTGTTCGTCCTCTTTACTCTTTTTTTCTCATCAGGCTTTCTGGCATCTCCACTAATATTATTAGAAGAAAATAGTCAATATTTTTGTATTTTAGTATTTTAGTTACAACTTTTTCATCGCAAAAAGTAATCGGTCTAGATGGGAAACCTAGACCGCTTTCAGTATCGATTTCAGCCAATCAAATTCGTGCATTCGGTAGTTCCCAGTCCTTGTGAGACAGAGCCATATCGGCAAAACAACATATTAACCAATACGTAGACAGTTTTTATTTATGTCATGATTGTAGCATCAAGTGCTAAAGAGTGGTCATTATGACCCATCAAAATTAAAATCTTGGAAAGTGCTGGAAACTGTTTCGAGCCACCTTAAATAAAGACTTTAATACTAAATAATTAATCTATAAGTACTTGTTAATGGTGGCCTCATGGTTAGTGCGCTCGTCTCCGGATCGAGCGGTCCGGGTTCGAGCCCAGGCCGGGGACATTGTGTTGTGTTCTTGGGCAAGAAACTTTACTCTCACAGTGCCTCTCTCCGCCCAGGTGTATAAATGGGTACCGGCGAACTTAATGCTGGGGGTAACCCTGCGATGGACTAGCATCCAGGGGGAGTAGAAATACTCCTAGTCGCTTCATGCTACAGAAACCGGGATAAGCTCCGGCCTGATGGGTCACTTGGCTCGTATGCAGACACGTTTACCTTACTTATTAATTTGAATATAATTGAGTAAATAGCTGGTTAAGGAAAACTTGGAAATCAATCGTAGCAGAGACGAGAGGACTGAAAGAGTTTAAACAGACACAGTGAAGAAACATATTCGTCTCTGTTGCCATATGAGGACAACAGATATGACAAGTTTTTAATGCAAACAAACTTCTCAACAGAGTCAGCAGGCATTGGATGACTAAGCCTCGTCCAGTTTCTCACCCATGGCCAGACCATCTTACCAATAACTGGTCTATTAAATTTATATTTAACATTCAAAATCTGTCTTTCTTGTATTTTCAGTTGAACCCTTGTTCTTTTATAATTAGTACCAGGATTTTTCTTTTTTAGTCGTACCTTCTGTCTCCGTCTTCCACGACACGTTTGTTGGTGTTTCGATGTTCTAAGTTTTCGTCTCGGCCAATATTTCCTAAACACCGAAATTATTATTCTGTTATATTGACAGATTCTGTAATTTATGAGAGCTACATATGTATTAAACAATAAGATATTAAATGAAAGGAAAGTTATCACATTAATGTAAATACCGAATACTGAGTATCATTTAAAGTAAATAAATTTCATAAAATCGGCTGATTTGTCTGCAACTACATGTAACAGCGCAAGAAAACTTCTTAAGTTGATTTCCTTCCCAGCGCATTTTGTCATGTGCAATTTTCCATGCATCCGCGTTCTGTCATCCGCTCCACCGGTCCGCCATCGGTCCGCCATCCGGTCCGCCATCCGGTCCTCGTTTTACGAAAACTCCATAAAACTAGTAAATTCTGTACTTCGATCGTTTTTGAAAACATCTGTCAATTTCTCACATATATACCTCAAAACTTTTACGGCGCATTATAATTATGACATTTAATAGCTTGTGACTTTAAAAATAATTAATATTCGTTTCACGCTTAATTTTTAGCAAGGTTCCAAGGTGACCAAATATAATATAACAAAGACCAATTATGGGTCAGTGGAAAGCAAAATTAATGTGTTCGCCAACAGAAAAATGATAGAATGATCTATAATTACATTTTGTCAATTAATACTGACGTCTCGTGCTGTTACAACTAAATCGACGAAAGAAATTTGGGGAAATTACGTGAAAATTGACTGTACGAATATAACATATAGTGATTACTAATTCTTACAGGAAGCCTGATTAAATATTAACACTCGTGTTATCAATTAATTGATATAGAAGGATAGCAAGGTGCCTCATCCGAGTGAGACAAATATTAATGATTTTATTCAAGGATGAGTTAAAGAAAAACATTTTATGTCCTTTTATGTCTAAGTAATGTTTAACCATATTCAACTAACGTTCTAACTATATCCCCTTGTGTAGGATAAAATAAATTTGTCACTAACGCCTGCAGTACCGAACGGATTCTGGGCAAGCAGCAATAACAGATGAATAAATTCAAGCAGCTGGCTGTCGAGAAGCCGGTTTCCCTTACCTTTTTCAAAGGTGTTTAGTGAATATCAACGCCGTTCAAAAGCTATTCATTGACATGCCATTTCATAAAAAAAAGAAATCGATCACTTTCCATCCGCGCCAGTTCAAAACAAATTTTGTTCAAGATTATGCAGGGGCCGACTTAAATTAATTACGGGAATCTTTATATGCCCCAAAATTTTGATTGGCTGAACAATTGTTATAGCCGGTATAAACTAAGCCATTTGCAAAGTGCTTGAGCAACGAAACATCCTCCAATAACATGCTTTCAACGGTAAACATAGCTTTCAATGTTCCACGGGTGGCAGATACGTTTGACATCCGTGAAAAACTGACGGGCTTCACCGGCTATAGTTGTAAGAGTGTAGTTTTCTTAAAAAAAATTCTGGAAGGTTGTATGGATATCCATGTACAGTTGCATTGCTGAAATTAGTAATAAATTTTTCGTTTCCTGGCCTACGTGAGTGAGACGCGAATATTCAAACTTAAAGTTGTTGACTTTGGCACCCTTTTTACCTTAATGATTTGTATTAACTGGCTTATCAAACAAACAAAATGACAGTTTTCATTTAAAGTTCTAGCGAGTTACATGATGTATGTCTCCCGATAAAAACAAGCGCTTTCGTTAATTAGAACGTCAGACAAATACTGATTTTCCACCTTCTAACAGCAAACATTGGGTCCCTGTGTTACCGGTATTACTAATGCCAACCTTGAAGGCAGGCAATCCTCGCCGACTAACCACATTTTCAGAGGAGGGACAGATAGCGAACGTCAAATAGCGAACGTCCTTCGATATACTAAAATTTTTAAATTAGATTTTCATTAATTGATTAGTTAGTTAATTAATTAGCTAAAAGGCATTTGTACTTTGTCTTATTTCCTTTTATTAACTGTTTATTTTTTATTAATATTTTTTGAAAGCGCATGTTGAATTTTCGCCACGCAAGTCCTATTGTTATCACCATTATTACTGTAATCATTGTCATTATCATCATCATCATCATCATCATCATCATCATAATTGCTAGTGACTGTACGAAGAAATAATTTCCGTTTCAAACTTAACTTTTAGCAAGGTTGTAAGGCAACCAAATATAATATAACAAAGACCAATTCACAAATGGGCCAGTGGGAAGCAAAATCAATGTGCTTGCCAATAGGAAAATGATAGAATGATCTATAATTAAACTTTTTAATTAACACTGACATCCTTGAGCTGATACAACTCAATCGATGAAAGAAATTTGGGGAAAATACGTGGAATTTGTCTAAACAAATATAACATATAGGTTATGTTACATTATCGGTACGTTACTCTCATTCCGGTCTTTGTTATGGAAAATATCATCGCAGACTTCAATAGTTTAAAGTCAGTCAAATTTTGCGACTGTATATGAAATTTTAATTTCTAGGGAAAATTTGGTTTTGTTATGTTTCTGCTCTCGAAACTGATGTTTCCACAACAATCATATTTTGTATTTTTCTTTTTTCCAAATTTGGATTTATTTTAAAGAAGAATAATCGCTATTCACTGTTCTCAACAACAGACTCTCCTTACCTCTTCGCCTTCGGTGTATTTTTGTACTGATGTATTTAATGCTGGGGGTAGCCTTGCGGTAGAATAGCTTCCCCCCTAATGGGGAGGAGAGGAGGTGGAGAAATTCTCCTAGTTGCGCCATGTTTCTGAAGCCGAGATAAAGTCTAATATGGAACACTTGGCCCAACACAGACTTTAGTATCCGTAACTCCTCAGTATACGAAATAATTTTTGAGCCTTTTTTATATCCATGTTTTGTACATTGAATGCTAACTTGATGATAGTTCGGTAGTAAGCTAGACTAAACTTGACATTATATTATCATTACGATAAATGCTTGGCTTACACGAACTGAGAAATGTGTGCTTTTGGGTTCGATATTATTGGCATTGAATTCTTCTTATAATACATGTATTGAAATATTTTCACACATTTATTTGACATGGTCATGCCAAAACTGGTACTATAATAAGAAAAATAATTTAATTTGTAGGGTCCGACTCCAGAAAAAAAAAGAACAGTACCAAAGTTGCCTACCATATAAGGGTGCTGGGGAATGTCTCTAGTCTCTCTCCTGCAGGTCTATTCTGTTCACTTCTTTGGAAGTTAGATCTTCCAGAAAAAAAAAATCATTGGTTTTATTAGTAAGCATTATTTACATCAACTGGCTGATGTGAGGCCTTAAGATAATAATAGTATCATCATTTCGTATAATTCAGGAAAATTGTTTAAAGAAAACCACAACCTTACTGTGTTACGTGCTTGTTCGGGTGCAAAATTTATTTTCTCGACATCTGCAACAAAGATTTTCATGCCGACCGGTAGTAAACTTGACCTTTTTGCTTTCGTTTTCGTTCTTTCGATAATGAAAAAATGTGTTCCTTTGAATTTCAATTGCACGTATTCCACTGTACAAGACTGCAATTGTTAGTTTTACAAATAGAAAAGACTGCTAATTGTGTTTATCTTATTTTTAGATAAGACTAAAGCATAAACACCCCATGAAACGCACGCAACATTTCAGTGTGACATATTGCAACATTGTTGCTCATAGCTTTTACGTTGCACATGCTTTGTCACCGGCGCCTGTTGCATCTGCAACATATTCCAATACATTGCAATATAGTGTGAATTTTGTGTACTTTAGCTTTTGGCTAAGCCTTAACAGTAAATTTAAATGCAAAGAGTTGAATTGCGCATGGGAAAACACAATCCTTGACTAAATTTCTCACGTTTGCATGATTTGTTGGTTTGTACATGTTCTCATCTATTATCTTATAAATATTAAGGTATCATTATAACCCCAAATACACCGAATGCAAATATGGCGGACCACTCGGTCGGCGCCCGGGACGAGTTGCATAAAAGCGAGGCTAGTGAGGCTTTGATGTTTTGTTTTGACAATGCTTCCCAGAAAAGTCTTGCTTTGTCGTCGATCTGGTCTGTTTTATTTAGCTGTGGCTACGAGCTGCTGTGTTTCTGAACGCCACGAGAAGGGATCTAAATTTTCCACCGTTCGCCTCTTAAGCTTAGGGAAAATAGTGGATCAATGCAATTCGTTGAGACGAAGGAAAGGAGTTCACGGTCGCCGCAGGAACTAAAGTTTGTTCGCTATGTTTCACATTAGAAGATCTTAGAAAAATCGTTTAAATGACGAGCTTATGTGGTGTCTGGTGGTGTTCCAACACGATTTACATGGCCAGTACCTCCCCCAAAGTAAAGAAAAGGTCCTCTTGAAAAACATCCTTTGTCTCAAAGGAAGAAGTTGACTTCGCGTCCACTCGCACGGAATCGCACGAAACAAATACTACGGTGTAATAACCAAGCGAATGAACTTCAACTGCCCCCATCGTTGTATCCAGTGAATGCTTTGAGCCAAATGAAAACGACTTGGAGCTAAATGCGGTCGCTTACACATTTTCTAAGATCTTCCAGCCTGAACGAACAAACTTTAACAGTTCCTTCGGCGATCGTAAACTACTTACCTTCGTCTGTTATCCCTGAGAGGCGACCGCGGAAACGAAAAAAAAAACACTTTCTCTGCTGTGGAAGATTTCAATTCCTTCTGGTGGCATTCAGGAACACAACAACTTATAGGGAGGGCGAAACAAAAACAGACCAGATCGACGACGATGCAACACTTTTCTGTCAAAACAAAACATCAAAGCCTCACTAGCCTCGCTTGCATGCGACTCGTCCCGGGCGCCAACCGAGCGGTCCGCCATATTTGCATTCGGTGTATTTACCATTCTTTTAAAAGTTTGTTTTTGGCTTTTTCAGATAGACCTTTTGAAGCTCTTTCATGTAAAATAGTTCCGACAAAAATGATTGATTGCAAGCAAAGTTATCAACGAAAAATGTTTCCTTTTATTAATCATTTCCAATTAATGGCTGTCAACACGTTATCACGAGAATAAAATTGCATTAAAATTCGGCTGACAGTTGTGGCGTTGTGCGATTATCACACGCTTAATGTGTCGACCGACTGCTTTGAGCGGTCTGCGTTTCTGAACTAAAGATTTAAGCTTATCTCTTCCATGTGTCGTCGGAAAAGTTCCCGTCGTTTTGCAAGTACGAAGAAGCACCACAGATGAAAAAGGTTTGGAAATCATTCGATAATAATTGGGATGATGTGTTAGCTAATAGCGACCATAGGTAAAAGAGGATGCAAGTATTAGTATGTAACGAGACAGGTTCCCATTAAGAGCAGGAAAAGTTGCTTGCACTGGACTTGCTTTCCTATTATTAACTATTAATTTTAATCAAACAATTTTAATCAAACAACTTCTGAAGATTCTTCGAAAACCATTGCGAAAATTTAACTAAAGACGAGATAAATGTAAGGATTGAAACCACTGTAGAAAAACGATAACCAAACAAAGCAGAATAAGTACGACGAAATTAAAAAAATATAAAAAATATAAAAAAAATGATACAAACATTGGGAACCTACAAAGAACATACAAAACCACAATAACGAACATCATTACCCACGGAATACCAAGGAGTTGTCAAGAACTCGTTCAGAAATGCCCGTGCATACCCGGAACGAATTGAAATCGAATTTGGAAATGTTGGTTTTTGAGGAGAAGGGAAAGCCGGAGTACCCGGAGAAAAACCTCTCGGAGCAAAGTAGAGAACCAACAACAAACTCAACCCACATATGAAGCCGGTTCCGGGAATCGAACCCGGTACTGACACTGGTGGGAGGTGAGCGCTCTCACCACTGTGCCATTCCTGCTCATTATTGTAACGTTTCTTGCTATTTTCACGGTTTTGGCTTATACTTCATTCTGATTGGCACCTCACGTGACCAAAGTTTGAGGCAAACAATCGTGTAAAGAACACCAATAATTATAAGCGGTAGGAAAACATCCAATGTAAAAGCAAGAAAATGAGTTAAAGACGGAGGGGTAGTCCATTCGCTCGTGACATTACAGTAAAAAGATTGGTGGATTTTGAACCTTCCTCTCCCAATAACAAATGTTATTGACAAAGCAAAAGACCAAGCCCACAGAAGCAAACTTATCTACTTTGAGATATAGGTGACAATCTGAAGGGTCTGGTTACTGCATAAAAGCGATCGACAGCGATAGCTGCAAGGATCCAGGTTGAGAAGGCTTGTGAAGCAAATAAGATAGCTTGAAACATCTTGCAAGTAATCAGACCAAAGAGTCCCCCAAGCCATATCTTGCCCATAAATCTGTAATGAATAACAGTCATTATCTCTGCTCTGGTGATCACCAGGTCAGTGCATGCTTGGTTCAAAATCAGATAGTTGGTAGTGGTCTTCATGGAGTTATCTGTTCGAGTAATGTGAATGATGACTGAGTTGCCAAACAGTGAGGCCAGAAATGTAATCATGTATGCAATGTACATCAGCCAAAGGTACTGAAAATGCATTTATTCGAAGGCATTTCTAGTGTTTCCTAGGGATAAAATGTAAATTATTTCATAAATAAATATGGCTTGCTCTATTGCTATTAATACGTTTGTTTTTAATATACACTATTTCATATGTTTGCGCACGTGCGTAAGCGGAGCCCCACACCCTCAGAAAATTTGGGAACCAATCGAGCTAAACAAATTTGTTTGTCAGGTGATTGTCCTTACGTCCGTTTGTAAGTCCGTATGTACGAACGTTTCAAATACAATATAGTTTTTGTCTTGAAAACATTATTATACTCCCTCGATTCAATCTCGCACGAACTAGAAACGCCTATGGCGTACGAAGTATTTTTTTTCTTTGCAGATTTCTTTGTAGATTCAGTATAAGTATATAATATATTGTGACACAATTTCAACATGTAATTATTCCCTCTCTGGAGAAACCGAATCTCTATATTGTTTACAGAGTTGAGGAGACAGTACCAACGAAATTGTGAAGTGAAAGTGGTATCATATTAAATAACAAGTGAAACTCCATTTTAAATAGGAGCTTATTTCTGCTTATAGTCAACATACCTACTCACCTTCCAGGGCCGATGCTCTCTTTGATCGTACATTGCATGTTGAGATTTTGCTGTTTGGTGGATACCACAAATTCATTTTTGGCTTACTATCTCTATGACAAATGAACTGTAATCTAAGAACGTTTCATGATGAGCTGCTAACTTGGTGACCCTATTCCAAAAAGCCACAAAGTTCGGCAGTTATTAATTGAAAACTTTATAAACGGTAACAGCCAGCGTGTGTCTCACCTGTGTGTTATTAGATTGCTAAATTCAAGGTGTAGGCAGTCTTCTGTATAATAAAGGAAAACCTCTTTGCTCCTAAATCGTTTACTTTATATTGCTTTCATGTTCAGTTTTTTTTTTTGGGGGGGGGGGGGGGAATGTATTTTTTATTTGAAAAACCTCGAATCAAACGAAACTCCTTATGATCAGTCAACACATCTTTCCTGTATTCTTTCCAAATAACTTATCACCTTCAAATGTCCACCTAGCGCCCCGCCTAGTTCTCAAGCATTACATCTTAAAATTTACAAATTAATATTTGTATTCTCCGAAATCTTGGCTAGCTTGAAACAAATAAATGGATCAACTAGGAAATGAGGTGACATAAAGAATGATGAGAAAATGGCGCTCAGGAATAACGCTCCTTCGGGAAACCGTCAAATGGAGATCAAAATCCGTTAAATCACAATTTATTGAACATCTGAAGTACATTTTTGTTAATTAGAAACTCTTTTTTGAGCTGATACCACGTGAAAACCCTAGGACGTTTCATCATTTCATCGTCCAATCGTAATGTGTCGTGACATCTCGGTCAGCGGGTGTTCCATGCGCTAGTCGTTCATTGTTCCAGCATAGTGAACCAAAATATTTTTCAATCAAAATTGTGTTTTTCTTTTTTTTTTCTGCCCTCCCAGTGTGACGACTCCTAATGATTTCTACGCTTTCCCAGGTCTCTCATAATTTTAATATGAATACGGTAGTCCAGATTCTTACATCGGCTATTACTGGAATGAGCACCAACATTTCTATATTACATTTTCTACTAAAAGAATTTTCTAGCTAGCTCCCAAACTTTTTAAAGGTTTTCATTATAGTTTCATCGGAACTCCAACAAATAAATAATAAATACAAAACAATGATCATAATAACTATTGTTTTCAAGAGAAATGTTTAATATATGTATTCTAAACTAAGCACGTTGTTTATCAGTTTACTGGGGCACTTTGTAATCCTCTTCCCCTTTTTCAGCCATATAAAGTTGTTGTTACTATCTATAATAAAATTAGATGTGGGATTGATATTCCAAGTAGGAAGGGACATTCTTTGATCTGGTAAAAGTTACATTATGGGACCAATGACATTTGTTAACAAAACTATCTAAATATTGCGCGAGCTTTGATTAGCCAGCTATGCTAGATTGAATTATTTTGTCACGGAAACACTGCAAATAAAGGAAAGCTTAGTACATTTTGTTTTTGTTTGTTTGTTTGTTTGTTTGTTTTTGTTGTTGTTGTTGTTTGTTTTCAAGTAAGGTTATGTCAAACATCTGAAAATAACGGCTTGTTTTTTGCTTCTGACTTTTCAGTCAGACTTCTGCGAACCATGCGTTGCAGAATGTAACCCTGACCCATACAGGTAAATCACTTCTGTTCGTTATCCTCAGCAATTCGTTATTTGCTCAAGTTCAAAGCTTTGGAATCGTAAAGAAGGTACATCAATATTGCGAATTTTAATTCTTCCCCAGCAATTTCTTAATAACTTGTTAAAACCACTCCGAAATTTTTGATTAAAAGTGAGGTAAACGTAAGGGTTGAGTCCATTGTAAGTAGATAATAACCAAAGAAGAAATAAAAGGAAGCTTCCGTTTAGCTGCCAATAACTAACATGCTTCAAGATAACTGATATGAACATAGGAAGCCAACACACTATATACAAAACAACAATAGCAATCATCATCAAGGTAACTCTTCTCGCCGTTTTTACAGCTCTCTTGTTGTGCATTCTGACTGTATCCCTCTCCTGGCACTTGACGTGACCAACGTTTGAGACACACTTTTGTGTAAAGGGCTGCTATTACCAAACATAGGCACGCAAGGCGTGCAAGAGTTTTTTTTGTGTGTGAAGTCTCGGAGATAGGAGCAATCATGGAACTGTTTACAGTAATGGTTGGGTTAATTTGACAAGTTTTTTCGGTTGCGATGTACAGCAAGAAAGAAACTGGGAATTTATGCTGTACATACGATGTCACATGGGTAATGATAGGATAACTAAATATCGAGGAAAAGGTTGTTGTTATTCATCGTGGTAGATGCAATAATAAAGTGTATTATCGTTTGTCTCACGATGTAGTCACTTGAGATGTAGATCGCGACGTTTCGACTGCTTACTGCTAGTCTTCTTCAGGCGATAAGGTCGACTGATTGCACGGTATCATTTATATCACAAAGGACGGCTGTGATTGGTGCATTTCGATCCTCCTATTGTTCCAGCTACTCGCCGGAACAATGGAACAATAGGAGGATCGAAATGCACTAATCACAGCCGTCCTTTGTGATATAAATGATACCGTGCAATCAGTCGACATTATCGCCTGAAGAAGACTAGCAGTAAGCAGTCGAAACGTCGCGATCTACATCTCAAGTGACTACATCGTGAGACAAACGATAATACACTTTATTATTGATAACTAAATAGTAAGCCATAAAATGTTTGACTGAACAAACTACAGCAATCTGACACGTCTCCGGATGAATGTAGATACTATCTTATTTTCTAACAGGTAATTTGATTCGTTCTTTGATGCAACCCACACTGTGATTTGTGTGACACGCGCACATGCATAACTCACTCGCCGATCACATAGCCCTTCCAACCCCCAAGAGTATTTTTTGCTCAAAAATACTCAAGTTAAGAGAACTTTTCGCATTTTATACAAGTCGTAAGTTTACCCTTTTTACACAACACAACACAACAACGCTATACTTCACCGAAAATTGAAAGAAAGAGAAAAAAAACCTCTCTGACACGTTGAAAGTCTGATTTAATTAAATCGCACTTTAACTTGGTGCCACGCAGTCTTCAAGGAACATTTGAGCAGTTTTGATACTTTTTACCTTTAACAGAATGTCATAAAATGTCATAAAAGCCCCATTGGGGAAGTAACAATAAAGTATGTATTTATGTTAAAATGCCCATCAAATAAAAATATTAAACTGCTACTGCAGAGACGTAAAAACCATCCAGAAATGAAAGCTTCTTTTTCGTTTAATATCCTGGGAACAATAGTCGATAACTTGTCAGCTCTAATTGAATTTACTCCCATATAAAAAAGAAAAGTGTTGAGTTACCATTTGTAACTAAAGATAGCAAACATCTCGTGGGAACAAGTGGTGACGATTCGTCAGCTCTAATTGAATTTACTCCCTTGTGAAAAACAAGAGTGTCAAATTACCCTTTGTTACTAAAAAATAAAAATATCTCGTTATATTTGCATGCAACAAGAACAAAACAATCGTTACCTGCACTTACTATTGTAAACATTAGAACTGTTTCAAATCGAAATAGTCTCATCTCCTCTAAAACGTGTCCTTAGAACTAGAAGCGACTATTCGTGACCTCTAATTGAATTTACTCCTCGTAAAAAAGAAAAGTATCAAGTTACCTTTGTAACTAAAAATAAAAATATCTCGTGCCATTCGCATACTACTAGCTCATGAACTGTTTCAAAACTCAAGGCTGATCTCGTTCATAACTTAACTCCTCAGCCTAACCCACAGAAAATGTCGAAGTAAGCCCAATATATGAATACTTCCTCCTCTTTTATAGAAGAATAAATATGGCCGTGCTAAACTATATCGGGATCAGATCTTCTCGCATACCATTTACCTTTACAACAAGAAATTTTATTGGCTGTTTATAGTAGATCCAATCTGATTGGTGTGACATACATACATCTCTCACTCACTCACTCACTCACTCACTCACTCACTCACTCACTCACTCATCCATTAACCCGTCCATAACATACCCCGACGCGCCGACTAAGAGGTATTTTTTTTACAAAAAAATAACTCAAAAACGGCAGGAATGCCAGCAAACCGCCAGTGACGATATTAAATGTTGTCAACTCTTTCAGAACATCTGCTAAGTCACAATAATAAGACTCATTTAATTTTTTGAAGCTTGCATTCTGAAGGAAGTTTGAAGGGGTAGCAAGACAAGAAGACCAAAGAAGAAAAGTTATTGTCTTTAAATGTTGAGACACGGGTGAAGATCTGAGAGGTCGCGTTACTGCGTAGAAACGTTCAACGACAATCGTCGCAAGGACCCAAATCCTCGCAAGGACCCAAAGTGAAAACATGTGGGAGCTGAATATAACTGCAAGGAATACCTTACAAGTGATCAAACCAAGGAGCCCTCCTAACCATAAATTGTTCATCAAACTGTAATGAATGACATTCATTCCCTCTGCTAAGGTGATCACAAGATCTGCACATGCCTGGTTCAAAATCAGATAGTTGGAAGTGGTCTTCATGGAGTTGTCTGTTCGTATAATGTGAATGATGACTGAGTTGCCGAACAGAGAAGCAAGAAATGTGGCTATGTAGGCAACATGAAGCAACCAAAGGAGCTGGAAATGTGTTTCTTTAACGAGGACAGTCGTGTTTGCTACAGGGAAACAGTAATTGAAGGTCATTGTCATGGATAATTATCACTAGTAATTATGTGTGTCTTTTGCAATCGGTCAGAATGATTACTTTGGTCTTGGGTTTACGACACTCTCTCTAAAATTTATCTGGAAATTAATTGGTATAACTATTTCCTACTACGTTTGTTCAAGGAGCTTTATATTCCCATGACAACCATATTTTGACGGTCTCTGGTTTTCAAATTTTGGATTGCCCTGCTGCTTTTAATATTGTTTTTAACTTAGAATATTTATCGGTTTTGACAAATTCTGAGTCAGTTTGGAAGTATTGAAGGGGAAAATAGTACGTATTTAATTAGTTTAGCCCACTGGTCGTCGATCCATGGCAAACAGTCCGTAGATGAAAATATTATCATGGGTGAATGACCAGCTACTGAAAGTTTTCGCACATCCGAGAAAAAACGTATATCAAAACTTTTAAAAATCTATGGGCAGTTGTTCCTCATTGTTACATTAAATCCAAATTAAATCCAAGAATTTAGCCTTTCCAGTGTCTCACTTTGCAATAATAATATTGCATTAGTCTAGGACGTATTCCTTTTCTAATCCACTAACGGAAATATTAACTGCTGTTATTTCTTGAGCTCTGTGCAGTTTACCTCTAAAATTCAAAGAGGTTTACATCCTGTAACTTAGAGGCGTAGTTTTGCTACACAAAATAGCATACCGTACCTTCTTTCTCAAGACCAATACTGCTGTTCATGTTATATTAAAAATTGATTCGACCTTTGTTTCACAGCCACCCAGGAGTCTTGATGTCTTCACTATGTACGTGAAACTTCACATATGATTTGCAATCAAAAAACTTATGCAGATATTAGACTTTCCATTAATGCCTATACCGGAATTATATTTAAAGCTATTTTTAATTATATTGCCACTGTTACACCCAAATGTATGAAAAGCCCCCATATGTTTTTTCTACTAATAAACATGTTTAATCTTACTATTAAACTTTTTTGTAGAATGATGCTTTCGTAGTTGTCATTGCTGTTTACTCCTTAAAGAACCCCTCAACTTGACTTGGAAAAAAGGAATTATCTAAGCTAAGAATTCGTCAGTACACAGTACATATAAAGACTGAATTATTTCCTTTTTTTCTTATAGCTTCCTACAATTATTTTCTTAGTACTTATCGCCACCTATGTTCCTTGTCACATTTAGTTCTGCTGCGTTGTTCCGATTTGTCCCTTTTCGTTTTTATGTCACGAGTAATGAGAAGTGCTATTGTTTGAGTTGTTTGTTTCAAATGTGAAGACAATAGGATTTCATTCTGATTGCTTATCTGCTTAATTATGTTGGGTTCACGGTTAATACAATTTTTAGCTAGCATTTATCGGATGCAGAAAGTTGCATTTCCTAACCGAAGTAATAAACAAAATAACCTCTAATCTTCGTGTTTCAGCTTTGGAAATGCAAAATGCACTTTCTATTTAACGGCTGCTCAGGTAATGGGTTTCTAGATGAAGTGTGATTAGAACTGCGGGGTTAGGTAAAGAAAGATAGGACATCAGTTTGGCTTGTCGATGACTGAATTGGATTTTTGCTGTTGTGCATGCAAAATGACATGTCCATTGTATAGAGTTTTGCAGCTGCGGCATTTAAAGGTTCAATTTATTTCTGTTTTCTTGGCCAACTTTAATAAAAATGAACTACATTTGGCACTTTAGGAAATCAAATAATTTAACCAAATAGAAACCAAATCCAGCAATTTATTCCTCATAAAACAAGATGGAAGTGAATGTTACAAGACACTTTTTTTTTCGCCAGGGGAAATTTATATATTTTTCAAGCGTTGAATGAAAAACGTTTTACTGGCGTATAACAAACTCAACTTTAAATCTTATAGCTTAAATACAGTGTATTTATGGATTAGTTTCGCTACTGTCATTATCCGAACTGATATCAATAAACGCGTGCGTGACGTAGTGCAGAGTTCGCCTTTTCATCGATGTACGAGGGATCACTCCATTCTATCACATGTAGAATGATTGAACAGTTCATTAAAAATTACACACATTCTTCATTTCTTCAAATGTAATGTTATCTCGCATATATATATAAATACAATTTCTAGCAATGAAAGGAATTAAACAGCATCTCACACCAAGAAACAATGTATTTGGCTGCATATCCGTATTCAGGAGTTTGGTGTTACAATTTACACAAGCTCACCCAACCCTATATCAGGGATACTTTCCAGAGGATTAACCTGTTTTATATTACATTTGCTGAGGCTCTACACTTTGGGAACGAAAATGAAGAACACTAGTAAAATGTTCAAAGAAACGCTTTAACTTTTGACTATAAATTTTGCACTGAATATGGAATAAACATGAGGATTAAGTCCACTGTAGATAACCGTTAGTCAAATAAGGAAGAAACCCAGGCTGTATCTTACTTGAATATCTCCAAAAATGTGCAATATCCAAAATATTTGGAAACGAAACCAACAAACTAGAAACAAAACAACAGCAGCAATCATAGCCTGCAAACAGGCTCACGGGAAGGACGGAAAAAAAATTTGGCGAGCACGGAACTGAAGAATTTGGAAAGTGAAGCGATCGGGACGGGGCGGGGGAGCCTGTAGACTTTGTTTTTGATGTGCCTATCCGCCCCTGGTGATTAGCCTGTAACAAATCAGTCAATGCGGTAATTAGACCTGTCAAGAAGCTACATTTTCTTTACTAGCAAACAGTTCGCTAAATCGACCTAATCCAACAGCCGAGCTCGGCGCCTTAATATAGAGTGCAAGTAAGCAACATGTTCCCGGAATATTTCAAACTTTGTCAAGAGTCTAAAGAAATTATAAGCACATGATAGAGGTGTCAAATTTTGTGAAACGACATGCAGATTCCTACCTCTAAATGAATTTGCTACAGCACAGCCAAACGGCTCCACTCTACTTAAAATTCCTTCTCATAACAGAGTATAAAGTACCCTTTAGAATCACTTGGAAAATAAAGAAAGGTGGGGAGACCGAAAATAACAAGAGAACCGTAGGAGTCGTGTAGGGCGGTCAACCGCAGTTTACAAATATCTGTCGAAAGTTTATCTCAAAGATGTCAACAATCAGCGATTTAACCAATCATATCATGATACCAGGAGCTGGTATCATAGAACGGCGGCATCAATAGGATGTCTACAGGCTCCCTCGCTTAGTTCGGGCTCACCGGGAGCCTGTTCGCAGACTACAGCAATCATCTTTTGGGTAACCTTCCACGCTGTTTGGATGGCGTCAGCTTGTCCTCCATTTTGGATGGTTCCATCTCCTGGTATCTGTAGTGTTGTGACATCTGTCAATCATACGAGCACGCGGTCAGAAAGGAGTTCAGACTCCCCTTGTAGTCGGTGCGAGCATGTAGTCAATAAATCAGAGTTGAGTTTAACTTGCGGTGGTTTCACTTAAACGGCACAACACCACAGTATCTCACGCGACCACATTTTGACACATATTACAGTATATAGGACTACTAGTATCAAACGAGGCAGGAAACCGTTGAGAGCTATTAAGGCTAAAGTGAATTCCTTCCAGTAGGGTAGAACTTTCAGTCCGTCACAGTAATACGATTCCTTGATTTTTTTCTAAGTTAGCGTTAACAAGGACAGCTACAGAAGAAACAACAGACCAAACCCACAGGAGCACAAAGTTTTTCGTTAAATTCTAGCTGGGATACTGGCGACGATTCAAAAGGTAAAATTACAGCGTAATATCTCTCAAAAGCAATGATTACGAGGATCCAAACTGACAAGACCGGTAAAACTACAAAGCTTGCTTGAAGTAATTTGCAAGTGATCAAACCTCCTATTCCTCCAACCCACAATTGCTTGAATGAGATATAATGGATGGCATTGATCAACTCCAGCAAATTAAATTAAATTAAATTGAATTGAATTAAATTAAAGTAAAGATCAGCACATGCTTGATTTAAAATCAAGTAGTTTACAGTGGTCTACACGGAGTTATCTGTTCGTATAATGTGGATGATGAATGAGTTGCCGAATAGTGACGCCAGAGATATGAAAATATATCCAAAATTGTCAGAGGAATGTGTGATACTCCAGCGACCCATGGCATGCCTCCTGGAGATTAGAAACAAAACTAGTAAAATCAATTCATATAAAGCTATGAACGTTATGAGCAACAATTTTCCATTCCACTATTTCGCAAACAGTTTGCAAGGTTCTATGAGCCATCATTCATATAACGAGGAATGGAAAACGAAAACCCTCAATTCTTCGTTTTGCGAAACATAATCATGAAGGGATTTTTTATACTCTTTCCTAAATTGGATATGCCCTGACCCCTTTTGATTTCCGAGCTTGAGGTAAAAGCATTGTTGTTATTGGCAAACGACTGAAATTTTAAAACTTAAATAAATAAACGTAAAATTTGGAAACGCATACTCTCAGTAAGATTTTATTCTTCTGAATTTTATTAGTTTACACTATTTTGCTTAGGAGGTGACAGTATGGTGGGTAGAAAAACAACAAGCATTGAATGAAAAGAAAATTATTGAAAAATTATTTTATTTCTGGCCTGACAACAGTTCCAATATTTCCGTTTGTTTTTTGCACGCAGTTAATGCTTCTTGCTGTTGGCCCACTGTGGCAGTTATAACGAGGTTGCATCTAAAAGTGTTTGCCTAGTCCAATCTCAATTTTAATTTAACTAAGATGTTCTTTTCATTATGATTAGTTTAAATACAGACCGTGTACTGGTTGCAATAATTCAGGCTTTAGATATATTTGTATTTTCATGCGGTATAGTTTTGCAGCAAAGATAACCCTGTTGTTACCATTAGACTACCTTTTGTTCTCACTAAGACAAACTTACAAGTAAAAAGCGCAGTAAAATTCATGAATTAAGAAAGCTATCGATTTGGCGTGGAAATGTGTATTATTTGTTCCAAGATGGCAGATCCAAGATAGGACCCAACGACCTCATTGCTACGGTATACGTCGCCATTATTCAATGTTTCAGACTTCAAGGGAAGCATTTTTTAGCATGCTAAAATTCCTTCAAGATTCATCGCCATGGCTTTAATGCTGTTCGAATAACAAGATGGAGTTCTCAGTTAAGGCCAGAAGACCCAAACATCCTGGTTTTAACACTGAAGCACGGCCTCTCAGTACTCGCTTAACAACAGTTACAAATCCTACAAAATTTTCTAATGATGATCACAAACTCTTTTTTGAATCTACCGTTGAATGACAAGTAAATATAAGGATTGATTGCACTGAAGGCGTTTGCTAACCAAACGACAAATTTCACTGAAGCATAAGGTAGAACGATCTTATGTAAACTATCTAAACCAACAAATATATAAAAAGGAAACCAACATAAGCCAAACAAAACGACAACAATAATCATCATCCGGGTAACTTTCTTGGCTGTCTTCATGGCTTCTTCGTGCCTTTGATCCTGACTAGCGCCTTCACCAGGTACTTGGCGTGACAATAAATGCCAACACACGATTGAATACAAGACAGCCATGGCCACAACAGGCACGGCAAAATTGAACAGCAATTCAATGATCAGGCTTGTTACGTTGATCGTGGTTAGCTCAACATGGGAAAAATCGATAACACAATAGTATTGACTAACGTTATTGAGCCATAGTTTTGCCATGGAGACCATCCCCGCAGCGGAAGCGAGTGACCACAACCAAATCAAAGAAATGACCAATTTTATATGATTTGATATCGGGGACACATGCAGAGGACGCACTACTGCAAAATAGCGATCGACTGCTATAGCAGTGAGGCTCCAAATAGAGCAAAATGGCGCTGGAAATTTCGCCCACACTAATAATTTGCATGTTATTTGACCCCAGTCTCCGCCAAACCATTTCGTGTAGAACAATTCGTCACTGAGCATGGTTCGCATAACAGTAAATGTTATGATCAAATCCGCGCATGCTTGGTTGAGGATAAGATAGTTTGTCGCGTTTTTCAGGAAGTGTCTCGTCCGGATAATATGGATGACGACCGAGTTGCCAAACATGGAAGCAAAGATGATGATGAAATAAACTGCCGCCAGACTTGCGTATAATGCCGACTCTGTGGTGGAAAGTGCAGTAGTTGTAGCATTTCCTGATAACAGTAGAAAAGGAAAATATCTCAGCTATTTTATTTCGTTTGAAATCGCGGACTTAGAAGTGTCTTCATATTACTCGATAGCACTATCATTCACGAGCTCACTTGTAGAGTTTTTAAAGTACTATTAAAGTATTAAGTCCTTCAGAGCAGGTGGATAATTTCAGGAACTTGGAAAACGATCGTAGGAGACACCAGATGATTGAACGTTTTTTTAATAGATACAAATAGAAACTGTTACACGTTCGCCACTGCTGTTATTACCCAAAAAGCTTTAGAGCTGCACAAAGGGACAACAAGCGATTCTGGGAACAGAGGCTTAAGATTAAGCACGATTGATGTCGATTCATCTAAGAAGTGACGAGTATTTTTAAATGCAAACAAACTTCTCAACTGAGTAAGTCGATCAGTATTGGATGACTAAGTCGAGTCCAGTTTCATACTTAAACCAGTTTATCACCTGCTGGTTTATTTAATTTATATCGAGCGTTCAAAACATGTCGGTCTTGTAATTTCACTTTGTACTCTTATTATTTTATAATTAGTTACCAGTTATTTTTCCTTTATTATTCGTACCTTCTTTCTCCGAGACGTTTGTTGGTGTTTCCATGCTCTGAGTTTCCTCCTATCCGAATATTTCCTAAACGTCAAATTATTGCTTTGTTACATTGTATAAAAAGAAATCGATTTTATTTTATTTTATTTTATTTCTGAAAGGTAAATGTACCCCACAATTACAACTTAAAAGAAATACATTATATTACAATAACGTAAATACCAAATACAGGACAAAATTGTCCTTCAACTTCCCAAAAGAGACTTGAATAAATATAGACATTTGTCCTGAAAGCCTCGGAGCCATGTTAGAATGTTGATATATCAAACGTGGCCTATTAAGAGGGGAGTATTCATAAAGACATACATGGCAAATTACACGACCTAACGTAACATAATTTTGGTTCGTATAATGCTTTATGCCTAGCGGCATTGCTTGAAGCTCAAAAGCAGAAATAAGTCGACATAATATAGGACCGACATAACTAAACAGAGATTGATATCAATAAAGATTGATATCATTGTAAAGAGGACTTAACTTGAGTATTTTGTCTTTTACTTATTATAGCCATTTTTACAAAATCGAACACGTTCTCTTATCTTCTTTTCAGAAAAATTTTAAAATTTCTGAGTACGGAAAACAGACGAACTGTATGATCTGGACAAATGCCTCTAGATTAATCCTTTACGTCTCGAATTGAAACTTTGTAATCGAATTCAACTCTACTACGCGACAATATTCAAAAATGAGCGGGCATCATGCATTTGTTGATAAGTTTCAATTTCGAAAATTGAAACATTAAAGCCACAAAAGTAATGTGATCATGAAAGAAAGCAAGACAGTATGGAAATTTAAAAGGGTTCGTGGAAGAAAAGCCTTAAAAATCGTCTTGCGTGAAAACAAGCATGCACGCACATGAGTTTTAGCAACATTTCAGTTCAAAGCTCTCAAAGATGTCGATTGTAAAAGCCTCCATCTCGTTTCCTTACCACCGATCTCCACTACCAAGGTCAGAAATGCCCGTATGTTTACAGAAACGATCGACCGTCCGTAACGATCTAGCGATAGAGCGACCGAGCGCGATCTCTACCAAACTCTATCACTCGTATTCACGAGTTAAAAATGTCTAAACGTCCCAATTTCATCTTGCCGATTAGGCAACGTTTCCTGTTGTTATTACTAAAGCGATGAAAGAAATTTGGGGAAAATACGTGAAATTTGGCTGATTGAAGATAGGATAAAGTGATTACTATTTGCTCTGATCAAATACTTACTTTCAAAGGGTGATACTTGCATGACAACCAGTTACATTCGACGTTTTCAATGTCAACGCTCGTGTTATCAAACAACTGATCATAGGGAAGGACAGCAAGATGGCGGGCCTCCGTGATGCGAATACTAATGATTTTGTTCAAGTGGAAGTTTAACAATTTTAAATTGCCGAATACTATCATAAATCGCCGTTCATCTAATGTCCTGACAACATTTTAACATCTTAAAACCTTATTTTTAAAGCAAAAAGCTTCTGGAGTAATCTCCCTCGTCTAGAATAAAATAAATTTGTCATCGACGTAGAATTATTCTGATTACAGCAATGAAAAATACTGAAATGAAAAATTCAAATAAGTAGACGTCGATAAGTTTCCCTTACCTGTTTCCAAAGGTGTCTGGTCAATTTTAACGGCTAGAAAAGCAGGACATTGACAGCAAAAAATGAAGCAGATGATTCGATCACTTTTCCTTCACCCCAGTTCAATACATCTGTTGCGTTCAAGATTAACTATCGCGAAGTCTTTACGTGCTCCACGATTTCATTGGTTAAACATTTCGGTGGCCTTAATTGTTGTGGCTGGAAATAAATTAAGCCATTTGCAAAGTACTTAAGCAACCAAACGTGCTCCAATAAAATGCTTCCAGTAGCAAATGGGTTTGACAACTGTAGAACATTTATTTAATAGTTTGCATCAACGGTTAATATAAACAATGTTAACACCGGCTGTAGTATTTATAGGGTTATCAACCTTGTCATTTTTCAAATACCTTCTTGTTTTACTAGCTTTAATACTCTGTTGTAATGTTAATGAGTTTTCATAAATTGTACATTGATGTATATTAGTTCTGAAAAACCCCGCCTACGTTGGAGAAATTGATAAATAGTATCGTTAGGTACTGTATTGCATTGTATGAGAGTGCATAAGAGTAGATAAGTCATGTATTTTTTCCCATAGATTCTGAAAGGTTCTAAGAATTTGCATCTACAGTTCTATGTAACTACGTAAGTCAGACGCAAATGTTAAGTTTAACCTGGCGAGGCTGGCGCCCTTTATATCTTAATTAGTGCATAATATTTGCTGCTCCTTTCATTATGTGAGGTGTTCTTTACATTGTGCTTGGTGAATTCATCGTATACTTGGCGGTCAATTCGTTATGCTTGGTACTTACACGCTGTGTTCGGTGCCTGTTTCATTATATATATATTGGTAGAAATTTCCTCATATAGACCCTTTTCATAAATGGTTGCCAATTTAAAATTCTTTTGTATATATTTAAATTAGCCTCACTAAACTCGTTTGGGAGTAAAACTTCTTTTGAATTATCAACTCAAGAACGAGGTTAGTCAGGCCAATTTTAATATTTACAAAAGAATTTATAATTGGCAGCCATTTATGAAAAGGGTCTATTGGGTGCTTTCTTCAGGATACTTGGTTGGATGTGGTGCCACTGGCTCCACATATGCGGAGCATCCTTTGTTATCTTCACTATGTTCGGTGTTTCTCAGCTTTATCATCGGTGGGTCCGTATTTTAGTCATCTAGCCTTCTCACATGCTCACAGCATGCTCACCTCGAACTTGTTCGCCCTCTTTCGTATGCAAAATGATGGCATGCCATTCTATCACTGTAGTTTCGCTTTCATCGATTTCAATGTTGGTTTTCTTTTCTTTTTCTTTTAATACGATGAATCTGAGAACGTTCTCACGAAACCCTAAAAATGTTCATACTGAAAGAGTTCAGAACTTACTCTTATCTACCATAATGTCTGATGGCAATTTGGCAACACTCATTGAAATCGTTGGAAAACAACAAAAAGCAACGAATGCTAATTAATATTAGTTATTAGAAAAGTATAAAAGACAGTATTATTTTCAGATGAATTGTCTCCCTTATTACAGAGTGTTCACTTGGTCCCAGAGAAACCAGAATTCATATTATTTTCACTATAATGTAGGTACCTTCCTATTACGGAGAAAAGTGTTCGACTGTAGAATGTTATTATTTTTTGTTATCACGAAAGCCACAATTTATTTTAGTCGTTAAGATAATACTTAATAATCAATCGCTTTAGGCTCAGTAAACATTAGAAAATATTTACCTAGATCAAGACGAGGTAAACATGCTGTAATATTTACTGAGTCTGAGGTCTGACTTCATTCACAGTTGTACTCAACGCCTAAGAATGAGTCACTCCAATATTACGAAAAATTGATATGGCTTACTCGATCTGTCGACACAGCTTGTGATGCCTGGCCATCTACCGAACTACTGATTTTACGATTTTTGGACGCCTTGAATACTAGTTCTTAGAAACGTTTTTGGTCCAATGATTATGGTAGTGCTTTTTAAGGTCCTCCATACTTTTAAAATCCCAAAATTGGAGCGATGTTTTTGGAATAAACGAAAATGTCATTTAACAACTGTCCAACCGTGTTTACTTGTCTGGATATGGCAAAGGTGGCGCAACCTGGTCCCCAGGCTCTTCTCGGTCTCGACGATTTTGAAGAAGGCGACTCGACGGGAGAAGACCCAATTCTCCCGCCCGTCAAAAAAAAAAAAAAAGAAAGAAAAAAGAAAAAGAAAAAACCAAGGAGACCGCGGGGACGAGATTGAAGTGGCGAAGCTTAGTAATCAACCTTGGAAGAGTAATATTTACAACCCGGTGCGGGGAATATAGTATTTCGACAAGTAAGAATACCCTATTCCTTAAATTCACCTCTAAAAGTTATGCCAAATATTCGAGGTACATGTATCCCGGTGTTATCAAAACCAGGCAAAAAATTCTATCAAATTGATCCGAATTTTAGACGGTAATTTGATAAAAGCGATAAAATATATGTAAAACTTCTCCCATTTGTATTCCCTAGACCAAATTACACGCACCGCGAAATATTTTGACGCGAAACATTTTTTGTGGTGTTATCAAAGCCAGACAAGATTTTATCAAATTGCCTTTAGGGCCGAAAAATAAATTGATTTTGTATCAATGAAATTTTCCCTCTTATGATCCTTCCGGCAAATTTTTAGAAAATGGCAGGTCAGATAATATTTTTCATTTCTTTTCTTCTGAAAAACCGGAAAAGGTATCTACTTCTCGGTGTCGTAAGAAACACATCTGCAGCTGCCAGGCACCGCTCAACCTGTAAAGTACGGGAGAGAGTTAAAATTAACGGGAAGATTTAAAGTTGGAAACAGTTTTAGGGGATAGGCACGATCAACTTAAAACGTCCATTCAGATCTGTTGTGTAGTTTTGTCAAACATTGGCTCCATTTCCAAACTCCTTCTTTCAAAGACGATCGCGACACGCTGCGCTCTATTAATAAACAGTGCAGTCCCTCCGGCCTGCTCTCACTTTTTTTCACTGAAGTTCCCGACCACATTGAAAGCCACACACTGTAAACCAAAAGCTTTCAATGTACTCAAACTGAGGAGAGAGATTGCCAGCTATACGAAAGTTATATATACACAGCACTGCACGCAAGCTTTAAGGTATTATTGTTGCGTTATTCTCTTTTATTTTGGAGGTCTGGTAAAGATGATACATTAAAGCGGCGACGAAAAGGAGAGCAAAAAAACCTAGCAACACAGCAAAATTAAAATTAGTGCATATTTCTTAGATGTTTTCATACAGCAAATAGCGAGTGTATTGTTTAAGTGATGTATCAGGGGAAAGCGCACTACGAATCCAACCTGTGGTGTGAGGGATGAAAATCTGCTTTCAAGAAGTAATTGAAAAGAGAAACCTGTAGAAGATTCGAGGCACTAAAAGCGAAAAGAACTTGGGAATGGGATCCCGTTCAAGCCTTTTTTTTTTCTATCAGGCTTTAATTTCACAACAGCTTAAGTTGTGTGCATAACTGCGACGATCAATCGTGTCCGGCAGATTATTGAGAAACCTGAGAAGAGAAGAGAAGATTTTGATGTAAATGAATATTCTGCAACCAGTGTTATGATCCGTAATGAATTTTTTTGCAGAAATTTTCTTAAGCTTCTCTTTGTTTTGTTCAGATTAAGCACGCAAGCCATGAATTAATTCATTAAGGAAATTCAGCCAAAGCATCCCTCGTGCTTTTGTTTTCAAAGGGGGACGTACGGGGTCACACAGGGTCAAAGTGAGGGTACTCACCCGATTGTCATGTCGTCTTCGCCACTTGTTGCAGGTTGTTTGCTTTAAAAAGGCTTACAAAATGGGTGGTCACGGGCACCCCAGTAGCCCCCTCCCCCCTCCCCCTCTCCCCCTAGCTAAGTCCCTGGCGTCTGCGTTGATGTTCAGACCGAAGGTAGCTGGACAGATGGTTCAGCTGGCAATACCTAACACGACTGATCGAAATTTCAATAGACGAGGGTTCTCGACACTTAAATGTAGGATATATCTCTTAGAAATGAACAGCTTCTCGTTTGCTTACTTAACTTGTGAGAATCCACAGTCAAAAACCAAATTGAGATGTTTTACGGAAACGGCTGACCAAAAACTAACGATTGTTTACGCTGACTAAAATGCCAGAATAGGCCTTACAGATTAATTCATGCGCAACAGAAAAGGGATAAAGCTGGTTTGCCGTCGCTGATTTATTACGCTTGCATGTCTTTCCGAAGTAACACACGGTAGCACAAGGGAAAACAAACAGCATCGGGGCTATCAGCGAGAAAGACGTTGTATATGCATGTTCCACAGGTCATCTCAGTCGACAAAGCAAATCACCGATAGTCTTAAATGGCACTTAACATCTTGTTTCAATCGTTGTGTATTCATCAGTTTGGCGTTTACTCCCCGCTTCAATACTTCTGTACTGGTAGAGTCATTATACCGAAGGAAAAGACAACAGATCTAACTAAAAAGAACACTAAGCAATCTCTTGTGTGTGTGTGGGGGGGGGACTTTGTATTTTCCTGTTTATAGTAGTACCTTTTACATTTTTCTTTTTTTAGATAACTTTGGATTTCTTAAAAGAGGTTCAAGACTATTTTTGAGCCATTTTGGTGGTTCACTTGTGCTTTGCAAAAAAACCCCCTAAAATCCAAGATGGGGGATCAACGATAGTGAGTGTTCAGAGATAATGTTCGCTTCACGATGAAAACAAGAGGTCACCCCTTCCTTGAGAACAAACTCATTAAAATCAGTATACCACCATATTCTATGGGTAAACAACTCGGAAAAGTCGATAGATAGAAAGCAATGTTAGGTTTATATTTATCCTCTGCAGAAAACAAGACAAACTTCCTTTGGTGAAATACATTTGCAAGACTGATAAATTTTGCCTACGTCATATACTTCTAATATTCCTTGCGTCTCTATTCGGTAACTCAGCAATCATTCACATTATACGAACAGTTAACTCCATGAATAACACTACCAATTATCTGATATTAACTGGCAAGCATGTTCTGATCTCCTGGTTTGCCTTTCATTGATAGTAGAAGTCTACTTACTGCACCCTACATGTTCCAGAACCAACGATAGATTGTAGTTCAGACTTCAAAAGAAATTGTGGGTCATATTGCATATATGTTCTTTGTACCGGGCACGTATATTCTACTAGTCTTTTAGTCAGTTTCGATCCTGGCGGCAATTGCTGTTGACCGTTTTTATTTGGTAACTCGAGCTCTGCGAACCTCACTTAAAGCTCAACATTCAAAGAAAATAACAATGTTGCTGTGGACTGGTCTATTTTCACCTCAAAGGATTCTTCGTTTGGCTTGTTACCCCGCCCCCACCTCTCGTGCTTTCGGACTCGCGATCACTTTGTTTGCTCTTTCTTTTGCGTGCGTTGAAAAATGGAGAGGTTGTGAACAGTCTAGGATAAGGCCAATGGGTCGTATTATCAATGCGACTGTCCATAATTCGTGAACAACATTTACGCTTAGTACACTAACGCTGAAAATTGTTGCCCCTGTTGTTAATAGTAGTCCTGGGGCCTGTTTCTCGAAAGCTCCCGCAAATACCGGGCCCGATAACTTACCGGGTCTTTCGAGAAACAGGCCCCAGTACACAATATTGCATGCCTCAAACTCTGGTCACGTGAGGTACCAGGAGAAAGAACCAATCAGAGTCAAGAACTGGTGCATGGAAGCGAAGAAGACAGCAGCAGGATGATGATAATTGATGATGGTTGCTATAGTAGTGCAGTTATATGTAGTGCGCTGGTTTACTTTCTTTACACCGATTACGTAATACGTTGCAGGTTTTGGCGTGCCTATCGACAATAATTTACTTGTTATCAATAAAGCAATGTAATAGGTTGCTTTTGGTTATCAGCCTCCCTAACTACCTTGATCGCGTTGCTGGCCAAGTTCTTTTTATGACGTGTCTATGGCCGAAACGAAGAAAACAGGCAAAGGAATTCAATTTACCAAACTAAGTCTAGAAAACGTTTCAGGTTGTCCTTCAGTAGCATGTTAATTAAATGAACGATTCGATTGAAGCCTTGAGCTACAGTATTTCTGTTTTTTATTCCAAGCTTCCGCCGATCTACAACATAGTCAGGCAATGCTCAAGACTCAAGGCCTCAATCGATCAAATCGTCCATTATTTGCAGAAGCTTTGTATTAGATTACCAAGCATGGGATCATCTTATGAACTGGATCTTGAGCAAGCAAGCACAGTTTTATGTATATTTTTACTCATTTATTTTTCATTAACAAAAGACTTACTAATGACCTCTGCTCCTAGCATGTAAATAATTCTATTTTACAATGAATTTATTTCGTTGAAATAAGCATCAATATGACGCGGAAATCTCCTATACACCTAATACAGTTTTAGGATTTTTTAAGGCAGTTACATGGCCTTATAAAAATTGTCTCTTCTTTTTTCTACTCCATCGTCTTCAGCATCTCACAGAGCCTTCCTCGCTTGCCACGCGTGCGTAATACTTCATTCCAATGAGGAAAGATTGCGTGACACATTTCTAACCTGCGACATAGTTAATAGATAGGGACTGTCATGAGGCCCGGCAAACATAGGGGGAAACAAAGATACCAAGATTTATGCTGAAAAAAAAAAAAAAAAGAAAGAAAGAAAGAAGAAGAAGAAGAAGAAGAAGAAAGAAAAAGAAAAAAAGATTTATGCCGGAAGGCCCACGACCGTGTTTTGCGTTCATATACTATATATGAATTATGTAACCAAAACGTTCCTATTGGTTAGTTCCTCGGTCAGAAGTGAACAACCATCGAGTTTTGTACACGGTTACATCCAAAAAATGGAACAAAAAACATACAACAAAGAACGTTGTTGGTCTCATAACCTTCCCCCTCTATTAACTGTGCCTACGATCAGGCCTTGGCGTTCGTATCATTACTTTTTTTCTTTTTTTTTTTTTTGCGGCTGTCCTATCTCCGTGACAAATAAAATCGCCTGATCGCAAATTTAAACTTGGTTGACGTTGGTCTCGTACTCAGACCTCCTGCGCAGTGAGGAGATCTGAGATCTGAGATCTGAGATCTGAGATCTGCGGTTATATACACTGATGTGAAGTATTTCTATGCACATGATATAAAACAATAACCCTAATAAAAAATAAACTCTGTGCCGGATTATCCAGCAGTAACGTTGGAAGGTCATTCAAAAATAATTGGAGCGAAAAATAACAAAAGCAGCGTGACATCACTGGAAATAGTAAGTGTGATGCGTGATAAAGGTTTTAGAAAACGCGAGTATATTAGGAGAACTGTAACGTATGCATTCCGATTTTTTCAAGCTAACTTTTGTGTCTGCGATGACGATCTTCATCACGGACAGGGTCGTCTACTTCTACTCGTAACTGGTTGATTTTAATCTGGTATAGTTATATTCTCGATCGAGGATAAGCATTTCTGGCCACTATGGCGAGATACAAATGCATCATATCTCAAATCTGGGTTAGATTCTTAAAAGCACAATTTTTTAACAGCCAAAAGCGTAAATCTCGTCGCAGAATGCCCCAGATCACCATGGGCCTGCGTGGAACTTCAGAATTCCATGGAACAAGCTTTATAATGGGGCCTTACAAAAGAACTACGTCTTTCCAGAAGACGAAGAAGTAAACTAAAAAAGCCAAAGCCCATGTTATGAGAGTTGGTTGCTGCCAACGAACTGCACCTAAGATCAAAGGTAAAACACACCAGTTAGAAAGGTATTTAGTATTAACTTGGAATATCTGCTACCCATAAAGTGTCTGTTTATTCCAGATCGTCAAATGGGCGGTTGTTGCGAGAAAAATAACTAAGACCATTAAGTAATCGATGGAAAAACTGAATTGAGCTGTGTAACTAAGAACCTGGACATATTCCTTATACTGAAGAAAAGAAAAGAAAAGAAAAGAAATGGAAGTTCTTTATCAGAAGACATCTTCGAGAAGTTTAGAAGGACGATGTAGAGTGTTTTCATTCCGTGACAAAGTTGATAATCAGTACAATAAAGTGTCGTTGTTACATGATAAAAACAGAAAAAGAGAAGACAATCAAAGGAAACAGTTCAACGAAAAACGAGAAAATCAGGCAGTACACCTGGAGAGTAAACCTTCGACTTGTTATGTAGTAGGTATTTTCTCAACCAGACTGTGTTCGGTTACGCTCAAGAACTAGCGAAAAACGCTTCCGTTGTACGACAATACCCAACATTGAAGAAAAGGAACATGGTCTGCAATTGTTCTAAGTCGACGACCACTTACTATTTCCAATAATGATATCTGTGGTTTCATCGTATGCTACAGTGGGTTTAGGTTTGCGGCACTTTAAGCAAAGCTTTGAACAACAAGACGGGTTGCATTCTGGTTTGTCCAGCGGCTCCTCTACATAGGTCCCACGTGTGCCATTGCTGATAAACCATTCTGAAAAGGCTTTGTACGGTGTCTTTCCTACAACGAGTTGAAAAGTGTTGAATGATTAAAGAAAGAATACCTTTCTCTTTTACCAGTCTCTGCGACCTTGAAATGACGATCAAATATCCGTTTCCGTATTCTGTCGCTTTATTTCCCTTACAATACAAAATAAGGGGTTGGAGAGGGGGAGCAGAACAGAACTATCCCGTGAGATGGGTTCTTAGCTAAAACACTGGCTTTATCAACCTGCACTCTTTACTTTTCACTGCGGTAATTTGTAAGCCCTGCTTATTTCGAGAACCTGGCAAAACACTGGGAGAGCATACTACCAAAGGTAGCATGAACGAGATCAGCAACCTCTGTAGCTAATTCAATGATGTGTAGTAGGTTTGCCAGTCTTGACGATGCTGCTTTACTTATTACCCAGTCCGTAACTTACCTCCTATTTCACAACTCAATGTCTGGTCCGTGTTAGTAAGATTGTCGCTAGAGAATGCGTGCATAAAACAGGCGGGTGAAAAAACACCATCCCTCTGGCTGTTGATAACCTACAGCGTGACAAGAAATTAAAGTTAGTGACACATGTGGTTGACGAGAGAAAAGGCTGGGGTCGAGTCTTCTCCAGGATCCCGAGTGATTGCCTCGTGTATAGCCGGTCTTTGGGGCTGGGCTGATGTCAGCGTTTGGCAACTTAGACGACGAACGACACCGTATCTACATTTCTCTTTTTCCCAAAAGGGCACGGTAACGAATGTTACATTATCTGATTGGTTCTTAGCGCGGTCGGGAATTTCCTATCTCTGACTACGGTCACTGCAAACGCACGCGCGATGGTAAGGTAGACATCACCATCGCTTCACACCCAAGGCAAGGCAACCCATTTTCATTTTCCCACTCCAACCCAAACAAACTAAGTAACTACCTACCCGTCTCAGCGACCTGTGCGTGTTCTTCCCAAACTTGCCCAGGTATTCAGCTTCACTCGGTAGTTCCGGTGGAAGTCTCATTGTGGGAAATTTGGAATGGACAAGTTCTTGTAGTTGGTACGAGTCCCACTGGGCCACAAACACGTACACTGGGGCTGACAGGTGTTTGAAAACTACACGGAAGCAAAGGATCGGAAGACTTTAGTTCTCAATGAATGGAACGAATTTTCACACTTACTTATTTTTACATGAAGGTTATTCGGCACTTGGGGTGCGTTTCTTTAAGAAAATCCAAGATTGGATTCTTAAATCCGAATTCTTTACTAAACAGATCAATCCAAGATCTCTCGGATCGTTGTGCGTCAAAGGAACCGAAGAATCCTTGCCCAGAGTGGATTCTTCGGTTCCTTTGACGCACCATGATCCGAGAGATCTTGGATTGATCTGTTTAGTAAAGAAACGCAAAATCCGTTTTCGGATTTAAGAATCCAATCTTGGATTTTCTTCAAGAAACGCGCCCTTGGTTGCTGTTGTTTTTTTTTTTAATCTTCAAGTAAAGAGGAAGAAAGAAATTTGGTATGCAGACACCGCGAATATGTCAGAGGATTAGATACTTTCACTTATTCGTGCACTACCAAAGGCGGATCTAGGGGAGGGGCCCCGGGGCCCAGCCCGTCCCCTCTATTTTGGGTAACAAAAAAAGAGAAAAATCGCAGAAGGAAGAAAAGCCGGCACGGCAAGCAACCCCACCACCACCCCCGCTAGCTCAAAGTCTGGTTCCGCCACTGATTACAACATCGGAGCGCTTGCTGCAAGCACCCGAAGCTTTTAATTATACGTAATACAAGTCCAAATTAAATTTATATGTAAAACAGTGTCACCCAAACCACAAACTGAAAGCTAACCGCAAGCAAATCTGAGTGGAACTAGCCGCAAGCATATTGGGGTGGAACTAACCGCAAGCAAACTTGAGTAGAGCTAACCGCAAGCAAACTGGAGACGCGTTAACCTTTGTTAATTTAGAGTATAAAAAGTCACAAAATGTGACGAATTCGAAATGTCTAACTTGGTTAACTTGTTATGTAAGTATTTCCGAAAGTGTCACTGGTTTTTACCATGTTTTCTTGACAAAAACATTCACGATCGAGCGAAAAGAGTTTACATTTAGGAAGGCTGCATGCAAGAAAAGGAACGCAACACGTAAACGTTGTTCTTCGAAAAGGAAACGATATGGCAATATTTTCGGAACTGTTTACATCATCAGTCAGGAAAGGCGAGGGCCTAAGGACGAATGTGGTAAACGGTTTTTTTTTTTTCCCCGCCATTCCCGCCCGCGGAGTGCGTTTCCCGCCAAATCTCTACTCGAAGGGAAGCGTATTCGAAGGAGGGTAAAGGAAGAAGCATTCTACGAAAGCAATTTTGCGTGGCGCGAAGAGTGTTTAGAATTGTTTGTTGCATAGTTAAGGGGATATCAAAGCTGCTTTAAAAAACTGAGTAGTTATGCAAACAATGAATCTTCAGAATGGGTATTCAGGCCAGGTAAGATGCAGACTTACAGTGGGCAGACAGACTTGATTTAAGCGAGCTGAAACCATAAGGCAAGGTCATTAAGCTGACATACCTTGAAGCTTGTATTTTTCTACAGTATTTTTTGGTTTGTTTTGTTCGGAAAACAGAGTAAAGCCTGAAAAATTGCATTCTTCTTCTATGGATTCAAGCTGACTGTAGAATGGCGAATGGTCGCAAAACATAAGCTTATGATCAAATCATTACTGAGGAAAAGCGTGCATTTACCCTACCCGCAGTATATCGCCGTTTTTCAGCGTTTCTGTGGCTCAAAATGGGGGATCTGCCTCCCATTTGAAGTTACACTAAGCATTTATGTACATGTATACAAGAGCAAAAATAATGTCCTTCAAATCACCCAGTTCTATCAGTGCTACAGGCATTTGGAATTCTGCGAATATTTCTGCGAATTACTTGTCCTCAAGATTTTCCTCCTTGGGGAAAGTTCTGAAGGTTACGCCACCCCACTTTCAACAATACCCTGTGGGGCCTTGGTCTAACTAGGGGAATTGTACTGTAAGCCAATAATTTCTGTTGTACACAAAAAGAAAATCAGAGTGCTTACAAGAGAGGTTTCATACCTAATTCTCCATACAGACAAGCTTCTGCCTTGGGCATGTTTGCCCGACATGATTCATCAACAAATCCATCCCACAACTCATGAAACATCTACAAAACAAACGAGCCTTGGTCAACTTTAACTTGCATTTAACTGCTAAAGAACAAAAACTTGTCATTTATAATTCTCTCCATATCGTGTTACCCTGAGCCCTAGCCTAAATGTCAACCTTGGACTTCAAGCAGGCAACTGGTATTAGCATTTATTTACAACTTTCCAACAGAGGGATTGCTTAACAGTTTAAACGATTGATCAAAAGAATTATAATTCTGCTGTAGTTCCTTTTTAAAATCAACCGTTACATGTATGTGACATCCATGCGGTACTTACGTAGCTTAATACTTTAAAGAAATATGGCGGCCCTGCGTTAGCTGTTTCACCAAAGTTAGGATACAAAGTAAACCATCCACCGTCGTTATATCCTCGAATCTGTAATAGAATTCACACGATCAATGCTGGAGCCACATGAGGTCTCACTACTCACTGATGTTTTCATTTTTGATTTTCTTTTATTTCTTTCTTCTTTTAGAGAAGAGGGGGGAGGGAGGTTAAAAGTGATGTATCAAATGCTTTAAATGTCTCCCCCACCCTCTGTAGTTTAATTTTGTTACCTGTTTTCCGGACAACGGAATGGGAACTGTTTTATGGCTCAGTTAATAGCATAATTAACGAGATGTAAAGTATATAACTTAAATAAGGAGTTGTAAAGCGTGTCACAATTCAGCCACTTCGAGGGCTACAATGATGTTACTCGATAAAGCTATCTATCTCAACTAATGGACACAATAAATTTTCAAATTAAAGAAAAATAGTTCATATACAGTGTGATCGTCCGGGTGAGGGTAGTTCTGAAAAGAACTGTTGTTGGTGACTGACGTTTCGACAACATGAGCGGAAGTCATCTTCACAGTCAAGTGAATAGTGTTTGTCAGTTGACATCGACTGAAAAACACTGTTCACTTGACCCTGAAGATGACTTCTGCTCAGGTTGTCAAAAAGTCAGTCACCAACAACAGTTCTTTTCAGAACTACCTTCACCTGGACAATCACACTATATGAACTACTGATACTCCTGGGTTCAAACCATTTACTATGTAAAGGAAAATAATAGGCAATGATATACAGGGAGTCATGTGCATCTTTTTTTCTATACCACTATAACCTGAGAGCCTAGAACACTACTAAGTACATGGTACAGCAAAAATTAATCTTCATTTAAGTCAATCAATCAAGCTATTAATAGTAGCAAACATAAAATCTGAAAAAAATTGACTGTATTGCTGTTATTGAGTACCTATTAACCAAGAGGAGGCCTTTATGGGAAAATCTCAAACCTCTGCCTAGCCATATTGACCTCACTATTGCTTGGTCAATACAACAAGGTCCCAGTTTGAGATTTTCCCCTAAAGACCTCCTCTCAGTTAATAAGTAGTTAATAACAGTAATACATTCTATTCATTTATTTTTTCTGATTTTTTGTTTGCTACTATTAATTGATTGATTGATTGATTGATTGATTGATTGATTGTTTGATTGACTGATTGATTGACTGAGAGACTGACTGACTGACTGACTGACTGACTGACTGACTGACTGACTGACTGACTGACTGACTGAACTGTAGATTAATTTTTCCTGTAGTAGTGTTCTAGGCTCTTAAGGTTCAAAGGTTTAAAGTTCAAGGTTAATAAGTTGTTTGTTACAAGTATATGGCTTTTTGCTTTACTTTAGCATTAGCCAATTAGAGCTTGTGTTATATCAGCTACAAACACAAGCCATATAATAATATCAGATAACTTTGCTTTCATACCTCAGCATGTTTTACAAGCTCTTGAATAAAGTCAATATTTGCCAACATGCCCAGCCCACCAGAAGATGCTCCACCAAACAGAATCTGTGGGAACAGTCATGACCAAGAACATCAATGATATGTAAGAAAAGAGTCCTTGTTTCATTCGCCTTACCTAGTTACCCACAGCCATACCAGGCATGAAATGTACCAGTCATTTTTAGAACAGCATGCAATACCTGTATACGGTGGTGCCACATGTATGTCCCCTGTTTTATTAAACATGTATTTAGCAGATGAAAGCATAGACTTTCAGAGAAGTCTTTCACCTTGTTTATTCATTACCCGCTGGACAAAGGACTTTCCATACATGTACTTGATTGCCGGCAATTTCAGCAATCCAAAAATGGGTCACTGTGCTTCGACCAATCAGAGATGCCATGAATATCTCTTGGGGACAGCACTGTCAATGAAATGTGACTTGCAGTTGAATTTAATACGACTAAAAGCGATTAAGAAGCCTTGCAGGCAACGGGTTATTCTATTACTATATTGCATGACTAACAGCACAAGATAGAAGCGATAAGTTTGTTTCTGCGCCAAAAAGCTTGACTTTAGAACTGGCTCCACATGCGTTGATTGTTTAAATTGAGAGAATGGCTACAATAGCAATGTCATTGTCTTTGTGCAAATGGTTCCGCTGCTTTTGCTCATGGTCCTCATGAAAGATCAGGTCTTGAACTTTAAATTCCCGTGGCATTTCAAAGTCTAACATAGGAGGTTGTTCAGAACAACAGTTGCATCCTCAATTCAAGTCAAAGATTCGCAAAGGTAATCTGAGACACCAGTTGCAAGTCTTGCCACTCCTCACTGGCACGAAACACAAATGAAAACTCTTCAAAAGAGACAAGTCGACCTCGCTCGCAGCTAGCTTCATTCGCTTAGCTATTCTACCCTGAAACTCGTGATGTTACCTTATGGCAAGTCTAATGAGAACACCCAATAACTAGCCTCAGTTAATCAGACTGCTTTACTACTCATCCTAAATTTGCAAGTATGGTTTTGTTAACGATTCTGCTGATTCTTTTTCATTATAGTAATAAAGTTGTATAATAAATCTCTTATCAGCTTGCTTGAACCCCAGTAAAAGAATATTGGCCCTTACCTAATTCAATATTTTGAAGCAGAATTTCAAATAACTGATCAGAATAAATTTTGTCAATTTGAGTGGCAGGGGGCTCCCATGGACAGCCATGCAGTATATGCAGCCTCTTTCAACACATTATAGAAATAACTCACTACCACAAGATTTTTGTTTTAAAATTTACAACTTCTTTGAGGACTTTCCAGGCAAGAATTTACTTTCCAGGCAAGAATTGTTTCTTGTCACAAACACTTACGAGATTTCTTTCCAAGATTTTCTTTCTGGATGGAATTCTTTACAGGATTCAACAACAAGAATTTTTTTTCTTGGTTGGATCACAGCACGGGCAGCATTTTCTGAGTGATTCTCGCCAGGATCACTGGCATTTTTTTCCCCAGGCAGAATGCAAACAGAAAAACTGCCACCCACTGCAAGATCCTGACAGAAAAAAGAATTTGTGGTAGGATCCTGGATAGCTACAATGTACTTTGTGTAAGTAAGTGTTTTCTGTCTGGAATTTGCCACTGACAAAGTTGTCAGGACCTTAAGCTGATATGCATGTATATTCAGTCCAAACTGAGAGTGTGGTTTAATTTTGTTATTATACCTATCACAATAATACTATGATTTCCTCTGTTATATAAACAATTAACAGCAACATGTGGGTTGAGTATACATAATTATAAGCTCATACCCGCATTACACATAACTACTTTTGAGTCACTCATGGATATTTCATTAGCCACCACTGTACATTTGTACATGCATCATGAATCAAGCTGTTAACAGCGGATCAAGTCCAAAGGCAAACGAAAAGCACAGGAAGAAAATTATTGCAGAAAACTCTAACTGTACCTTGGTGTCTGAGCTGTCTATCTTGTAGTCTTCAATGAGCTGTAAAAACACAGCTTTGACTATAAAATGTCCAAACATATTCATGTTGTGTGGATTCTTGTCCTTTCCTTTTCTACCAACAAACACGTCTCCACTGAAAAACCAGGAAGACCATTCTTTAGACATTTAATTCTTCTACCTTATACATACACCAACAAGAACCATTGATATCAGAGCAATCATCATTTTGAGCTATTCCTCACCCTTGGCCTCATGTGCACTCTAATCGGTCAGTGTAAAACCTAGACTGTGGACTGCAGACTGCAGACTGGAAATAAAAAAAGACTGATGGGAAATACAGACTGCAGACTGCAGACATGTGTTACCATTTCCATCATTGAGAGCTACTGTAAACAGGCTAAATGGAGTGTCATTTTGGCTAACCTGGGTGATATTCAGGCTAACCAGAGTGCAGACTTTCACGAGTTTTATAAACCTGCGAGCCAGCGAGCCATGCGAGCCAGCGAGCCATGCGAGCCAGCGAGCCATGCGAGCCAAAGGGCGTGCCAGTGCAAGCCAAAGGGCGAGCCAGTGCAAGCCATGCAAGCCATGCGAGTCATGTGAGTCATGCGAACCCTAGAACAAATGTTAAGATTTTCTATTTGTTACATTTATATTTACATGAGAACAAGAAAAAGAGCAACGGAACAAAATGAATAAGATCGCAATATTAAATTCTTGCAATATTAAATTCTAAGGGAAGAGACAACCACATGCAGCAGTCAGCCAACCAACAAAGTTTTGATAACATGGAGTTGCCCTGAAGTACTGTTCTCTTTTTTTCTTGAATGATTTTCAACGTGGATATCAATGAATGACAGGTGCCAATGGATACCATTCACCTACCAATTCGAGTAGCGGTGGGGCGGTGGAGCCGTACGTTTCTCTCAGAAAATTTTCTTTACTTTAGTCTTGGACCTTAATAAATTTTTGACGCATTGTTTTTATTTTTTGTGGATCCTGGGCGATTTGAATAGACAAAATTTTCTCCAAAAAACAAAAATGTGAAACAAAGAAAAAAATTCATCACGCTCAGGGCAGCCATTACTATGACGCAAGACTTGGCATGATGTACAGATGTTTAGAGCATTTTTCATATTTGCCGCACCAGCAATAGTTCTGGTAACCGAAGCGAGATTAGGATTTTCTTTTGGGAATATTTCAATTGTAGGCACTTTTGTAGCTAAATTTATAATCAATTTCCCAGGGAAAGAGAGAGTACCCTGGAGCGAAGTTGTACTCGTCCCCAGGGTCATCTCCGCTTCCAAGATGGCGGGCGGTTTATAGCAATAGTTTAGTGATAGTCGGGTGCAAGATCTATGTTTCTTGGTGAAAAGTCGACGACCTTTCAGACCAATTGAAAAAAAAAATACTCGCAAAAATGGCTCGCATGACTTGCATGACTCACATGGCTCGCATGACTCGCATGACTCGCATGACTCGCATGGCTCGCTGGCTCGCAGATTTAGCAGACCCGACTTTCACTGCTATTAGTTTGAATAATCCTGTCTACGATCAGCACTTGATATTAAAAATAACACCATGTACACTCAAAAAGTCTGCAGTCTGCATGTGAGTTTGTCAGTCTGCGTTTTACACTGACTGTCTCTCTAATTCACTGTACCTGCAATATGGCACAAATACTTTGTTCCATGAAGAAAACATAGGATTCTCAGCTGGGTCATCAGAGGCTACAAATGTGCCTGTAAGGAAATCACTGTAGTTTTTCGAAGAGCCCAAGGGACCTTTAGATCTATCTAGGCATGAGTCGTATGTCCCACATGACCCTCCTGCTTGCAACTGTACAACCCAGTGCTTAGAATCTGGCCTACGACTCAGGTAAAATACAGCCTCTGAACCATCTGAAATGAACAATGGTCGATATTACACTCACCTGGTCAATACACAGGGATGTAGCTAAGAGAAAAATTATTAGCTGGCTTATTATCAATCCGAATGGCTTTTCATGTACTTGCACCTCAAAATTTACCCGAAAAAAGGAGTATTCCATATGTATCTGTATGCAAACTGTACTTTCACAAACTTTCTGCATATATTGAAGTGGGTGTGTTTGAAACACAAAATGGCAAAATGGCTTTATGGTTAGCCTAAATAGCCCTCCGGTTAGCCTTAATAGCGCTCAGTTTAGTCTAAATACCCCTGACTCTACAGTGGTTAGCTATCAGTGTTCATAAGGGTTGACCCTTACAGACACCCATATCCCATATTAGCTCTTACTCGTAGTGCCATTTCATCATTTCGTCATTTTGCATTTCAAACATACTGAAGTATTATAAAGTCCCTGTTATACAGCTTTAAATTGTTGTGGTAAAAACGGATAATTCCCTTCAGCCTCAAATGTCCATGTATAATTTTACATCAAAGGATCATTTAATGTTAAGGAGACAGGTGTCTGGGGAAAAAAAAAATCACATTAGGCAAAACATTTTGTTGCTTTCAAAATTTTGCTAATCGTGCTAATAATTTTGCCGCAACCACAACCATACTATAAGCTGTTAATTTAGCTGTAGTGTTTCAAGTATGTCCTGATAATTGCAAGTAAATTGAATCAGCAATATCTTGTCAACATCGGTCAGCAGTCTGGCAACCTTCTGGCATCAAAAAAGCTGATTGAATTTCCAGATTTGAATATATGACCCACAAACAAATCCACGACTTTTCAAGCTGTTTTAATAATGACTGGTTGTCTGTAATAAACGATTTAACCAGCCATACTCACAAAAAGGGGCTAAAAAATTCTCCACTTGAACTGCAATTTCACACAAATGGCAAGACACTGATATGCAAAATTGCAATGATAACATAAGCTTGTTTACACGACTGTTCAGAAAAAAATCCATTAAGCCAAATAGCCGCAAATTGAAAACACAAGTTTAAAATGCTTAAAACCATCAAAGCCCAAATTCCGACAATTTGCAACTTTCTCGGCAGACAATCAGAGACAATGGCCATTCGCGGCGATGTGGTTTTGAAAACACAGGATCTGTCGGAAATAGGAGTGATCTGGTAATACGTCCACGCACAAATTAAGTGACTGTTTGGCCAAATCCTCTAAAGAAAAGAAACACCGAGGCACAACGAGACAAAACATACGGATGTTTCGCATCTTCAAAGTTGCGCCGCACACGCATAAATTAACAAATAACAAACAGGTCATCTGGAAATCCAAGCGATTGACATTCTCGACGGCATTGAAGCGTTAAATCTACAAACTAGTTCAGGGAATGCGCAAGATTGCTCGCTACTGCCTGTGAATAGGCTCGACCCAACGCATGCAATGAATGTGATACATTTTATCATTAGCGTAAATGTCAAACCACGGATACGGTGTCCCCAAAGCACTTGCCATTCACGATCAAAACAATTTACTTTTCCATTCAATATTCTGTTATTGCTCCGCCGCAAAAAACACAGAATCAGTCCCTCGGGGCATTCTCACTTAAAAAGGTTCTCAAAACTATCTAGAGGCGAGGTTTTCATTGCAACAATGCTAGAAAAAAAAAAAAGATCGAAACCAATGGATTAAATGCTCAATCGACATTTTCAACGATCCAAAAGTTGAAATGCGACCCCGGGTGAAAGATCAGCAAGCGCGCACGTACTGAGTCAGCTGCACAATTCAAATAAATAACTCTAAATCCACCACAATAACATAACTCATTTATCAATCTTACCTAGGCATAAGGCATTCCTATTCTTGGCATCTCGAATGGCTATCCGCTTAAGATTGTACCTGTACTTCCCCCGGGGTCGCAGTCGGCTCAACTCCCGGCGCGCTCGACGCTGAGTATTTGGTAAACTGTCTCTCAAGCTGTTGAGTTTCAAGGGTCTCCCGTAAGGCTGAACACGGCTTACAGATCCAAAATCCTGCCACCCTCCGACGCAGCAAATAATCGCCAACCAAAGAGGAAACAACAGCCTTTCGCACAGCATCGTCGAAGTCACGTTTTGAAGGTGAAATCACAGTCAGTTTGTGTTGCGCGAAGCAGACCTTGCCGCTGCGTTTGAGGCGAAGAAGACCTTTTCTTTTAGCCTTTGTGGGTTCTTTGTTGCTAATCGCCGATTCGTAACGTCTCCACGGAAGGATTTCTGCGGTTTTCAAGAGGTTTAACAGCAAGGTTAAGAGATTTAGAACACCAAATCAATTTTGAGAGTGCTTTAAGTCTGCATAACATTTGTGACAATAAGCGGGTTTGCTCTCCACCACACGTGCGATTCATTTAGCGCAATACAGTGTTTCGCATCGCTTTTATCCGTTTCGTGCGCACCAGAGAAACAGTGGACAAAGTCACGACATCAAAACACCCTCTGACATATTTACGAGCTTCCACCAAGAACAGAAATGAAATCTAAGCCACGCAGTTTCTCCATAAGTGATTGCACATGTTTCATAAAACTGTAAACACAAGTAGGAAAGGCTTTCAAAGCGTGACGTCAGCCGGCTTCATTTAATTGCTAATTATTATCCATTGTCGATAATAATAGATAATTGCCAATGAGAGAACACGACACATCGCCAAACAACACCTGAGAGGTTTACAATACTTTGTCGCCCAGATTTGTCGGTTTAATGTAATATGACAAAATACTTGCGGAGAATTATGCGAGTGTCTCGCCGCGATCGTCGAGTGCCCAATTTATAGCGCACGCGTGGGGCACGAAACAGTTATGAACGAAATGGTAAAAATCAAAGAATGCGAAACTGAAAAAAAAAAGAAAAAAAAAGAAAAAGAAAAAGAAAAGGAGAAAAAAAGTAGCACTGATTCTATGATCTTCCATGGGATGCATTGCAATCATTAGTTCATGAAATAAATGGTAAAATTTGATACGCATCTGACGTCTGTAATTTTGTCTGTTTTCGGTTTTGTTTACTCGTTTGTTTAATTTGCTTGGTCGTTCGCTGTTGTTTTTTTAGATCTTTTTCTTTTCTGCTTGTTTGTTCGTTTATTTGTTTGTTCTTTAGTAATTTTTGTTTACTGACCAACTTCACCCCATGTCACTCGAAATTATAATACTTCTAGAAACACTATATCTAAACCAGAAGGACTCTTCGAAAAAAATCTTGAACTTTTAAAATTCAAACCTTCCCTTGCTAAATTCTTTGTTTTTGTTTTTCTTTTGTTTTGTTTTTTTCGGTGTGTGTGTTCTGACGACTGTTGACTCTGTCCAGCCGCGATGAATGAGGCCAAAGCAATTTCAACAGGATTCTCTCCCTCTTCATGTTTGATGAAGTGCCAGTTTCCCGAACTGAGCACTCGGAAAAATCAAACAAGCTTCGCGATTGGAGAAAATATCAAACAGAACCATCAAAAATTATAGCATGATTAAAACACTTCTTGTCACTGTTTCGTTTACTTTCAATTTTTTCTCTTTTGTTTAGATCGATTTCAGCTGCCCCGTGCACTTCCCATCCAATTGCAGATTTTGTTTCTTTTCTTTTCTTTCTTTCTTTCTTTCTTTTTTTGTTTGCAGTTTGCATTTTGCGCGGGAAGCGCATTTCTAAAGGTTATAACAGGATGGTTCGGGATCATTCGGGGAATAAAATATCTGACGAATAGTAAACGAAGATACATCAAATAATACGCTTGTGCAGCACGGCCCGGCATTAATGATGTCTTTTTCCCACACTGGGTTTGCTTGTGACTTGCACCAACTTTTGGAACGTGCAGAACAACTTTTAAAACTGGTGTGTAGTGTTCATGCTTGCTGCACTGCTAACGTTACTGTTCCTGCCCAGAAGCTTGCAGTTCGGTGGCATTTCCTGCCACCGAAAAAACACTATCCCAATTTTTTCCAAATGGTCGGCCTTGAACACTCGGCTCATTGTTATGCAACCATGATGTCTTGTCCGCCGTGGCTCATATAAATAGTGGACTATTCTGATGCAGTTAACAGCAAAGGCACTCTCTAGCTCAGTACTCTAGCTTGTTCGTTTAAGCTCGTGATGTGAATTCCACAAGAGTCAAGATTGAATAGTTTTCAAGTTGTGGCTCAGATCAGTAAGCATGGTGACAAAATAAAGCCGGGTTTGAGACAGTTTTTCACTTGATGACTCACGTAATGTTTTATAATAGTACATGTTAAAATTGTAATGTAAGCCGAGATAAAGATTGTTTCTTTTTTGCTTTACCAGATTTTCTTAAGTGTGCTTATACATGAACAATAACAGCCGGGACAAAGAATGGATTTGGAGCGTATAATATGAGTCTGCTGGTTTACTGTCGACTGCCCGACTTTGGACAGGGAGCTCTTACTTGAAAAATCGAAGTGTGTCAAAGATGGATTTCTAGCCCCTACTGGGTTCCAAGGGCTCTTACCGATGTAAAGCTTTTGTCAAAAATACCTCAAACTGAGTGGCAATTACAGACGCATGTAGGAGATTCAATTCTCACCTTTGTAGATCTCTATCTCCCACAAAGCAGTAATTTTCACGCAAAACTAACTTCGGAGTTCCAGTAGCTAAATTCTGCCATCGCTTTATCCAAATTGACGAAAGACTTCTGTTCGCCAAATACTCCTGTCCTTTTTGTCCAGAAAGTTCTAAACTCCACCCAGAAACATCCAGTCGACTTTAGCATGTTTTATTCTGTTTTGAGGAGACAGTCGGCGCCATGTTCGACAAGAACTTAAACAAATGTTTGCCGTAAGAGCAACGTTTCTATTGGCCGCAGAGCTCGTGCATAATCAAGTGTACGTATTCCTTACAAAGCGAGCACCCTGCCTTGCCCGTTACCATATAACTGCTCTTATTAACAACTCTTTACCGTATACCCCATGCATCTTGAATTTTCATTAAGAGAAAGTATTTCACGCGTTTCCCTGAGATAATTTACGCCCGCCGAAAAACAATCATGTTTTATGTGGGCAATTCGATGAATTCCATATGTGTGCCTCAGTACATAAAAGATTAATTTCAGTTCCTGTGCGTAGTTTAAACATAAGGCAGCTATTACAATTGAACTGATTAGTCAAAGCTTACGAGAAATCGGAACTATTGGCAGGATTTTTTTGTAAAACTTCAACACATTTTGAGGGTGGTTTAGAAAATCGACACCTGGTCAGTTCACTTTCCCAGTACCCCTTCAACATTTTCGACAGACGAAAACTTTAAAGAGTTTACTAGCGGTCAGCTCAGTTCAAGGGCTGTCATCTTTTATTCTTTTCTGTCTTTAATTTGTTCTTCGTATGTTATGAATTTGTTGTCTAACTTGTTCTGATCTTCTCCTCTGTCAGTTCAATGTCAGCTGCAAAATAGTTTAATTTCTTTTTTCCTAGTTTAATAGCGCTAGCTCTTAGCCGAAAAGAGTCGGGATCCGTTCATTGAGCTTTTTACCTTGTGTTACTGGTTGCTCTTTATCTAATCTGCTTTCAATTCAAAGAAAATTAATGTTCGTCGTCACGAAAATAAACAAATAAAATTGACGGAACTTCGATGAAAAGAAAAAAAACCGAAACAAAATTTTTGCCAATGAATAAACAATTAATTAAGTGGCAGCTTTGACATGGCTCCTTGATTGCCGCGAATACAAAACAAGTCGTATTACTTTTGTTCCTACAAACAATCCTGTTGCCTATTTTATAGGTTTTAAAGCTAAGAATGTCAGTCGAGACGCTTGAGCGTTTTGAGCGCTCAAGGCGATCGACATCACGTCTGATAAGAGAGTTAACAGGTCACTCGGAAGCTGCTAGTACAAAGCGAATGAAGTGATTTGGCCGGCAATCATTCAAACCTTGGGTTCATCAGTATGCATCGATCGGTCAAATCGACTGACATCGAATACACGAAGACTGAAATAGACAAGAGTTTCACACCGTTGAATATGAGGAGAACTAACCTACTGACGCGACGTTAGCGCCGAAAATTTTTGCCCAAGTGCAGTTAAAGTACTTTAGACGCTGACCGCGAGCGCATTGTTAGATTTTGTCGTGGAGCGAATTTCAATGTCGGCGAATATAATTGGAAATTCAGATCCTTTCTTTGTTAGAACAAAGAAATCGCTGTTTGGTCGTTGAAAACCTTCAATCGCATGCAATTGGTTTCAAAACCATTTAATACCGCACTTGAACCACTTACCTACAATTCTCGAATCCACTGCGTGACTTTCAATATCGGAAATAATAGCACTTTAGTGACACACTTGTATGGAGAGCATTGTTTTCGCTTATTCTTCACGTTTGTTGCTCCCGGCGAAACGCCAGACTTGTTCACAGCGTCAAGTCAAACGAACTCTGAGCTTCAATGTCGCTCTGAATCGTTATCGCTCGGTCAAAGCAAACATTCAAATGCAAATCGAGTAAACACACTACATATGAGTGTGTTGGAAAACTATTCATATTTCATTGGTTCGCGGGCTTCTTTGCCCTCGGGTCAAGGTATTCTAGTAATTACAAAAAGAAAAAAAAAAGATCTTTAAAAAAGCTAGTCCAGGGGGAAGCGGAAAGTACCTATTAAAAACGCAGAAACATAGGTCCTCAATCAGAAGAATGCTTTCAGAAACTTTAGCACCAGCTGATCCGCTTTTAAACACGATCCTTTTTACTCGCCGAAAACAGAAACCTGAAGCCTCTGTTTCTATTACAGTTTATAAATTTGAAAACAAATAATGGCAAAAACACATTCAAGTGAAGTAGACCGTTATCTTATTGAATCTCTGCGGGGAGTGGAGGAAAACGCATACTTTTTAGTAAAAAAATTAATCATACTTATAAAAACATTTGTATGAATTTTTTTGTAATGTCAAAGAATTGTTTCCCGTGAAACCGCAAGTCAACAGAAAATCATTGATTGATGATACCAAAGATTCTTTTCTCTACCTTCTAATACGTTATCTTTTGTTTGGGTTCACAGTTCCATCGCTTTAGAACAATGTAATTTCCGCAAGTATAGTTTTTGATATAACACCTCTATTTCATTTTGTCCTCGCAGGCAGTTTGTTATTTTTGTTAGTTTATTAAAAAGCACGGAAGTCGACTGGCGCGATAAATTGCATGTCTGCCTCCCATATTGGAAAAATATTAATAAAAACCATACAAAGTACGCGCGGTTGGTTAGAATTAAAAACATAATTAGGATACCCGATAACGTGAAATGGGCAAGGTCACGCTATTTTGGATACATGCAAGATTCTGCTTAGTCTTATTTCTTCTTCTTTTTTTTTTTTTTTTCGCCTAGAACGTCTAGAGCAGCATAGCTTGAATGCTTTCAAATCATACAAAATATGAATTAACGTAACGCTGAAACTGCACAGGATTGATACTCCAATCGTAAATAGCTTATCTTGATATCTTTACACAAAACAACTTTTATCAGAAATCTATCCTTTTCTTTATTTATATACGATACACGGCCACGCTTCACTTCGACCGGTGGGATAGTTGAACTTCGTTGTCAAGTCTGGAGCGCGGAAGATAGGAGCAGTATCTCCAAAAAATCGTCCGACTTAGTCAGACCGTGAGACAGAGAGGACGATAAACTAAACTGAATAATAAGAGCGATTTCCAATAAAGATTAGCTTATGATCGTCCTAGGCCTGTAACTGCCGATGGCTTTTATCGTGAAATCATTACTGAATAGTGACCAATAGTCCAGGACTCCATATGTTCGCAGGGAATAATTCCACTACTCGTACCAATAGCTGGTTTTCACATGACGTCACTAAAATTCGAACTACAAAACTATTGATCTCCCTGAGATTTTACTTAAATGATGTATAAGAGCAGCTGGAAACTAATATTCATACCAATTTTCCCTTCGAATGAGTTCTTGGTTTTGTGATACACTACGCTTGAATTTCTAAGCGTTTACGTGACGCGGCATTTACATGACGGCCTAGGGAGCTGTCATGATGGTTAAAAAAGTGACTTATTTCGGGGAACTTGGCTATCTGAACAGTTCATGTCTTAGAAAAAGTATTATTTTAATGTTTTAGAGTTCCTCGAGGGATAAATTCACGCCTTTGTAGCAAAACTCATTGACAGATGTTTCTGTTAGTTTCCGGCCGCCATGTTGGTGCCCATACGGATGGGCACCAGCATGGCGTCTCCATACAAATCTCTATAAATTTTGGGTAAAAAATTTCTCCGCGTATCTCGCATAAGAAAAATTGCTGTGACCAGAATTTTGGCGAGAGTCTTTGCATATTTACCTTCTTTCATTTCCCAGATTCTGGACGTTATCTATTGACCTGTTTTGATTTTTATTTTGGTCTATTTTGAATTGCGTGACACTGAAAACCAGCAATAACACAGGGAAGAGGGGGCGCGGGGTAGGGGGTGGGGGGTGTATCGCAGAAGGGCGAACTGTCTAAATGTCAGCTTTCCAAGTTGCTTTACTTTATTTCATTGACAGGCACACGAAGATAAGACCCGTATGATGGTTCCGAAGGATCAAAGTGCGATCATTGACCAACCCCTCCCCAACCCCCTCCTTCCCACAAGACATTTATCAATAAAAACTCAGCAAGTTGCACAGGCCCCATGGTAGGGTGAGCCTGAGCATACAATACACCGCATGGTGGGGCTTGGAGACTAGGGTAAAATTAGGCCCCATCTACGAGAAAGCTTATTTTATATCAAGTATTTCAGGTTGTGTATGCCTCTTAAATATGACGATTTATCATATGAGCAGCACGGCCCCGCGCGCTAGTTCCCCAGAAAACCTTAAGAAAAAAGGTTCAGTGTGAGGGCCGTACGCATCGAAGTGATAGGGCCGGAAAATTGCAGACGGCCCTACTAGAAACGCGAACGGCCTCTCATAATCGATGCGAGTTAAAATCAACTACGGAAAGAATTTAGTTTCTGAAAGTTTTGATTTCTTGAAATAAATGATCAAAGTGAACATTATGACAGCGAATTTTACAATCCTAGCGAACTGTTCGATGCAGAACTATTCAGTTACTGCCGGTTACTGGCAGCTTACCCCAAAAGCACAGAGAGAAAGTCTACGCTCCTCACAAATAAAGAGCAAAAGTGTTCATACGATAAAATGCTCATTGACTGAGTGAGGCTGGTGGGGAAAATATTTGGAACTCAGTCAGGACGTACGCCTCTCGCTGTTCTGGGTCCTTACGTTCAGAACTCGAGCCAAATATTTTCTCCTGTGGCCTTCAATAAGCACATAGTCACATTTTCTCTAAATATAACATTTGAAAACCCTGAACACTTGTAATAAACGATTTTTCGGAATTTAACCCCATCTAGCTGTGTGCAAAATTCAAGGAATACACAGTAGCCTTTCTTCACATAGTATCTGTTGTAAAAGCCAAAACAACAGTTCTTTATGTCTCTGCGTCAATTCCAAGCCCACCCGTGACTCCCTCCGGGCATTTGACATTTTGTTTTCGGAAGGTTGCAAGTGACCCACCGGGCAGCGGGTAGACGCTGGTGCATGCAAAGCCCCCACGGTGGGGCCCTGAGTAAAGTGCAAATGCCTCATCCATGAGATAGCGTCAATATTTCATAGCAATATTGCCGTGTACTTGTGAGCGCTATTATAATGTGACAAAAAATTCTATTTGGTAAATAGCTTGTTAAAGTTTGATCATGATGACTGTTATTCCTGTACTCATTTTTTTTCTATAAAGCGTATCAGAATTTGATTCAAACATTTTCAAAAATAATGCACACCGATCTCCGCAAAGACAACAACAAACTCGCAAAGACGATGTTTGCAGAGAAAACTCATTGAGAGAAGACTTATCACTGTAAACAAAAATACGATCTGTTTTTATTTATAAAAATGTCAATGACCTACCTTCAAAGGTTTCTAGTAAACCTTCCAGCTCCTTTTGACTTAACCAACGACCCAAACCATACTCGCTCTCGCGTAGATTCTCTCGCATGCGGATGACCAACATTGATTTGAGGCTGGTGGTGGGGCACGAGCTAGTTTTCAATGGGTTAAATCTCAGCAAAAGAATTTACAAGTACGTTCTTTACTTCGGGTACCCCACGGTGGGGACCTCCAACCTGCGAAATACTCGTCAAATGCCCGGAGGCATGGGCGGGCTTGGAATTGACAGAGCCACTACAGTCAGAAAAGGAGAACAAGTATAGATAAAATATAGATAAAATATAGATAAATTTTAGAAGGTTTCAGGGTTTTGTCTCTGTAGAAAAGCTGAATCGCCATCTGTAGGCACTTTTGTGTTCCCATGTAACAAAATAACGTAATATCAAAACATAATCTGTAAAAAGCACTATTGACCATTTTTTTGGTCAAAACTGTAGTTCATTCCACAGGGCAAAGTCCAATTCACACGCTATGGGCGTTTGAAAGTTAGCTCTTGGCGTAAATGCTATAAAACAGAAAATTGAAAGGTTGTGACTGCAATCGTTTTTAAATCCACTGTGTCTATCTAGATATCCGTGGAACTATATGTGTCTAGATATTCCGTGGAAATTCTTTGAGAGTTTCTGACTGCCAGGTATCCATTTAAAAAAAAAAAAAAAACACTACCCTGTTGCCAGGTATCAAGATACAACGTTCTTAGAACTGTTGGCTGTAGAGCTATAAAGTAGCTTATTCGATATTCGACGGCCAATTAAAAATAGATGTAAATTTAAGAAGAACATCGTTCATAATAGCCCTGCCAGGTGGCTTATTTTTTGAACAACAGTGCCCGTGAAGTGTCGAAAACTCGAGATTTTATAGTATGCTCAAGCTCGAAAATGTCCTCAGCTACAAAACCAAAACTTGAAATAGCTTGACATTTCTAAACCGAACAAAGATCAACTGTTCTAAGGAGGTCTGAATGAGTTAATCCGTTGAAACTCTATATAAGAATTTCAGACTGCCGGGTATCTAGTTTTGTAAAAACTGACCTCCCGGCTGCCGAGCATCTGCCTGGCGAGCAGAGCCTCCTTTGTCTCTCTTTTAAGCGAAGAGGAGACGGAAAAACTTTTGTACCTTTCTTTGCTTTATATCCGTTTACTCGGCACAAAGCATATGTACCGTACGAAAAGGCTCTCCTTGCAGGATGCCGAATATCTAGACACAATGATAAAAAAACAAAAGAAACAAAAAAAAAATAGTCTGTGTGACTTTTTGTTCTGTTCTTTTTTTGTTTTTGTTTTTTTTGTTTTGTTTTGTTTTTTTCCTTTTGTTGAAAGTCGGAGGAGTCAGGACGGGGAATGAGATTTTGCTAAATAATCTATCTCACGTGCGGCACGAGAACTAGACATTGACCCTTAACATGACCTTTTACCTACTAACTCTCTCTGTCAGGATTACTCTGAATTTAGCGATTTTGATCTCTTGCAGTTCTCTTGTGAAGGCAATTTCGCAACGATAGTGGTAGTTTCCTTTATAGCGTTTCAGGACATTACTACATAGCTGCAGTCTGACATCATATCTTACTAAGTGACAAGAATGACGTAACGAAACGCTTAGCTACGTTAGAACGCATATCTAAAACGCGGATCAGTCCCGTTCAGCCTGTTTATTTTCCTAATCGAAGAGATTTCCCCTCTTGTTATCCAATGCAATCAGAAACAAGTACGAATTTGTGCAAACACTCACGAGTACTCCGAGAACAGCCACCAGAGCAACTTTATAGCAACTTCGACGGAAATCTAGGGCTAGGACAGCGACTTGTACTGTTGTTCACAGTCGAAATGATAAACTCAACGTTGAAAATACTTGTAATTTTTGATACTTGTAATTTTTTTGTAATTTTAAGAAACTTCAATACAATCAACCTGCGTAGCTGGAGGGATTTCCCACGTGAGTGTTTTTGTCGCGGCGGTGGAGACGCCGGGAACGCGAGCAGGGAAGCCGTCAGGGGATTTGTGAGGAGTCGGCTTCGCCGCTCACGAATTTCTCCACGATATAACTCAGTTTTTATTTCCGTGAGGAAATATAATGACGTATTCGCTACCAAAAATGAATTGCCTGCGAATCCCATCAATACAGGCTAATTCACTCTCCCGCATTTCATTTTCTCGCGCAAATAAAATTCTGTTTCCTCGCGGAAATACAACAACGGAAATCACTTGCTCGCGAATCCCGCGTGCTACACGGGCTATATATAACAAAGCTTATCTCTCATCCTGTTAGTAAGGCAGAGGCTGCGTTCGAAGTCAACAAAGAAAATTGTTTAATTAAACTAACGGGTCCGTTTACTCAAGTTATGCTGCAATCGATGCTGCATTGGTGGGAGACGAAGAATGTTAAGAAGTAAACCGGATTAGAACCAACATCTCAGCAACTCAGTTTGATCATGCTGAGGCTAACAAATTGCTGCTCTTGTAATCACCACATACAAATTCTTGATAATCATTTCATGTCAAACAGACTTCCAATACGGCGCAAAGTTTCTTAAATCGCTTTCTTGCACGTGCAACTTCTATCGTGGCTTTGAAATGGCCTTTTTAACCTTTTCCAAAACTACAGTTGATAATTCCTTTTCATGCTCTTTTTCATAGGTATAGCTCTTTCCAGAAATTTAGTACTTAAGACTTTTTTTAACGGTTTGTACCTACCCCAGCCAAGGAAATCTCCAGGATGGACGAGATGTTTTAGTTCGTAGAAAATAAATCATCGCGAACTGGGGGCCGAGATGCAGCTAAACAGGCATATTAAGAAAGACACTTAATACCCATGCAAAGAATTAACTTCGTGGCATTTTCACGTCATTGAATTATTTTTTGCTTATCCAATTATAGTAAATACCATAAAATCCCACTTTTAAGCCCAGGAGCCCCGCTGAGCTTATTAGAACTTTACAAAGAATGGGGCGGAGGTGGGGCTTAAAACTCAGGCAAAAGAAATAACTTCTCGCCCTTTTCGCGGACCGTTTTTTTCGCTTGTTTTTTTATTCAGTTAGTAGGAACGTTCTGTAAAGAGATGAGAGGTGGAAGATTAAAATTACAACTTATGGGGGGGTTTCATCATTCGAGAGCCTTAAGTTAGGCACTTTAATTTGTGCCCTTCCCCCACCTTCCCTTCCTCCATCTTCATGTGTCTCCAAAAGTATTTATAGCTTTTTGTTGTATCTATCGAATGCTTTATGATTAAGCATTCGATAGCCATGTGATAACCACGTGTCAGTCATGACGTTGCGGAACGCTAAAATAACCTCATATTTTAATTGTCCGCGATCTTGGATCCACCATCACTGATTTTTGATTTTTTGAAATAAGTCAGAATATCTCTAAAGTTGACTCAAAATATCAGAAAAAATCTAAGGGTGCAAGAAATGCAAAGAATTGGGATAAAATCTTAATTAAATTGAAATTCCAACTAAAACAGGATGAAACAACATTTGAAAAATGGTTGGCGTAGGGAAGTCAAGACAAGTGCCAATTAATTGGCATACCTAAACGTTTCATGATATTTTTAGAAATAAACAAGTCACAAAGTTTGAGAATTACAGCTTGAATGCTGTTTTTCTGAGAAAACATTTGAAATCAGCGTTGGTAGACCCTCCACGGGTCCCAAGGATAAATTGGGTTAAGTAACTTACCTCAAAGCTGTTTATTTTGTCGACTAATGCCTAGTGAAGTTATGATAATCTCAAAAGCAACAAGCCATGGCACGAGAATGGGAGAGACTGAGAAGGTCCACGAACCGCAAATCTGTAGGCTTAACTTTTGAATATGCGCCTAGGGTAGCTAGCTTATTTAAAGAGCGTATCAGTTATCAAGGGAAAGTAGATAAAAAATATAGCTTATATCCTGTTTCATCCGAGTTTTACTTCGACTACAATGTAAATTTGAAGAAATAATAACAATAATTTTTTTTTTTTTTTGCAAAATAACATAAGATTGTGGTTGCATGGTAGAATCGATGGCGATCGCGTCAACTGAACAGGCCAGTGATTAGGTTATTCACATCACCCACGTAGTGCGCACTTTCCCTGACCTGTTGTATTATCCACAGCGTCTTCACAATGGCCGTCAAAAATAAAAGGAAGAAAAAAACAGCTGCAGCGGTAATTTAGAGAGTGGCCGACCTTGATATTAGAAATTCTGGAACCAAAACGGTATTTTTTTTTTTTACATGTTTGTGTTTTTAAAATGATTGTAAGTGGTTCTCTTGTGTTTGCAAGCCTCAACGCCACCCAGTTAATTTGAGCGTCCTCATGCCAACATGTAAAGTCTTCTTGCCTTTCTACGATTTTTTTTTTTTCTCAGAGCCTAGTATTTGGGAGAATTAAGATTCTCCTTCAAAAACGATCAAGCCGTTGTTCGTATAAACACGTGCTCAGATCCTTTAAACTAGTCAGTATATTTACCAGTATTTACAAGACTGCAGCCAGGAAAGGGTGCGTAATTTTCCAGCATAAAGTAATAAAACTACCAAATATACTAAACATTTTAACCAGGTCACCAGAATCACAGAATAACATAATTTATACCATGCCATAAAAAAAAAAAATACAGCCAATCAGAATACAAGAAAGCCGCTGTATATTTAAGCGATAGAACACTCTTTGTATAGGTTTACCGGCGCAATAAACCACGCGGGGTGTTGAGAGAACACGAGAAAAGAACATAGGTTTTGCAACTCTATTGACCAATCAGAGCGAGCGTGGTATCTCATTGAATATCGTGTGCATACTGAGAAAATACAAACGAATTGTGGGATACCACTCGAAAACGTTGCATAACTAGCATGTACTGTATATCCCAAATTGATAGAAAACGCCTAAAACCTACAAGTTTCTGTGTGATGATAACGCATACTGAATTTACATCTTTTCAAACCCTCTGAGTCTACGCGCAATAGCTAATATAGGCGAAATAAGCAGGCAGGCAGCAAAAACGAAAAAAAAAAAAAAAAAAACGCGGAGAGGACGTTTTTAACCGGATTATTGCCGAACAAGATGGGTTTATTCATTGTCCCAAAATGGAAGGTTTGGCTGGAATTCTAATTGCAGTTCTAATTGCCATCAGATTAGTTTTGGTCACAGACCAAAATTTTCAGTGGTTGTGCAGTCACTTTCAAAGGTTGATTGAAGGTGCATGCGTCCGTTAAAATTATCGCATTTACACTAAGGTGCTATAGACGCAAGTTAGGATTAATTACATACGTTCAGGGAACCTTAAAAATATTCAGGGTTCTTTACGACTGTCCGAACATCATCAAAACAAGGACAAGCCGAGAAATAAAATAAATAAACAAAAAAGGGCATCGCCAATGGAGCTATCGACTTTAATTGCGATAACTGGCAAATTTTCAGAAAGTAACAACACTCAGTGAAAAGTTCTTATAAATTTTTCTTATCTTCACATTTCTTGACTATTTTCGCCATTAGCAAAAACTGGTGGGTCACATGACTTACAGGAGCCCTAATTCCCAATGAGCTAGGATGAAAGGCAGCGCAAATGTTTTGTACGCACATCCGCAAAGCTCTCATTAACCCTAATTACTGACCATGACGTATTATTCATTGTCTCCTGTAAATATTATCTAGTCTCTTGCTTTCGAGTTGGATCCAAAGGATATTTCGAGCGTCTGTGGAAAGAACTGCAAATTCAATCTGGCGATGGCTGAGAACAAAACAAGTATGTAATATGGATTTTTCCCATTCCATGTCGTTTTATAATTTGTGCAGTTCCCACTCAAGCAGAGGCTACTATTCCTGCAACCAATTCTAGTTTGCTCTAGCGATCGAATAGTTTTATTTTGAAACCATATACTCCCATGCAGAGCAAACCTATAAAATATGAAATAATTTTCGATTTGGATAGCATTTGAAAACACTGACGAATATTTTGAATAAAAAAATTCCCGAATAGGCGTCGGCAAGTACTCTGAAAGGCAATTTATTCGTCTTTCAACAACATCACCATGCTATGACTGATTGCTAAGTTCGACCAAGACGCCGATTCGCAGTCGACTGTAACATGATTTTTTTTTTCAGCATGTTACGGGCTAATTTGATTAGACTTTGAACGAAGGCGCGACGAGTAACTGAAATTGTCTCCTTGCATAAGCATGGATACCAGGCTCGTTCGTGAAACACATTTTTGATGGCGAAGTTTCCGACAGTTTTTGGTTCGCTACACGCGAAAAACAATCTGTTGCTGATTTTTAAACCTTTTGCCTTTAGCAACAGTGGATGCCCTGGATTAGGACAGGCAAAAGTCTAACGATGTTCTTTATTAGTTCATTTAGTTAGGATAGAATATTAACTAAGCGTTTGGAAAAACTGAAAGCGAACCATCTTTTTTGGTCTGGAATCTATCTTCTCCATGAAGAAACTTTATGTGCCAGTTATTTGCTTTTAAAAAGCTCTGCCGGTTAGCTTTGGAATCAAATCGCGCTACCTCATTCAGACACACGATAATTAAGGGGGACAAGAAAGGGATAGGGGGCGGGCAATGTTTTTTTTTTTCTTTTTCTTCTTCATTTTGATTTTCTGAATGCTCCTGATGAAAGGGCTTGAGCCCTCGCCTTTTTCAGTATTTCAATAGATTGTCCACGCTGTAACGTACATAATTTGGGTGTATTTGCAAAGGTACCCACCTGCATCAAAAATTTGAACTGCATGATCCGTTTTTCTTCCACAGGTACAGATAACTGTTTCTACTCAAAGTGCGGCGGTTGTAATGAAGACATTAGGGACAAGTACCTCCTCCAGGCACTGGACAAACTCTGGCATGTGTATTGCTTGCGTTGCTGCGACTGCAGGGAGACACTCGACGAAGGAAAGTGTTTCTTTCGCGAGGGGAACATACTCTGCAAGATTGATTTTTTCCGGTGAGCAATAATTTACTTCGAATATTAATTATCAAAGGCTCTAGCTTACAGCGCGGCTCTTTGAATTTTGAATTATTCGGAGGGGGAGACTTTGCTATTTTGTAGAACGTTTTATGGCTGGCACCGAGTTCATAATTTGGTATTGCGGTCTAGCGTTGTTAATCTAAACGAAGTTATTTAATGGTGCACTTCTTTGAATTTCTGAATGCTCCTGATAAAAGGACTTGAGCTCTCGAGCTCTAAATTCAACAGATTGTCCATTCTATAACACTGTATTTGCAAACGAACTAACCATGACTTTGTATCGCGGTCTAGCGTCGTTTCCCTAAACGAAGGTATTTAATGATACAGTAATTAAATTAGAATTAAATTCAAGGTTTTAAATTTCATTTGATAGTGAAAGTTACCTAATTAAGTTATAATGAAACCCTCGAGACATCTCTTAGATTGCTTATCATAAAATGCATAAAATCGGTTGTATACAGCAATTATTTTCAATGACTTGGCTCTTAAAATTGTAAACTAGGTGAAAGAAAAGTAATGTGCTTATTATTGGGACTAAAAGTCGAGTAATCAAACCTTCCCGTTTTGTTTCCACTTTTATGTGAACTTTTTTTCTTGGGTACAATTTTTTGGACAATACGATGTTGTTTACACTGATTTAGACAACGATATACTGTTTGTATACTGTTTTGAAATGTGCACATGGTAAGTACGAAAATACGGGGAACAAAGACGACAATAAATTGACAACCATAATGAACTGGTTTGTAATGTACTTAAATATTATGTCTAGTTCCAAGGCGTATTTTTTTCGGTCCATTCCACTGGAATATTTATTAAATTCCATGCAAAGCTTTGCTGTTTTCTCGAGACAGTATTTAATGTAATTAACAGATCCATTTTTAGAATGAATGAAGCATATCCTCTGCAGCTTCTTTAATACAGCACGTAATATTGAAATCGTATAGATCTGAAAAAAAATCAATTTTTTGGCGATAAAACTTGGTTACTATGACACAATCACCTGCCACAGGCAGCTGATTTATCTTGATCTCTTTAGATTCACATTTAATAAGAATATTGTTGCTGCTCTTTCTCTCTAGTTGTTTTATCTTGTTCTCGATGATCAATTTGACGATAAATCAATATACATTTGCAACTGGTTATACGAGATGTTTCAGCCTTGTAGTCAGCTGAGATTATGCGAGACTCCAGATATAGTTACGGTTTTACTTCTTGTCGGTTCTTTAACTAGACAATTACATTACAGCCATTTGCATCTGCCCCACTTTTCATTTTAAAAATACTTTCGCTGACATTTAGCTCAGTCAAATAATCAAATGAAACTAAGTAAGATCTCCCCGGCCGCAATTTAATAGTCAAGAAATAATCAAAAGAATAATCAAAGAAAGTGGAAAAAAAAATCTTTGGCCTCCAAGCCAGAAACAAGCCCACACAATACTGCTTGTCTGGTACAATTGTCATTAATATTTTTCACTCTCAACCGTGGGGCCGTTCAGAGACACCTGGAGGCCAGGCGAACATAACCGTATAGCACTTTTAATATTGAATTGCAGCAACGTTTTCGCCAATACTGAAGTAGTGGCATCATTTTCAGCAACTAAAATTACAGCAATTTCTGTCTGTTATTTCCAGGCGGTACGGTAAGAGATGCTCGATTTGCCATGAAGGTGTCTCCCCTCACCAGAGCGTGCGCAAAATTGCCGACAAAGTGTACCACATCACCTGCTTTACCTGCGTGACGTGCAAGAGGCAGCTTTCCACTGGTGATCTGTTTTATCTGTTAGAAGACGGAAGAATTATTTGCCAACAGGACCTTGACGAAAGCAAATATTCAGGTAGACTTAGGAGTAAATTGATACAATATTTAATTTTTTTGTATAATAAATCATGTTTATAGCAAACGGTTGCGTGAAAAAGCAGACTTAACTGACGGGCTGAGGAAATATTTATTTCTATATATTTATTTCTTGGCTTTTCTACTTCTTTCAGTAAATGAATTCGTTTAAATGAGTACACTATGTTCTGCGTGTGGCTCTCGTTTCATTATACTGCGTTTAGTTTTGCTCCAAAAAATTCTATGGCGTGAAAGCGAAGCGGCGATGCTTGTAAGAAATTTAGTCCTAACGATCAACCTGCTTCTTTGTTTTAAACTGTCTGTTCGCATTCATAGTTTCTTTTTAGCATTTACCCCGTTAAATACACGTCCAGGAAATTATTTCAAGATCTTGTGTTCCTCTCAAATCAAAACGGAACAGTTTTAAACATCTAGCGTTTTCTTTGTTTTTTTTTGAGCTTGGGGAAATTAGAGACAGTTGCTAAAATTCAGATCCAAGAAACGACAATGAAAGCTGCAAAGCACGGGTGCAAACACCGCTGAGAAACAAAAGAGATCATTAGTGTTCAGAAATGCTCAACAGAATGAAAGGACAAAGGTGGAAGAAGAGCAATTAGGGAACACCTGAAAAACTGCTATGTATCCTGAAATCTGTTAATCGGAAGTCACGTTTCGCCTTTTTCTTTTCTTTCCCCAATTCCAGACAGAAAATTTCGCGACCTCGATTTCCGCTACTTTATCGGTTTCCGAAAGTCCTCCCCGGGAGTGCGAGCCTTTTTTTTCCAGAGACAGAGGCTGGAACCGCAAGCGGTTCGACTGTGCATAAATAAGGTCAATCAGACGGATCAACCGTCCAGACAAAATACCACAATACAGTGAGTAGCTCGTCTTGTCAGACGAATTATACCGAAGATAATTCCTTCGGATGGATGATCCGTATGTTTTCCCGTATTTATATCGTATTTATACCCACAAAAATTATCAGACGACTCACCATCCTTTGCTCAGGTTTGTCTCGGACAGATGCTCCGTCTTTAGCTTACTTACAAGACGAATGATTCGTCATGACGGGTAATCCGTAGACTACGAGTAGTCCCTCTTTCGCTTAGTCCGTCGAGCGTGACGCGAAAGAAAACCGCGAGAAAAAATGGCCGCGCGAAGCGAAAGAGGGACTACTCGTAGTCTAGGTAATCCGTAGTATAAATCGAACCATTATGGAGAGCCTAGAGTCTTGAATATGCGTTATTAGTTGTTTGTCGTTTTTAGTAAATTGACACAATACTTCAAGGTTATATTTATACACCAAATTGATTGAAATGATTACTTTTTTCCCGTGCATCGACGCAATTCATGCAACTGAAAGTTAAGGGGTGGAAAATTAAAGGAACGTAGGCTACAATAGCATCTGTACGATTTTGGTCTGAATGTAGAAGAGTTTGGTTACCACAGAATCCTATTATTCAAATGCAGCCAGTTTGTCTGAATGGGGTTTGGAAAAATATTGAATAAGTGCATTATTGACTCAGAGAATTGACTGAGAAAAGTCCGACGAAATTTGCCGGATCCTTAAGGAGCAAAATTGGTTAAGCCCTAACAACTTGTGCAGTTTTACGTTTGCTTTCATTTTTTTATTTGCGATGGTGTTAGGCTTCAGCGTTTAGTGGTGTAGGTGTGATTCCATCGGGTTATATTTTAAGTAAAACGGAAATTACATTGAACGTACAACTTTCAAACAAGTGTTGTAATTTTCTTGCAATCACTTTCCACCAGAACAACATTACATTTTTCATGCATGCGTTGGTTATGCTGATTTAGGTATTTTCAATCAAACTCTTGAATACAACCATTTCAGGTGACTCCAACCCTTCATCTCCTAATGAATCGACTTCAATCAAAGGCAAGCGAGCGCGCACGTTTATCACAGCTCAACAACTTAAAATACTGAAATCAGTATACCTCACCACCCCTCGACCTGACTTGGCCGAGCGCCTCAAAATCTCCCAAATGACTGGGCTCGATATGCGTGTGGTCCAAGTCTGGTTCCAGAATCGTCGCGCAAAGGAGAGACGCCTGTCTGAGAAGGGTAAGAATCCCTGGACAAACCACTTGAAAAAACTCGCTAAAAGGCGTTGCCTGTCCCTGGATTTGTCCTCCGCAATTGCTGCTACGTCTTCTCCAGGGATTCAAGTTTCCGACAAGATCTGCTCTGAGGATGACGCGTTAAGTTATTCAGGTGAAGGGCGTGTTACTTTTGTAAACTTGCTCACTTTTCATCATTCATACAAGTGAATAAATGAAATATCATACATTTGAACTGCGCAGAAAGATATGACGACATGACTGATCATCGCAGCTATGCACACAACTTAGGCAGTTGTGAAATTAAAGCGTGAAAAAAAAAAAAAGCCAATTCAGCCAGAATTTTTTTCAGGCTTTAATTTCACAACTGCCTAAGTTGTGTGTGTAATCCTCCGTAGGAAAAAAGATGGCGACTGGCACATTTACCCATAGTTCTTAACGCACGAAAACCTTAACAACGTTCATAAAAACGTACAGAAGAGTTATAAAATCTTCAAACCAAGCATACAAAATGTCCTTCGTACAGGGACAAATATTGTAAAATATTGGCTTTCTTTGTACCTTGTAGGCTGTGTTAGGTTACCAAGGTATTGTGGTCAAATGTACAGCCGCCATTTTTTTTCCTACGGTGGATTGCGATGGTCAATCATGTCTTTTCAATATTAATAAAGTGACACAATCACGGCAGATTTGCCTCATCTTTGGACAAAGCGCAAAGCAGTGCCAAGTTATGACTGAGTACCTTTACTTGCACGCCAAAATTTCCTATTAGCACTTCAGGATGAGGATATTAGCGAATTGATGAATTGATTTTTAGCAATTTATTTAAGACGCAGCCACAGAATGCGAAAAAGTCTGCCAGATGTTTTCAATTTGACATCACAACCACTCATCGCTATTTTTATAGCTTCAATACACGCATTAAGTAATTTTTAACAAAACTGGAACATTATATTTTATACAAAGTAAATGTCTTTTGGGTAATGCCTTTTTGAAGTTATGCTATAACCTTTTAAATACCCTTGATCTGCCATTTCTTTGGATGGTACAACATGCTTCTAGTCGCTCGGTCGCGGTAAGGCCCTGCTCCGGCATTTTGGGCCAAGCTGGCTCAAGTTAGTGGATGGTCTGCCTTGGACCTATCCTAAACGTTTGACGTTCCCCCAATCTACTTAACTTATGTTCATCTTTTGGTCGAAATCTTGATCATTAGCTGAAGTTGAAGTCTTGATTTCGTCACAGGGCTTCCCACTTTCAGTGCTGCGCAACAAATGGACACCTTCAATCAGTCAGCATCACTCGATCCCAGGTCGTTCCTGGGCATACGTAAGGTGGCTAGTGCGCCTGTCTCGCCTTCTATGCACGACCCCAAGTTCTCTTTTGGTTTCATGCCTCCCACCTTTCCGCCGGTACACGAGCTCCTGGAACTATGCGAGGAGGAGCTGCGCTCCATGATGCACAAGCCTTCAGTCTACAGTCAGCTGAGCCCAACTAACAGCTACTACGCCGACACTGAGAGTGGACTCTCAAACATTAACACTCCTGTTGATGATCGGAATTTTGTCTTCCCAGATACCCCAGGCAGTGGCACTCCCAGCACCCGGTCCCACTCGTCTGCTTCTGTGGCTTTCTCGTTTGATCCCATGGTGATTAAAACCTTGAATACCACCACTCAAGGAGGCAGTTTCTTTCAGGGAAATTTGGCTTACGAGGATGTGAGCAATGATCGATTTTAAGTAACGGTCGAATGAATCAAACCTTTTACTTAATGAGGTTGCTAAGTGATTGCTTCAAGCGAAAGGAGGAGCCGCATATTATTCGTTAGATTGACCTAAAGTACAATACAGAGCACCCAACGAAGGCAATCCGCAAAGTAGGTTTCCCGCAAGAATGTTTGTTGCCTGGCAAAAAGAGGCTGCTTTTAAATTTCCTGGGAGATATGCTTTGTTGGCTTGCAAAACATTTCTTCTGTCAAAGGCTGCTCTACTACAGAAATAATGTTATTGATGCTCTTTTGCACGTGTAATGTATTGCACCTTTTCCCCTTCCCTGCTCACTACGGGTGTTCCTACAAGACCCGCCATTTTCTAGGTGTTAGTTAAAATGACCTTCTTCCCGACTCGGAGTGTTTTAAGTCTTTGCCGGGAAGCGGAACCTTATACATGCTTCCGTAAGAGTGCAGACAGATACAGTTCTGCCAGTAATGCCCGAAAGTGTCATTTGTCGTTTTATTTTTTGGGGTACCCTGATCACGTAGTGACATTTAGACAGTGCTAACTTGTCTAGGCTTTCTTAGAAACAGTTTCTTATGACCACTTAATTCCCCTTGCAATGGAGCTAGGATGGGTTGTTGAATAACTTGCATAGCTTCTGTTGACTAGAATTTACAGGACGGTTTCAAGTCTTTCCTGTTCATACTTTGGGTTTTTCATTACTCGAGGATTTCGAAACGCACTGTTAATAGAATATTGGCATCAGGCGACACTTGTCTTGACTTTAGAGCAGTTTTTGTTTTAGAGTCGAAAATTAATTGGTTTTCCACTGACTACGCTACGCGATTGGCTTAAAAAACTCGCGCCAATTTTTTATCCAATCAGAAGTTAAATCAAAACCAATCGTGACTCGTTCGCACACGTTTTCCCACGCTTAGCGTCAGCTACGTGTAATTTCTTCGAGTTTTGATTGGCTCACTGTATTGTCTGTGTCCTTTGTGATTGGCTTGAGCGACTACTTTGGTTTTGGTTTTACGACACTCGGTTGAAAACTGCTCTAAGCCGAGTTGTGAGGAATGAAACACGAGTTATCACGTGACTAGTAAGTGGCTAGGCTTCAGCTCAAGTTCCCAAATATTGAATTCCTCCACTAGCACTGACTGGAGGAAAGCAATTAGAAGGCTCATTTGCCATTATTGTAAATATTTCCTTAACTTTATTTATTTGTTTATCAATTACGACATTGTAAATGTATCTACAGTAAGAGTGATGTACATAAATTATTTACCAGCAACGTACCTGTGCAGGTTTTAAATAAATCTTTTTGTTGTATTGTACAAAACATTTTGATCTTGCTTGTGCCTACGTTCTTTGTAAATTACATGTCTAAGTTAACCATACAAAACTGGAGCTATTACAGTTATGAAAACGGTTCAGAGAAGGAAAAAATTGCGGATTTAGTTTTGTGCTCGATGTTTGGTTGAATGTAGGATGTGGTATCATTTGTGAGTATAACTTTTTCAAGAAGTGAACTATCCAAAATCAGTCTTAAACAATGATTAACTAATTACTACTTAGTGGCCTAAAACTGCTATCAAAGATACCTCCTCCTGTTCTCTTTAGCTGGCGGTCATTAAGTGTTAAGGTTGGCTTAAACCAGACTTAGATTGTCCAATATCGTCATTATATTTAATAAATACAAATAGTTGTTTCGGCTTCTGCTGGTCCAGACGCGAATACCGAGCCATTGGGAGTGAAACAGCAAGTATGAATTTCATCTGTATCGCACTGAAGAATAACAAAAATACCACCACAATTAAAGTTTATTTTACACTGGTAAAGAGACTAGAGTCTGCGAGCGCTACGATTGGCTAGAAATTCATATTCTGTGTAATATTCCACACACAAGAGACAGTGTTCCAAGACAATTCCAAACAACGATTAGACAGTTGAAAGTCGAGAGACTTTAATTTGTAGTGTAGATGATGACGAAAACCAAACTTTTTCATAGTCATACTCAGTTGACTATTTAAATTTTACTTTCTGTCACCGCGAGGGTAAAATAAACAATAGCCAAAGCGAGACTGATGAGTGCGAGGATTTTCTAAAGCCTAGTAGATGTGAACATACATAAGCGCTGCAAGTGAATATATGAAAGACCATATATTTGAACGATATGAAGATATGATTGATCATCGCAGTTATCGACACAACTTAAGCAGTTGTGAAATTAAAGCCTGAAAAAACAAGTAATCTTATTTCGCATAAGCAATGGTACAAATGTGGAAGGTAGGACATCACTTTCTAGTTACCTCAAGTTCCTTGATGCACTTCGCAGTTTCTGTGTCCCATACACGAACCTGAAATAGAAAAAAAAAAAACAGAAAAAAAAAAAAAACAGAAAGAAATAACAGTTATCTAGACTCCTACTTCAGCCTTTGTAAAATGATGGACATAAGAGGCCATCGCAGTTTTGAAAGCAACTCAAGGAGTTGCAATAAAAAGAAACTCTGCGATACCGGTGCAGTGTTCTACTAACTGAGCTATCAAGCCAACTGGGAGCCGGTCACATTACGAGTTCGCAATATGCTCATACATGTAGATGAGCAAAATATATGTATAGGTCAAGTGAACAAATGAAATATCATGTACAAATCATTGGCCAAGAATTCTAAAGTTCCAAAATACATGTAACTTATAAACTTTGCAAATATTAGCGAATAGTCCCGACTGGGAGAAAACATCGCACTAAATAATCAAACATTATGAAAACCGTTGCTCTCAGAAAAAACGTTTAGTTATACCTCGAAAAGAACAGTTAATCCAAAACGAAAATACACCAATTTGCTCTGACTTTGTATGTAAAAACAACCGAAAAAGCCCAAAAAGAAAGCAATCACCAAATGGCTTGCATAAGAACTCATACCGTTTGATCATCAGAGGCGGATGCAAGAAGCTTTCCATCAGCTGAAAATGAACACGCCTGAAACAAAGAAATAATCACACTTTGTTACAGCCATTAAATGTCCACAGAACCAATGGCTCTTACTGTTCTTTCGGCGAGATGCTGCTTTATTAACCAATGAGAAGCAGGACCAAACTACAATCGTGGACAAAAATTCTTGGGACACTTATGTAATGTAACGAATTATCTGTATTTTAGTACTGAAGTTTGAAAAAAACGCTGCTATAGCGTTTAAAAACGAGTTGTTGTCGCCCCTTGCCTCCCAACACAATGTTGAAAATCAGGTGAAATTGCAGGTACTAGTTTTCAACATTGTATGGGGGGTGGAGGGCGAGGTTAGGCAGGTGAAGTTGTATTCGCGTCTGGCGTGTGCACAAAAGCGCCAAAAGTGCAAATTTGTCCCAAGACTTTTGACCATGATTGTAGTTCTCTGCTGCAACTTGACTTACATGGAGCACGACCGTTTTCTAATTACCCTGTGTCAATCTAAAAGAGAACTAAAACTAGGTTTACCTGAACCCAGCCAGTGTGTCCCTCTAATACATACAACAAATTTCCTGACTGGGTGTCCCAAAGTCGGAGGGTACTGTCCCATGATGCTGAGGCCTGGAAGAACAAACAAATGTAACCACGAATGATCAAGAAACAGTGCTAAAGCCGGAGTTGGATTTGAAGAGAACAGAGTTCAAGAAATAAAGAAAGAACTAACTGATAATAACAAAATAAGATAAACATTTTAAGAACATTTTCGGGCTCAAATCATCAAAAAGTTGAGACATTCTTGTACGTGCAAAATAACATACAGTATGTACAGTAGAATAGCCCTTGTAATATGATATACATGGAGATTTGATTATTTAGCAAACTTAATATTTGACTTTCCCATTCATAGGTTAATTATGGGTCTATGAATCAACTGTATAATTCCATAATTACTTTTGCACAAGGGGAAAAACTGTACTAACCAGTAATGAATTGGAAGAAAATGTCACTGCATGAATGTTACTTTTGTGTCCTTTCAAACATGTGACATTCATTTTGCCATCTGTTAGAGGCCACAAACGAACTGTACAGTCCCAAGAACCTGTTGCCTATTTAAATACAAGACATAAAAAAATGACTTTAGAAATTTGGATCATGCATTATAAGGGGTCTGTCAAAGACTAACAGTAAGCGGTCATTGCAGTCCACATAGATCTCAAAGTGACCACACTGTGAGATAAAAATGATAATGCATCAGTTTTTTTGCAGGGCAGTAACTTACCACAGTTGAGCTATCAACAGAGAATGCACAGGCCTGCACAACATTTCGATGGCCATCCAAAACAAATGCAGCAGTGCCAGTCTGGAAGCAAATACAAAAGGGGTTTAAGCAGTTTTATGTGGCATAGCATTCCAAAGCAAGATCAAGAATTAAGTAAGAACTTTTCGCATCCTTTATTATGCAGAATGATCTTCTTCCAAACAGAATCAGTTTTCAACCACCCAAGAGAATGCTTCTATTACAAGGGTCATTAGATTTAACCTTAATTAGCTTACATGTATTAAACGAACTTGCTACAGTTGTAAGTTTTATTCTCTGAATTTCATGTTTCTACTAGAGGGCTCCCCACCAGTGCAATTTTGGGTCGGGTAGCAGCTATCACAAGGTCTCACATGAATGGTCTGATAACCTTTGAGAGAACAATATAACAAACAACAGATTGAAATAAAATGCCCGTTGCCCCAGAACAATAACACCTGGTACACTTTCAGTTCCATAGCTAGTGACAAGCAAACTGAGGCACATGCCTGAGTCATTTTTTTTTTCTGTTTTTGTTGCTTTTTTTGAAGGGGGATGTAAACGACTACCACCAAATAAATAAATAAACAAAAAAATAACATTGCCTCATTTGTAACTTTTTTCTGCCTATGGCCTCGGTGTACATTTACGACTATTGCAGGCTTCAGACTACATTTAGGCCTAAATAGAACTCCATTTAGCCTTAACATCACTCAGGTTAGCCTGAATACTGCTTGGGTTAGCTTACAAGTTTATGGTTAGCTATTGGTAATGGAAACGGGAAAATGACATAAGTTAAAAATTCTGCAGTCTGTAGTCTGTGGTCTGTAGTCGGCAAACGTCATACACTACTATGGCCATGACTATTACGACAAACTGATTTACACCTTTAAATTCCAAACAACTGCAGATGTGTCCCAAGATCCTGAACACAAGTATCTTGAGTCAGGAGAAAAACAACATGTCTCAACACTGTGCGTGTGTCCTGAAAAATAACATAATCTTATTGTAAATGATCTTATTTACTGATTGTTGTGTATCTCTCTACAAATGCAGATGGTGGTTTTCAATCGTACCAAATTTTGTCAAGCCTTACCAAACTCCAAAAGTGCCCCAAATCCTGGCAAAGGGCAGAACAAATGTTTACAAGTGTCAAAACTGACAGATCTGTCATTTTGGTTAATTTTGAGGAATATATTCATTCATATGTCTTGCGGCAAAGAGATAGTGCTCAATTTTGTAATGATTATGTGATTGACTTTTGGTGGTTAGGAAATACAGGTACACTGTAGTTTGTTGGTTTCTAACTTGTCTGGGAAACAATAGCTGCATTAACCTTAGACTTGAAAATGTGGCAAAACAATAAATGCACTGCAGAACATTTTTAAGTAGTTAAGTTACCTCCAAGGCAAAGGGAATATCAATGAAAAGTGATAGTCTAATCCTCTTATGTAAGAGGATTTCATATCGGCTAAGAACTGAAAAAGATAGGGAAGATTGAGCCAGATCATGAACAAGCTTGAAAATTTAGATAATCTTTTCAAAATGTACCATGTACAGTGTATGAGTCATTAAACTGCTGATTATGGTACTGATTCCAACTACAGACAAAATGTTATTACCTTCCAGATTGAAGACTTCTTTTCCAGTGCTGCTGTTTACAACTCTAACAGTATGGTCATAAGAAGCAGAGGCAAACAACTTCCCATCGGATGAAAAACATACACATTTTATTGCACCTAGTAAGTAATATTTTGGGTCAAAAGAATTTCACACCAGTCAATCTTCTTGTAAGTAAATAGATATATAATTGCATGACTATAATCCTGATGCTGATTAAACAATTTTAGTAGTATTAAGTGCCAGTAGTTTACACACTTGTAAAATACACTTTTCCAAAATAAATATAGTTAAATGAAATTTATCATAGTTAACGACTAGGAGCTAGTCTGTTCAGTAGCATTTTTATAGGTGGTTGTTAGTGTCTTGGCTGTCTGTGAGCGTTTGGTTAGCGTTTGGTGCATTCTGTAGCGTTTGGTATAGTTCAATGAAATTTTATGTAGTTTATGGCCAGGAGCTAGTCTGGTCAGTAACGTTTTTTGTAGGCGTTTGATAGTGCCTTGGCCATCTGTTAGCGTTTGTTTTAGCATTTGGTGCATTCTGTAGCGTTTGCAGCAGTCATATGGTCCTGAGAGCCCTGGGGCTGACATTGTCCAGCGGTATTTTGGTTAGTACATGTGTTGTCATCCCATGAGCTCGCAGTGTGTTCATCGCTCTGTTAGTGTGGCATTGTGGATTGAATTATAGTTTAGCAGTTCTCGACATTCCCTCCCTATCCCCCCCCCTCTTTTTAGCTTTTTTTTTTTTTTCCACCAATGCCATCTGGCTTGAGTGTGACAGGTGCCTGTAGGGCGCTTGGCGTGGGGGACTCGTGGCTTGGTTGCGGGTTGGGCAGGCCAGTCCGGTGTTCTAGCACCTTGGGGATGTGACTGCAGTTGCAGCCCCCGGGCTTCGTAGGCACCTTCCCTCCACAAGCGACTTGGGCGTTAATAATTTGTTAATGATTCATTGGTTCATTATTAATTCTTATTGATGATTATATCCCTTTATTTATCTTCACTTCAATTAATGTACATTGTGATTCTACAATACCATAAACTTCTGAAAGTAATGACCCGTCCCCAAAAAAATAGCGACACCCCAAAAGTAGCCTCAAAAAATTGCGGTCGCCCTCTGAAAGTAGCAAGCCCACCCCTACCTCCCTCCCTGAAAACAGTGAGACCAAGGTTCAATGGTCAACGGTATCTGACTTGCTTTCCTGTTGACCACTGACAATAATATGGTCTAGACATAAAGAGCCCACCCATGTGGCGGCAACATAGATTTAAACTGGAACAAAGAATTGTATCTCATATTTTATGAGCTGTTTTTACGAATTTCTGTCTTTTATATGGTAAAAAGTCAGCTCAGTTGTATCAATTTTATATAACGTGTTTTGCTCCCATAAAGTAACAACCCCTTGAAAGTAACGACCTCCCAAAAGTAAAGAGCCCCAAAGGCTGCTAATTCCCAAAGTAGCAAGGGTTAATACCTTTGCAAGTTTACAGTAGACTGAATTCAAGGTTTGATGCAAGTTGCTCACATTCCAACCTAAAATAATCAAAATCTGGCCGCGAGCCACCGGGACTGTCCGAGACCAATCAGGCTAGGGTTTGAACCCAGACCTCTTGATCAGGAGGTAAGTGAACTAACCATAAGGCCAATGTGCATCCACAAGAGGTAAATAATTTGTACAAAAATGCCGAAAATAGACCAAAAAAGGGTGAAACATTTACTACATGTACATGTATAAAGAACTGCCCTTCATATCTAAGAAATTTGGTGACCCATGCAAGAGATTTGGTATGTATCCAGGGGACTCTCCAAGAGAGTTGGCATAGATGAATTTCTCCCAGATAAAATAAAATAAAAAAACATATGCATAACATTTACTGTATTTTCATTTAGTTCCAGCCTATGTAGGCCTAAGGCCGAGTTAGAATGTGAAAAAAAAAAAACAACAACAACAAGGGTTGGGAAATTGGGCCATGCCAAATATTTGGCTGCAAATAATTAAAAAAAAATCTTCCTTACCTTCATGACTGTCTAAAGTAAATAACACTTCGCCAGCCTTTGTGTCCCATAACTTGACCAGCATATCATCCCCTCCTGTGACAATTTTTGACCAGTCAGAAGAAAATGCACATGTATTCACCTGTTAAGAAGAGAGTAATTAAAGACCTACATTTTCCAGGTGTAACTTCCATTTTTGACACCCAAGCATTACTTGGACCCTTCCATTTTCTCTAACTGTTTATCAACATACATGTACATGTAACATGCATGCTACATGCATGTTAAGTGGATACATCATGATGTATTACATAATGCACTTTTATTTTAAAGGCTTTAGTGGGTTGCAGTTATCTTATACATAATTACCTAAAAAACAACAACAACAACAACAACAACAACAAAACACTATCCTACGGTAGTAAACTAAACAGTAATGTTGTTATATTTTTAACTTCATACCTCGTCTGTATGACCAATCAGTGATCGGAAATTGATCTTCGTTAGCTCCGTTGGTGAAACAAAACCACTTTCACAATTTTCTCCACCATCTTCCACGTTCTCTAAATCGACGAGGGTCATTGCTTCATTACCATTTCCCTGCTCTGTCTCTACTGATCTTCGAAAATGTGCAGTCATTTTTACACGCGGTTATCAGCAGGAGAACATAATTTGACGTACTAGAACTAATTTGTACAACGTATATAGGATTAAAACCACTTGTTCCTGTACTCAAAGCTTAGCACTAACAGTCAGTGTAACAGTGCAACATGTACAGTAGTGACTTCTCAGTTCGTCTTGAAATCAGCGACATTCCTGAATTCCAGCTAAAGAAATACATCACAGGAAAACTATAAAATCTTCCTTAGAAGATGAAGTTTTAAGGTTACAAGGACAAATATCTGACATTTTACAAAAGCCACCTTGGAGTCAAAACAGTTTGAAGCAGTGGAATCTACCAGGCGCGCAAGTCTGGGACAAGTGCTGAGAACGTAGGGAAGAAGACTAGGTTCTAGCGTTCAGTTTCCTTCGACCTGGAAAAGCTTTCAGCGCGATGTGGCAAATTTCTATCTGACGAGAAAGCAAGACAAGCGTTGTTTATGTTGGTTGCTTAGAGTGCAGACGTGATTGAATCACCTCGAGCTAATGACTTTGTGAGTCGTTGCAGGCTGGAAATAAGTTTGTCAACATAGTTCACCTTTCGAGGGATTTAGCTCCTTCCTGTTGGATTGTCGTGTCTTTCAACAGTGTCAAACGGTGTCATCTAAAGAGAAAAACGCGTTCAAACTGTGCCATCAGCTTGGATTCCCACTGGCTTTCGCATCGGTGCATTGTTGTTTTAGTTACTAAACTCCCATGGGTGGTTTCTTTGTGTTTTCACGCATGGAAAATTTATATAACGAGTTTATTTAAAACGATTTCGGTCTCGTAAGCGACGAAGCGCAACGCGACACAAAGGGCAATCGGTATTTTTTGCGGTGTTGCATGACCGCCACATGAAAGGAATACAGCGTTGACATTTATCAAAGGATAGTTCTTAAAAGCCAATCAGACAGGACATTGCCGATAACATCTGGTTTACCTATCGGTGATTGTGACAACGAGAAAGGTTGGCGTAAAATTCCAGCGACAAAGAAAGCAAAGCCGTCTTGTGAATGTCACAAGGAAATTCAACTCCTCCAGAAAGTATTACTTTTGAAGCTTAAGCTTAAGCTTAAAGCTTAAGCCACCGTTTTTTAAAGGCTGATGACAGAGACTGCAACCCGTTAAATTTGCGTAAGCTGTGGCTTTTTAGGGCTTCTAACCACCGAATCCATTCGTTGAAGAGACCATTGCATTGGAATATTTTTGGACTTCTTTCACATTTTCAGCGGAAAATGGCTGCGGACGATTTTGAATTCAATATTCAGGGTCTTCGATATGACAGAGAGAGACTTTCAGAGTTGGTTTTTGAGCCTCTACAAGAAATCAAAGATTTTGTGGCTCGTAAACTGAGGTTGGATGAAGTAGATAACATCGTTGGATTTCTCCGGAATGTTATTCGAAGTGACACGTTGAAGACCGTGACAGACGGTGAGGCCTTAATAGCTGTCCTGAATTTATATTACGGGGAAGACAATTTAAGAGTTCTACAGCGACTCTTAAAGAAGATAAATTGTTATGACCTCCTTGAAGTTTTGAATGAATGGGAAGCTAGTAACAATCCTGTGGATCCACGAGTTTTTCAAGGTACGTCATCATAAATTCCGGTTTGTTTACGTTCGAGCCGTAGCGTTTTATTTGTCCAGTATTATGCAAATATGTTTCTATAGCTGTGAAGCTACAGGTAAATGTCCTTAAATCACCTGTTCTTACATGTAAATCGTGGGGCTCTTTGCAGAATTCCTACCGTTTTGCATGAAAAGGTTGCTATACAGGTACCCCACTGTTTACATTATTTGCATTTTATACGTAGTGACAATCGTTTTGAAGCCCGCACGAGACCTTGTTATTTAAGCTGTCATGAAAACATTTCCTGCCTTGAAGTGGGGGAATTCTGGAGACAAAAAAGGAAATTCCATGAAATTCTCTCACTTGAAACTTGCATGAAATCATGCTTCCGATACCGATCAATATTGTATCAAATCATTTCAATGTAGTTTAATTTATTAAATTTTTTGTTATGTATAACGAGCTAAGTACACTTAAATCACTTAAATATTGGAAGGCAGCATGGTACCTGCACATCTAGGTGATCATGTTTCAATTCTTTTAATCTTGTGAAGAAAAAGATAATAATAATAGGAAAATAATATTTAGAAAGAGCCAACAGTTTTGGGTCAGAATATCCAGATCTATGTGTATGCAAACACTAGGGAAGTTCTTGAATGGTGTATGTTAGTCTCCTTATAACTTAGTGCTTATAATGCAGAGAAAATCATTTTCCAGCTAATGCCCCCAATAAATTCACTAGGTGGACCACAAAATCCACTTGTCCTGGGCTATCAGACACATTTTTCTTTGGACACTGCTGAGGTTTGCTTAAAACATAAGAACTACATACATGCATGTATATTCTTAAACTCAATCTTGTGGTTGCACCAAGCTGTACATGCACTTACACTTGTTCTGGTACTTAAATATCTTGTCTCCCTTCATCCTTCATTTCCCCCGTACCCCATCCCAGTTCTAACAGTCAGCTGTTTTGCACAGATAAATATGGTGGCTATTATCTTGTTGTATCGGTTTGTGGGTAAAATTTTCCCAAAGTTGGGACATTTTTGGTCAACAAAGTAATGCGATTTTGGCTTTCAAAAGCAGATAAAAAACAAAACAAAAAATTTCATGATTTAACAAAGGTCTTTACAGGGATCTGTTTTAGATTTTAGCTGACATCTTTGCAAGATCCTTGAAGTTCTTTCAAAAGTCTTTGAAAGACCCTTGAAGTTCTTCAAAAGTCCATTGAGGATCCTTGAAAGCCCTTAACTGTTGAAATCCTTTGAAGATGTTCAAAGATCAAATCTGCAAGGTTTTTCTGGGCATGTACTGGGCACACTATACATGTTTGTTATGTACAATGGATCAGGTAGTGAACTCTTCTTTCTTCTTAAAAAACTTAATTTCTTAGCAGAAACATAATTTTATTTTGATTAAATTCTTTTATTGTTTTCAGCTTGTGGATATTTTCCTCTGTGGATTCGGATCAAGAATCATTTTACTTGGTTCACAGAGAACAAGAAGGCAATTTTACAGACTCTAAAAAGACTTTTCCGAGTTCCAGAGATTGTCTCTTGTGATCCTGACTATGAAACAGGTATATTCATGGGAGTTTCATTTGGTAGAACAGATTTACTGGTCTATGTGTTGGTTCCTTTGTGCACACGCAGACACGTCCGCACATCTTTGGGAAGGAATGACGTCTGTCTTGCTCTGGAGCAGTTAAGCATAAGTGGTGTTTACTTTGGTAGGAAATCTGGAAAAAATGGTTATGGCGATGACCTGTCAATCACAAGCTTCTCATCTGTTAATGAGTCTATGCCGGGTGACTTTGTCGAGCAAGCTGAAGATGGGCAAAGTTTGCGTTCTTTCAAAGAGCCCACTGAAGCCAAGAAGCATGCTCATTACAATGATACAGATAAGTTACAAAATCAACAATTTTTATACAACCCAGAATTATATGCAGCACAAAGTGAAAATGGCAAAAGACAAGTGTCTGTTATGGACTTTTCTGTAGAGGACAACAATTACAACAATGACAAAGGATGGCAGTCTCAAAGCTTAATTCAAACATCATCTATTGGAATGGCAGAAGCTGAGGTTGGAGAGGGTAGCTCTTCAACAAAGCAGAATTTAATTCCATTGGAAAGGTCAACTTCTAAACCTGATGGCAAAAAACTGTATACCTCAACTGCCACATTTCAAGTCAACATGGGGAACAAAAGTGCAAACTCCAAGGAGCAACCAGTGAGATTTGTAAATGATGAAATTTATAAACCTGTGGGAATGACATCCTTAAATATGAGCCAGCCAGGTTTTGACACCAAGGAGCGATCAGCAAAGGGAAGCCACTCACCATCTAGGCAAGCAGAGAATGGCTATTCTTCATGGTATGAGGATACTGCTGCAGAAGATTACTACAAAACAATGATTCCTGAACCAGAACCTGGAAACACACAGCAGCTGTATCTACAAGAGGATTTTTATCAACACAGGATGGCACTGGAGGAAGAGACAGCCACTCCAAGACATGACTCTGCTAGGAACATGTATGGTGGTGTTTGCACTCCATTATATACTCCCCCGCTGAGTTTCCGTGACCCAACTCAAACAGGATGCAAGCTAGTCATGGTGAAAACTGGACTTGTTGACACACCCAAACAACAGCCATTCATTGTGTCCACAGACTATCACAGTGTAGCCCAGCATGGCTGGGAAAGTCCAAGTATGGAATCAAACAAGTTAAGGCAGTCTCCCAAAACATTGGCCATGCCAAGTGATAGCTTTGAGAGTAAATCAGTGGATTATCGTTTCGATGAATACAGCCAACACAACCCAGACAGACCAGATAGATCTCTGAATGGGTACCAACAGCAACACTCGACCTTCACAAAGTCAGAGAGTGAAATTTTATCAGATTATGCAGACAGTGTGTTTACTGATCATGATGACACAGGTAGAAGATTTGCCGAAGTTCCACCACCATACAGAGCACCACCAGACTACAAGAAAACTGGAAGGAGGTCAGAGGGAAAATTCAGTGATGACTCTGTCAGTACAGGTGATTTTAACCGTTCTTCTTTTTGTTTTTTGTTGACTTTGATTTATTTTCACTGTACAACTGAAGGAAAAACCCTGGAAACAGGATTTGAAAATTTTAGGGGTTGTGACTACATGTAGTACATTAACTTGTATATGGCCGGTAGTTACTCTTTTTGACAAAGTGTGGAAATTGTGGTTACTCATAGCAGGGAAATGACCAGAGGATGACATCTTGAAATTACAATACATGGATTAAGTTAAGCCAACATCTTTAAAGCTGATTGACAGTCTGGTTTTTTCTTGACGGTTTTTTATTTAGGAAATAAAAGGTGCTTTTAATTTGCTTTAAATAGTTAATTTTTCTTATGACTTGTCTCACAATTTGTTTAGTAAGACAAATTGTGAGATGAAAAATTGTCTTTTCTTGCAAGACAAGTTTCAAGACAAAAAGTTGCCTAGTATAACACATTCTGAAATGGATATGTGTAGCAGTGTTTTTGTTGCAGCAAGCATTGCATGAAGAAGAGTCAAGTTCTATCAGGACGTTTTGGCCTTTTGCCTTAACATGCTACATGTACAGTGTCATGTGATAAATTAATTAAATTGTGTTAAGTAAACGTTACATTTTATAATCTTTGAAAATTGTAATAATACCATTGTTTAAGTCTTAACTGGTTTGTCTTGTAGATACTGGTACTTTTGATCGTTGTTACAAAAGTCATCTCTTGTCGGCTGCAAGCGTAAGCTCAATCTACAAAGAAGTAAGTGCATCTGCATGCATCTATTTTTCAAAGTTACATGTAGCAACTGTTAACTTACCTATGTATGTAATTTGACCTGCATCTGCATGCATATGTGTATTTGCAGCCAGTATTGCAGAAAATTTCAGATGGCAAAATTAAATTTTCTTTTTGTGCTAAAACTGAGTTTGTTTTGAACAAAAAAAACATATTAAATGACCTTAGATAAGCTGTATCTGTGTAAATTGTTATGCTCAGTTAAAGCAGACTCAGTTTGCTCTCTTGATGTACATGTACTTTTGTACAGAATTGTGGAAGAAATGTAAGACTGGCCTGTTTCAAACAAAATGAGCATACCTACCCAACAAGAGGGCCTGGCCCAGGTTGGTTGAAATGTGGATAACGTTAGCTACTGAATAAATCACCATCCAATGGATAGCGTGGTTTGTTTTGTTAACACTTTTCCTCTGGATAGCGATTTATCTGGTAGATAGCATTATCCACCTTTTGGAACAACTGGAGCCTGGAGGCTTGAAAAAATAATGTCCTCAGTGTTTTTCCCTAGCATTCCTGGGACTGTGCTTTTGCATGCATGTTTGGGTGCTTCTCATGGGGATCTTTGATGTTAGACTCTTTCCACTGTGTATTGAGAATATACATTTATTCATGTACAATTGTGCATGTACACATACACCTGTACCTTTAGACATTGTACAGTAACAATAGTGGAACTGCACTTAGTAGTTATGTGGATACAAATTGTGTATGGATACCCAAGATACTAAAAAAAGCTGTTCATCGAGTACACTAAATGTAAGAAAATGTACTGCATGTATAACAATCCTGTTTTTCTATATTGTTCAATTGCAGAAAGAGATGTTTCTTAGCCGAGAAGAATTACAAATGAGCATACGTGGAGCTGAGGATAAAGAAATGGAAAAACAGGTTTTTGCATAGAAATTACTTTTTTTATGTTAGCAACAAAACTCCAACCAAATCAGGGAGGTCATGGAAAACATACCCAATTACTGTAAACGAAATGTTTTCTGAATGGGGGTGGGGGGAGATCTTGTAAGGATTAAAGTATCGGTAAAGTAACCAACATTCAATCAAATGTTTGTTCAAATCCCTTGAAGGGGAAATTCACTCTGCCTATTCACCTGGACAAAATTATTTTCATTATATTTGCTTGTAATTGATTAATTACGCTGTTAATTAGCAGATCATCTGATCATGGTGTTAATCATAGCATTTCATGATTGCAAAATATGAAAAGCAGTAAAAATGCCATTATGGCAGTGTCAAGTTTTGTTAAGCTGGAGCTCATGAACTGCTGCATTTCAGATGGAGCTCTGCAAAGATCTCATGATCGCCGCCAAAGCAGGTGATGAGGATGAGGTCAGCAGACTTATTGAAGAAGGAGTTGACGTGAATCATCAAAATGAGGTACAGTGCAGTACATTTAGAGTCCATGTTGTCTGAAGGATGTAAAGGGAAAAAAAACTTCTAACTTTGCATGCATGAAGTACTGTATAAATTATTGGTGTATCATTCATGATACATTTACATACATGTGTATACTCCCTAAAGGATCCTTTAAGTACACAATTATTTTATTTGCAGTTTGGTCAATCTGCTATGATGGTTGCCAGCTGGGAGGGGCATCTTGGCATTGTTGAAGCTTTAATAAGTGCTGAGGCAGATACTAATCTTCAGGATGGGGTAATTGACATTTTATACAGTTACAATCTTTACTGAAATCCGTGCTACAGTCTTTGATTACAACTATCGCATTTTATGAGCGAGTCTGTGTGGATTTGAGGCACGAGGGACTGAAACTTCCATCCCATACAAACCAACCACCGTCTAAAACTGATCACACAAACCTTGAGTACAGTATTCGCATGAAGCAGTTGCGAACGAGAACCATTTTCAATAAGCAAGTACACGTAAATATAGTCCGATTTAGGAAAAGGTTAGTTTCTAACACATTGTGAGGCTGGGTACAGTGTTGGAATTTTCGGTAGAGAAAAGAACTTTTGATACTTTTGATACGTTTTGGGATCTCGAACACTCCCAGGATCGAAAAGCACAGAGAAGACAATTTGGCAGGTATAGTTGTATGTACTCGTATTCACCATGCTTATTCAGCTTACAGAAGAGTTGAAAGACTGCATTTCTAATTTTATCCTCATCGGAAATAGTTGCGTACCTGTATATTTGGAAAAGCTGGGCTTAGAAGCTGATTAGATCACAAGGCAATATATGCTGTACTGATTTATCCAATGTAAAATTGTAGTTTGGCAAATCAGCTTTACACGAGGCAGCAGTGAGTGGTCAGCATGCCATTGTCCATCGTCTTATTCCTGGCGGAGCTAACGTCAATTTAGCTGATGAGGTAACTTGGGACTTTGTGTTAATAAATGCACACACAGTCAGCCCTGGGAAGTCAGTTACACCAGAGATCTAGAAGTAACTAGGGTTGAAATCTCCTTGCCTTGCACTTAGCAAAGATACGCTGTGACACTTCAATGGCTTTTGAAGAGCTTGTCACAAACCAGGGGCATCTGCCCCCCGTCAAAAAAAAAAAAAGCAAAAAAAAAATGTGGAAAACTAGCAATCTATCAAAGACTGTCTTTTTTTTCCATTGTCCGAGTTGGTCGGAGTTAAGGAAACATGATTCAGCCGGTGTCTGTAATAACGAGGTGGTCGTGTTCACGAGATGGTGTGCGTGGTAAGGCAAATATGTAGTGGTAAAAAAATAACAGTCAGTAGCCATCTGAACATTGTGTTAGGCATTTGACTTAACGTCGAGACAGGAAAACCAGCTGCCTGGCGTCTATATAACTTTTTTTATTGCCTGCAGGAGCACCGGACTCCTCTTCATTATGCAGCTATGAGAGGAAAGAGAAGAATAGTAGAGGTGTTGTTGCTGTTTGGTGCGAATGTGTCGCTTCTTACAAAGGTGAGGACAGCGATATATACAATGTAAGCAACACAAAAAAGTACGTGGGTTTCTAGCTCCTAGCCGCTGGATAACGCCACTGCCGCGTGCCTGCGTTGAAGAAGAAAGAAATGAAAAATTATTTAGCGGTTGGCGTGTTCCTATCAGTGACTAGCTTTCACTTACTGAATAGGGACATCATAGGCCTGAGGTGCAGTTAAGTTCATTTGTCTTCCTCTGGATGTGAATATGTTGCGTTTATTTCCTTTTCACAATTCTTGCGAGATACAACTGAACAGAATCGTCTCGCTTTCTTAAATGTAGCTTCCCAATAGACATGTATTAGTTGTGATCTTCTTTTTCCTGTTGTCTTTCAGAACGGTGAATCTGCAATTGAACTGGCCCACTGGTACCGCTATGACGATATTGTGACTCTATTGATGTCCCATGGTGATAAAGTACGTTTTTATGTTGGATTTCCATGTGCAGCAAGTTGTAGTGTACTACTGTTTGTTTTTGTCGTGGTGTTTGTTTTTGTTGTTGTCTTTGTTTGTTGTTGTTGTTGTTTTGGTCGTCGTCAGAGATTCAGACGTAGGCACCGACTGTTCGGTCTGAGAAAAGCCTTGATATGCGTAGACAGCTCTATTCTCTCCGTGTTTAACGTAAATTTGGTGTGCCTAACGTTGTAGTCATACGAGTGTCAAAAAAGTAAGCAAAGTTGATGTTTCAGGCAATCCAAATCCCTCTATTACTTGTTAACTGAACATGTAATAAAGGGCTTTACTGTTAACTCTAAATACTGATTGACGAAAGTTAGTCAATCTGGTATACATTTAGCCTGCGAACACAGACGTATTTCGGGCTGTCACGTGGTTCCGCCGGAAATACAACTGCGTTCACAGGCTAGTATACATTGTACCTTGTATGCGTGTAAGAATTGCTTGGGCTGTTGATAGATGTACAATGAGAGAAAGACGTTCCTTCAATGACAGATACATATAACACGAGCTCTCGCAGGCCTATTGGATCCAGTGCGATTTCTCGTCAGCACAGCGCCATACTGATACGTGATGTTGCTTGGCAACGCCAGTCGAAAATCGCAGGCTCAATCCCCTTTCGGAGACAAGATTTCGACTACGCGTTGCTCGTTTTACCATAAGTGACTTGTAATCTCGTGTTGCAGAAAACCCGCAAAGAGATGGAGAGTCAAATACGAAAACAGAAGTTACGTCAGATTAGCTCTGCAGCTTCTTTGCCAAACTTGTCTAAAGTGAGTGTGTTTCGTTGTTTTATTTTTCCTGTAAACTTTTCCGAGTGAAGTAACAAGTAGTTCACGCCAACTTTTACAAGTCGTTATGAATTGATAAGTTAATAAAGATGGTGAATTTTAAGCTCGGTAATGAAATGTGAAGGTGAATTGATCAACATGACACGAGCGTGGGACAAAGAAAAATTCTGAGTCCCCGACAGGAATCGAACCCATGACCTCCCGAACACCGGGCGGGCGCTCTATCCCCTGAGCTACGAGAACTCATGGAGAGCAAGGTCATTTAACTGAGTTCATATATGACAAGTGTCCTACATACTACTAGGATCAACGCTATCGAAGTCATCGTGAGTAGTGATAAGTTAATAAAGATGGTGAATTTTAAGCTCGGTAATGAAATGTGAAGGTGAATTAATCAACATGACACGAGCGTGGGACAAAGAAAAATTCTGAGTCCCCGACAGGATTCCTGTCGGGAACTCAGAATTTTTCTTTGTCCCACGCTCGTGTCATGTTGATTAATTCACCTTCGTTATGAATTGTAACAATAAATAATTCCCTAAGAACAAAGTGGAAAACGCAATTTTACGTAGGCCTTTGGTTAAAGTAAGTTCCAAATTTTGGTTTCATTTACATGTGATGTGGTAACTTGAAGTCAGTCAACCTCATTAAACAGCAATTATGGACATAACAGTTTTAAACCAAGTTAAGCAATATAAATTTTAAATGTTGCTGAAGACTTAGTGTGAATAACTAAGTTTATAACTATGATAGTCAGTAGAAAAATAAGCAGCTACCAAAAAGCAGGGGGGGGGGGGGTAATTGAAGCTTCAACTTGATTTGAACCTATGACCGATCGATGCTCTATTAACAGAGATTTATGACCAATTTTTGTGTTTTAGGCAACTTCGGTGAAAGAGCTCTCGCGAAGCAGAAGCCGACCAGATTTACGCAAAAAGAAATCTGTTTGTTCCATTCAGTGATCTCATGTGTCAGGTAGACAGTGATAGATAGGTAGAAAAAATGTGTTATTTTTGTTAAGTGTCTGTTTATTGAACTGGTTCTGTTGAGGCAATGTAATGATTACATTGGTGAGTGATTTGCAAAATTAAGGGTTTTCCGTCACATTTGAAAGACTTAATTCATGTCAGAAATTCGCATTGCAAAAAAATTGTCTTGGCACGTTGTTAGGTCTAGTTTGGGGTTTACATTCTACTCAGAGACGTATTTCGGTTACACGGGTCAATTTGAACGTACTGATAAAGACTAATGCCTTATGCTAGCAGAGATATTTAAAAGTGTAATCTGTAGGAAGTCAGAGCTTCAACACTGTGTTGCAGTGCTTATCTTATCTTAGGGGTTACTTACGCAGTTGATCTGCACTATTTTGAAACCTCTTTTTCATACTCGTTCATATTGATCTGCACCTCAAGTGGTCTTAGGGCTAGAGACATTTTTAGTGTTCTTTAGCTAAATTGTTACCCCGGGATTGTTACTTTTGGCCAATTGTGAAGAACCTTGTTTATGGTGCAAGTCACTCCTGCTTACATGTACGTACTTTCTTTCGTCTACATTGAAATGATCCATACTTTGACCAATCTGTAGATGAACTCAAAAGAAAGACTGGGTAGTTACTGTTATTCTTATTTTCTCTATTGGTCAATGATAATTTATAGAACTCGTGGATTGCTAAAGTTTTATAAGAACAATTCCAATTGATACGATTGTAGTTCATGTGAATGAAAGGCCCTCTGTTACGACCCATTTTTTATGCTTCGCTGGGGGAGAAAACTTCGTTATACACTAGCTTTTTTAGAAGAAAGGATCGAACCTTTGTAAAACGTTAGATTTATATGAGTGCCTTGATATTTTGTAGGCTTTTTATAAATTGAAAGTAGCCTCTCTTAACTAAATAACAGGTGTACCAAAATTAATTATTGTATAGAAATTTAATAGGTTTTTAAGTAATGATTTTAATACTCCCTTTTGAGAAACAAGTATCTAATATAAGGTTTGTAATTATTTCTGGCTGGTTCAAATATTTTGTCGTGTTGTAAAACTCTTGAAGGAAATTATATCTGCTTTAGCCGTCGCAAAATGGATCGTTTGTTAGTTGGCTAGTTTGTGTGTCTGAGTGGTTTCTTTTTGCTTTATTTATGGCCTTTTTAGTGGTATCATGTGATCGTCAATCTTCTTCATGTGTTTCCGGGAGTGCACTTCTGAGACCGTACATTTACAAAGTTTCATGTTCATACACCACAGAGCTTTAGCAGGGTTGTCACAAGTCAAGAAGATTGTGTTTTTTTATGTTCGGGCAGGGAAATTATTGAGCCCTTGTCAAATTAAATGAGGTTTGTATTTTAAGGTTTTTGCGGGTTTTTACAGCCAGTGCCCTTTTTCTGGACTATGCAAATTATTTTCTGCAGAAGAAATAAAAGCAAAGTTAGTAACATAATTAAAAGCGTACATTTTTCCTTTATCGAGCGGGAGCCATTTAAAAGGAGCTCGGTCACGTTAGTTTGAATTAGTTTGGCAACGTAAAAATTACTTTTAATTGAAGGAAACCTGAAAATAGTAGTTTGCTAAGATAGAAAAACACCATTAGGATCGTCACGCAACGCTTCTCTGGGGAGAAGCGTTGCGTGACGACCTTAATAATGGCTGCGAAGGAGACTGGGTGGTATGGCGAAGAATGGGGAACTCGTGTTGAGTCAGACAAAATATTTCTAAAATACTATATGATATTATATAAACTTCAGAGAAACAAAGTTTCGTATAAAATTCAGTTACATGATCAGTTTTGGTTTCAAACGCCAGTCACCGTGGTTGCTCAGGAGAGATACAGTCGTAGTCGTAGATATGAACTTGGACCGGGTTAAAATTTGTGTGATTTAATTGCTTTTCCGTCTACTAATTTGATTTGAAATTCAGGCTTTTGACTTGAAGTGCTCGTGACCTATTTACTGATTGATTGATTGACTGATTTGCTTTACTATATTTACGTTTTATGCCGTTTTTTTGTACTTTTTCAGTTGAATCTATACTTCGCTCAATAGGCTTCTTCTAAAAGAATTTTATTTGAATAAAACGTGTTTTAAAATATAATTTGTTAGAACTTTCAAATTTTCCCGCATTTTAGTTCCTTATCCACCTTAGTCTTCTCTCAGTTCTCCGTAACAAAGGAACTGTGACGAAGATTAAGATTAACACGTGACTTCAGACTGCAAGTAAACAGGTTGAAATTTCTTGACGTCCAGTAAATCTGGGAAAATGCCAAAAAGATGCGTTGTAGGGGCAAGATACGACACTCACTCTTTCCTTGATTTTGAAAACACAACGCATGGTGAAATGTCAACCCAGATAGGAGCCCGCTGTACTTCTTAATCAGCTCGGCGAGGGTTTACGGCAAAAATAGAGAATTGTAACTTTTCGAAAAATCGCGTTATGTTCGAAAAACATTTTTTTCTGAGAAGTATTTTTGGTGATTCGTACATTTGGGCTAGAAAGTAAAAAAAGTAAAATTAACGTTATGGACACTTTAAAAGTGACGTGGAAAAGTAGAAACGTTAAACCTGTCAAAATATACACTGTTTGTTTTTCTCGCCAAAAAAGGAAATAAGATACTTTTATCGAGATATTTTAACTCTGATTAAACCGCACTTTCCATCACAAAGGAGGAAACTTTAAAAAGAAACCCTTGTCTGCATCTTTGGATTAAGAGGAATATTAAGTGAATACGTAGACTGAAACAGGTTTCTTTTAAGACATGTTCTCTTGTTTGTTCAGTTTACAGGTCATATTGTTTGTAGATTTGTAAAGAACATTGCAAAACAATTTTCTTTTATAATGGAATAGATTGAAATTTCTTGATAAATTCCCCTTGCCTAATGTCGGCAATGTTATTTCACTATTCACTATAAAGTGGTATCTTTGTGACTTAGAAGGATACCGACTCCATACCTACGAGCTCACAATGGGCTGTGAGGAACGAGACATTGTCTAAGGAAGTTATTGTAACAGAGGCTGAGTCAACTTTAGTTCTTGTATAAACTTAAGGAACACTTGAACCAATACAAGCTCGTTTATTTGAGCAAGTCTCAGATGTTCTTTTCTTTCAGAGCAATGGTTTAAACACCGTGCTCTTTGCTGTTCATGTCAATATTTAATTTCGATTATTTTTTCAAACGATGTCGGGATTTTAAATGTCTTGTGCTTTGTTTTATGCGGCACGTTTACTGAATAACGACGATATTTTATTACCTTGAGGGTAGCCTTAAACAAATAGATTCTGAGTTTTGAGAACAGGGTTACAAGTTGTCGAGATTACGTCCGTCATTGTTACCTAGGGCATTCTTTATAAGTAAGTCCTTATTAGTAAAAGTGAAATTGCCCAACAATGTCTGCTTACAAATACTGTCGGGACTTTTTGATCGGAATATTAGATTATATTTCCTTACATATAAACTTGCAGAATTTGTTTTGATGCTTGCAGGTTATATTTTCTTCATTGTTTAACAGTTGGCTCTAATTACTTTGAAATTGGAAAACAAAAAGTCCGGGAATTGTTTTTGTTCGAATGATCGCCTTATCATCTGGCTGTTTATCTTCAGGGAGGTGGGAAGGGTATTCGAAAGAATTTGCTTTTCAAAAATTCAGTCGAGATAATATCGTGAAGGTACCTGGGTTTGGATCGAAAGTCTTTTCACACTACATGGCCACTAACAATGACGTGAAATATGAAACATGCTCTGCAAACGTCAGATGTACATCAAAAGAGTTATCGCATACAGAGCGTAGAAACAAAAAATCGAAAAATGACCTTGTTCTCATGTTAGATTAGTACAAAGGTTCAAGTCTTTTCGTCATTTTGCTAAATACTGTACTCCTTTGTGAGCCGCAAGAGATAAACTTTCACATGTAGATTTAACTCATTTTGAGCATATTTACTAAGTGCTGGTACGTTGTCAACACACCTGTTCTGAATGTTTGTCGCAAAGAGAATTGCTGTTTTATGGCCGCCAACGTTTGTCAAAACATGGCGTCGCACTTTGCTAGATCTGGTGTGGCATCTTAACCAACTGTGCTAACAATCGCCACCGTGTGTTTTCGACATGTTATTGTTTGTATCATGTTTTCGACTAAAACTTTATTGCCCGTCTTGGTTGACAAAGATATTGGTGTCAATGATTTGAAAAGTACAAAACATTCATTTCAATCGCAGTTCTTGTCTGACTATTGAGTCTTTCTTTGAAGTGTCCTAATATTTTGTAGCGGGGTTTTCTTTTTCATCGATCAGCAAGGCAGATTTAGTCTGTAATATTTGGACTCTTATTTACACACTGAGCCTTCGAAGAATGAGAGTTGTTTAACAAACCTTTCTTGGCAGGTATTGCATATTATTTAGCAACAAGCTGGCGCGAATTTTGAGAGTTCTTAGATTGCTTTTATCATCTAAACGTTTGTAGTTTGCCAAGAAAACAATTGAAAACAGGTTCCGATTAGACTAGTATGAGCGTTTTTATGCAACATTATGTAGGCTGGACATGCTAAGAAATAAAATATTGTATTGGAGAGAATTCAAGCTTTATCTAGTTCCAACATTTTCATGCAAGATTGTTTGATTATCTAGTTAATTTTTGGCCAATCCAATGTGATTTGGGACACCAATAATCTTTGATCGTTTACGAAGGGCGTAAGCGATAAATCCTCAAGTGTATTCCGTCTAAAACCAACAAATTACGATAGATTTTCTTAAATCGTCCAAGGATTATTGTGCAGCAACTTGAAGTATGAACGATAACTGGATGGTGCTGTGTCAGTTTAATGTTTGAAACCCTGCAGGCTCCACCAAAGATGCCACTGGTCCTCTCATTCATTTGATACGTGTCGCGTTCCTCAGTGTTATCCAAGTTTATTTTAGAATCTGTTAACTTTCTTTGACTTCGTTAATGTGTGTACCTGTTGTATCAGTGCGTCGTGAGTTAGTGCATGATCACACAGTTTCGTTTCAGGCATCTTCCTGAGCGATTTTGGTACCTAAATAGATTAAAAGTTCCTAAGTCCATTAACGAAGATTGGTTACATGTGTTTTTGTTTATCATACCGGCAAGAAAGAGAGAGTTCTTGTCAAGATTATCTCTAATTCAACTTATGCCTGTCGCAGGCGGAATTTTTGAGCAAAATTACACCACATAGATTTGTAAGAGAAAATGCCCAGCTATACGTGCCTCGGCTTTGTAGACCACTATGTGGGTATCTCGGCCTCAAAGTTGTAAGATTTCCGTATAAAAACTTGATTTGGACACATTCATTACTTCCAGATGAAGCTATTCCACTGTAGATAACTCATTATTTCATATTTTATCACGAAGACTCTTTTCCTGCAGGCCATGTGGGGTCATTAGGTGGCTGTTGTTATGTGCATCTGCATACCATGATAATGATCGAATTGGTGAGACAAGAGGGCAACTGCACGAAGACGGAAATCTGCCTTATGTGACTTGTGGCCGGATTCTGGTAAAAAAAACAAATAAAGCAAACTAAAATGCCATGCCACACGAATGTGTCCATTGTTAGATCTCCTGATTAACTGGATCAAACAAGATCGTTGAAGTCATTTATCACGAACCCTCTCCGCATGAAAGGCGAACTAAATGTTGCGATAAACAAGGTTTGGTAGTCAGTTTGCGTGATTATAATCTAGATTTTCACTAATTAATTGTGCTAGATGGGTTTCACCGGAAAACCAAATCACCAATATCCCAAAATGAGTTGTGGAACTGTTATCTCGTTTTGATTAATCATTACATTAATGACTGGGTAAAATTCCGTGAAACGCAAAAATGATAACTAGCTGGGCACAGTGCAGTGTTAAAGTCACGTTTCCTCAGGCTCGCTGTAGAAATGATAAAAGCAAGGGTACGGGTCATTTTCTTCTGGCAGGACAAGAGTTAACACGATGGCTGATTAGAAAGTCCATCTTTCATTGTTTGTCAACTGAAACAACAGCAAAATAAACAATATCTTAAGAATATATCAATCTTAGCTGAAAGTTCATATTGACGACCTTACACGAGCCTGATCGTGCTATTTTGGGCGATTCTATGCGAGTGTCAAATAAACTATAGTTAATGGATTTGGAAAAAACTGAGGAGAAATTATTTCACTTTAAGATTCCAACAACACTCTGAAAGCTAGAACAACCTTGCACAGGATAATCAACAGAAGCACTTGAAAGTATTGCTCAGTAGCTTTACACTGGATGGTCGCACGTAATACTAGAAGGGCGCTTAAGGGCCCCTATGTCCAAAATTAGCAGGATTTAAAAAGACTGCGAAAATTGAACCTTCAGGTCAAATTTGTTTTCAAAACCCTCATCGTTATACAATCATTTTCAATGCACGAAGGATAATTTTGAACCAGAAGCTCATGATAAAGAGCCACACACAGAGGAGGCTGAAATTAGATTATTGTATGATCATGCTCAATTTTCTACGCAAAAAAATCTCAAATAGGCATTGGGATTGAGATATATTCCTTTAAACTATTTGGAATGAGTGTCTGTGGACAGTTAGCATCTGTAACAGCAATGAGTTGTAGTTTACCTAAAAGGAGAATTCCTTTTCAGAAGTATGTTGACTATGCAGAAGCAAAGAGCCAGTATTTTGCACTCATTCCACCGTCCATGACAGGTATTTTCAACACATTTTCACTTATTCATTCTACACATTTTCAGCAAACTGATCTATCCTAAAATTAATAACTCGAAATTGCCTATGTTTCTTAAAATGCGATTAAGGAAAGGAAAACAGGAAATATTTCAAATTTCTTTGAATGATCCTTCGTTTTGGAAACACTCTTCGACATATTTTGTTCTCTAGGGGCAATTTTGGGGGATTGGTCCATTTTCCTTCTCAACTCGGCATTTATAGATACGTCAATCCCAGAGTTGTTTAAGTTAAATCATCGTGCACTCAGCTAGTGTAACGACTGACCGCAAGGGCACCGAGTTAAGGAATCCGTTTAGATAATATCCGAATAAGGTGGAAATCCAAAACGTTGGGTTGGAGCGATTGAAACACGGTACGGGCAAAATACAGGACAGGAATACTGCTGGGTGGTCTCCCACGAACCCAACAGAAGTAAAGCACGGAACTTCAGCTGTACTGCCATTAATGTCAGGGTGTACTGAACTTTTGTGTATCTGATAGCGATTTTGACCACCCGAGATCTGGCTGTGGTGTTTTTGGGTCAATGGCAATTACATTGCACTATTGTTCGCAGTAATAAGCTCTTACATACTTAGCAAATCGCGTAGACCTGGTTGCTCCTCCTATCAAGAGTGAATTCTTGTATGTGTACATGACGAAGATCGAACAACATAACGGCCATATTTTGGGGGCAAATGTTGAATTGTGGAAAAATTGGAATGGCGCAGTTGAAGCCCCTGTCAACCAGGGAATCCACTTTAAGTCCATGTGACAACGATACGGGATGCGTTTTCTGCTCCCAAAGTTAAAAATAATATTTTTTTTTCCCTTTGAAACGATATGCTTGCAAGAAATAGATACCTGTCATTTCCGCAAGTAAAAAAAATTGACAAGGAGAATGGTTTAGAAGTTGCACTTTTTTTTCCCTTTTATATCGGTAAAGGAAACTGGACCTTGAAAAATGCGAGTCAATACTTCAGCAGAGCGGTAATGGAAGGCCAAGAGGTTTTCGCTTTGGATGTTACTTAAAAGGGTTAGTTCCCATGGCAAAATGAAGTGGATGAGTGCATTTGCCAGGGTGTGTGTGCTCTCGGTAGATTAGACTTAGAGGCTCGTAACTAGAAAATAGAAAACTGTCGACTCTTTTTGGCATCAAGTGTGAATGGAACCTGTCAGCTTTTCATACTTTGGTTAAGAGTATTTATTGTGCATTCATAGTGTTTCTAATGAACCTATTGTTAGCAGGGTTCAGTCGAAAGGTTTTGAAAGATTAGACCTAAGAAAAGGTTTGCCTGTGTGGGCTCAGCTGCTTGGGAACTTCTTACGATACGTAATATCTTAAGACACTCCATTGTTCTCTTTTGCCGAGGTTATGAAATTTCTCATCCCGCGAAGTCCTGCTGTTACATATGAAAGTTATGTAAAGTATCAAACGGATACATTTTCTGGCATGTTCCAGAATTCGTACAGCAGTCGAATTATTCCAAATCGACTACAAATCATTCCCTGACGTTTTGATGCAGCTAGTTTTGTGCCAGTGCTCTCTCTCTCCGTTCCATTAAGAGAACTCTAAAACCACAGATTGTGTGGTGAAATCTAATTACGCTTTGGGGGTGTTGATACGAATATTTATTGACACAACCAGGGAGGGATATTACACATTATTAGGTAGAATGCATGCTGCTTTACATTATGTCAACATGACTACAAAAGTTAATTAGCGCGGCCTTAATGATCACACAAAACATGACCAACAGTCCTTTCTATGTGCCATTTGTCCCTGGGCAAAATTAATTAAACCTTCAAGCGGTTACATCCATCAAAAAGGAATTCTATGTGATGCATTGGGTTGATTTATTTGTTTTTCAGCATGGGATGTCGACACTTTGTCCACTTTTAATTTGACTTTTCGTCATGGATTAAATCGAGGAAGCATTATTTCACGTTCCATTTGGCAAAACGAAAACGGATTGTTCCTTATAATTAATCCCAGACCTTTATTAATCCCAAAAACATAGGTCCTTTGTCCCATATTACAATAAAAGATAACGAATCTGCGTATAGAATTACACTTTTATTCAAAGAACTTTACATATTTTAACCATTTATCTACATTTGTTTGTAGCCATGCATTTTCCCGATGTTTAATACTTTTTTGTTGAAGTTTTAGTAATACATTCTACGTATAATACTAAAATTGTTTAATTTAGAAATCAGAATATCTGTCAATGATTCTTTGTTTTCTTTTTGAAATATAACTTCTCGAGAAGGATTTTAAATTTGTCATTTCAGTTCTCGTTATTAAGTCCTCTGTCGTGGCTCCTTCTGTCTACAACTGATGCTTTGGTTCGTAATCTACTTTTAGTTTACTCTTGTAAGGCTGATTTCGTGCTAAACTAAACATTTTCAAATGAATTTTCATTCGTCCAAAATTTAATATATGTTAAGTCAGTTTTCAACGTCGACAACATATTGCAAGTCCAGACGGACAGCACACAGTGCACGTTTCGTTTAGCAAAACTGTTGCTCGTCTGATTTTAACATCGAAAGCTACATTCACTATACTAATAGCACATGGTTTGGGAATTGCTTCAATTGGCACATTCAAAAGTTCCACAGTCTGTGCCTTGTATAACTTTCAATTTCAGACTCCAAAGTGTAAACGAACCAGGATTTTCAAACAAGACTTTTCTTTTCCCACATCCGGGGCTAGAGGAGAGCCTTCTAATTTTGTTATTTTTCCAAGTTAATCACTTGCGAATCGCTCGGCATCCATTAACATACCTAAGGGAAAATAAAAATAAAAATACATAATATCAATCAACAGTGGCTTTTAACTCACTGAAAGCAAGTGTTACGATTACAAAGCAAGTCAAAAATAGCCCAAAGAAAAGTCTGGAAGAATTCGGTTTGATCCAAGTTTTATGTTTCAGATTTTGTCAAAGTTAATGAGGTCAGTGATGAAAGAAAACTATATTTCGTGGAAAATAGCGTCGACAACCTGTCAATGTTTTTGGTTCCCTAATCGCGGAATATTATTTTTCGCCTTGTTTCATTATATTTCTCACAGACTAGAAACAATACAAGTTTGTAAAATCGTTGTTCTGTATATATTTTGATACGCTATATTAGGCAGATCGGTAAACGAAAGCTAAAATTTTAATGCCGTCAAACACACTATTTTTGCTGATTACTACGATGTGGAACAGGAACAATAAATAGACTACAGTCCAAAATTTAATTTCATGAAAAATTTCTTGCCAACGTGGAGAACCGCAAAACCAGAATTCGTCTAATTCAACAAATTTTTAAATTAAAACATTTATTACAAAGACGTCCGCGCAATAAACAGGAAATAATTATACTTTGCTCATTTCACAAAGAGAATTTTAATTTAATTTTGTGTTGGAGCCAAAATGTGCGTTATCGTGAAAATACGAGCTTTTTTCATAAATAAAGGAGCTCAATTTGAGCTTTGTGGTTTTCTTCATTTTCTAATAGCAGATAAGCGCCGGGAAAAAGAGGAAACTTCGTGTAGAAAGGCGGCGTCGGGCTTGTGAGGTCGGATAATTTACTTCTTTCGCTTTTTCTTTACTCAATTACACGATAGTGTATTTTAGTTTTCTAATCAGCTTCAACTTATTTTCTGTTTGGTTCCGTTTCGAATCATTAATTTTGCTTTTTGCAATTAGGAAGAAAAACACTTTATTCGCGTACTTTCGACGTCGCTTTTGTCGGCATCTAATCAAGCTAAAGTGAAGCTATATAACCATAATATCATGGATTGCGATTCTTTCTTTTTTTTTTCAGTTTAGGCAGGGAAATGTTGTCCTCAGTATTATTTTACCCGTCACACAGCAAGCATAGAACAAAGCTTTTAACATTGAAATGACAAATACTGCTGACAGGCCAGCGAGTTGTGAAAAAGCTCAAAGTGATCAGTTTTCTGAAAATTATTTATGAAGCGATTTGGGGTCCAATTTCGACTAAAAGCAGCGCTAAGGAAAAGATCTTAAAACGTCCATTAATTATTTCCTGTGCATGTAAAGTGCGAGGAAGGTTTTTTGAGTGCTTGGGCATAGAATTACTTAAGCCCATTTAGATTCGAAATAGAATTGATGAAGTTTCTTCTCGCAATTCCGGCCATTGTTCGCGATGTTTTAACAGTTGTATTAATCAACGCTTTTTGTTGAATATTTTGCCATATCTTATCGGCAAGGCAGCAGAACCAATTTAAAGTCTTAATTAACTCGTATTAAAAAGTGTCCCTCTTTGTCTTATCTCTCAGCCTCAGGGCGAAACATAGATTCTAATCTAAGGCACTATTTTCATGGATGCAAATTGCTTGACCGACGTGATGAGCAAATTTTACGAAACAATACCCTTTTCCCAGTCCGAGAATTCAACTTTCAAAAACTCCAAACATAAGTGCGCGCGACGTAATGTTTATATTGCCAGAATATCCGTGTACTTTCACATGATTACCGCGCTAAAAAGCAATACGACAATACAGTGGTAAAATTAAAAACGTGTTTCCTTTTGACGAAAATAGCTAAATGAAATGTCAAAAATTGATGACTTAATATTAGCTTAAGCAAAAAGGTCGCAGATATTAAAACCAAATAAGTATTATTCGTGGAATGAAATTTATTGAAGTCATATTTTGACAGACGGTTGAGCCATCAAAGGGGTTTCTCTCACCGTTTGTTTTGGAGCGTGAAGTTGTTGTTTTAGTAGTCTTGGGTCATCATTCTCACAGAACAGCCTTCCGTTTACGACGTGAAACCGATCACCGGCGACAAGTTGGTTGTGACATGTCGTGCAGTTGAAGCAGTCGAGGTGGTAAACTTTTCCCAAAACTTTCATGACAAACTCTGTGGCGGGAATTAACTTGGCGCAGACCGCGCATGCTCCGCTGGAGCCATACAACCTGAAAAGCAATAAGAGCAAATGCCAAATGAGATCGCAGCGCGGATCTGATAACGCAGGATTTAATATGTTCTAAGTAATTAGAGATAAAAGCGTATAAAGCCAATATTTGGAATAGCGATAAATTGTTCTTCACGGGCCCATTCAATTTGTCGCCTTTAATACAGTAGACATGTTAACTCGCCCTGCATGGCATATTAAAAATCTTGTTTATTAAAATGAAAAATACACGTCAAGTGAAATGGGCTGGCTTTTGTGTGCCAATTTCGGAGGGTCTTCGCTATTTTGCCACAGCACTATGAATTAAGGAACAAATGAAGTAAATCGCCTTTCGTAGGTGAAATATTACCACGTTAATGAGTTTTGAGGTTATTTGGAACTCCTAATACCAGGCATTCTCTGTAACCTTTATAATCTATGTTATTAATTGCACTTTCATAATGGAGGAAATATTACATTGCCTAAAATGTATGCAAAATCCCACTGGTGACACTGAGACAAAATAATGGAGAGAGAAAAAAATATAATAGAAGATAAAGGCCACTTAAGAAGGAATTTCAAAACACGAGGAAACGTGACTGCCGAAAGAAAAGGACGAAACATGGTCAACATTCGATGCGGAAAGCAAAAAATATATATATTGCCTGGCTTGAAACCAGTCAATATACACAAACTTCATCACGACAAATTTAAAGGAACAAAATAGATCATTACATGATGAGCTTGTCACACACAAAATAAAAATAGCCCCAAAACAAACTTAACTTGAAGCAATAACATAACAAATCGAGCAGAGACGAAAATGAATAAAAGAAAGCTCGCTTACTTTACGTAGTCGGTTTTACAGAGGATCATTCCGCCTTTAGAGTAGCACGACGTACCGACTTCCCCCAATCTTACATTACAACAGGAGCATTTTAGGCAATTAACGTGCCAATACTGGTCCAAAGCGAGCAGAAGAAAGCGATCCAAGATTTTTTCGCCGCATCCTCCGCAGCTTCGAATTCCCCCTTGAAGACATCGACCTGAAGCGAAGAATACGAGCACGAAATTAGAACGAGAGAGAAGTGGGAAAAAAACACCGGCGCGGCAGTTTGCGCTCGCTTTATCGTAAACTCAGCGTTCTTTACAACACGAGAAGGAAGCAAAATCGTCCTTTCCGATTTCTAGGTTGCGCGCCGTCGAAGGAACACGTTTCAATTCAACCGAGCATAAAATGCTTGAACTCACCGTTGTTAGTGTTCGCGTTGTCCATTTTATTTTGCGGCGGAAATTTCAGCAGGCTTTCCTTTACTCGTGCGGTCGCGCTGTTAGCCTTTGTGACACTGAGTCCGAATTAGGCAGGGGTCGTTGTTTGTTAAAACAACTCGGGTAACAGTGTACGTTATTCAAAACATTCATCATATGACAGGGAATTAAGCCTAATCAATTCCACATCAAATCAGCTTCAAACCCTAAATGACCAGGACACAATTAGTTGTCATCAACTAAGAGATGTTGCCATTACGCGCACGATGAAACCGCCCCTGATTGGCTGCTTCTTTTAATAAGACAGCAGTTAAGTCATCTCTACACCCCGTGTATCGCTTGCAGTAATTACTAAGCCGATACGCTTTAGCCTTCGAAGTTTAATTAAGTCACGTGAGCCCTAGCAATTATAGCTCTTGTGGCTTTTTTGTGGGGAAGCACTTGTTAGTGGGAACGTGGCGAGAAAGTAATGAAATTTTTCCTTGTTTATGGCGCTCCCTGCTGACAATTCCGTTGAAAATAAGATCTAGATATATCAGACAAGAAATTCGCGAAAACGACGCAGCCCAGATCAGATGTCGCAAAAGGAATACCCAAATAGATCTTTCCATTCTTCTCCAGGCAGGCAATTTATTTAAGTCCCGAATCACTTGAAAGGGTCATTTGTTACGAATACAATTGCAAGTAAACGGAATGCAATTAACAAACTGACAACGAATAACCCACCGAACATCTGTCTAAAGGTAAATTAAACAACGTCGGCTCGACCAATCACAGGTTAATACGCAGCACTCCAGCGAATTGCGGAGACGTGAACCAATATAGCCCGAAGGAATCATGGTGCTATTCATTACCACTAATATGATGCGTTGCCTAATTATAAAAGCAATTGAAATGTTTGCTCGCTCTGAAGAACCCATTATTGCGTTTTAGCTGAGTTAAATAGCCGATTCGTACGCATGCGCGTAAACAGAACCACATTAATTTTCAAGCTTGTCGTGCGAAAACTTCTCCTGCTTTGCTCTCGAAATTACGGTATTTGAAGACGCAAGATCGGATTTTACACGACTCGGAACGACACCAGGTAGTTGCCACATGTTCTTGTGGCAGATAAGATAAATAGCAAATTGGCTTGTCATGGTTATAGCAATAAATTGCTAGCGGCGGGACAGAGACTAGAGACGTATCTTTCACAAAAAGCCGAACGCATCAGGGTTCCTTGGTCCGAGTTATTAAATTTTTGGACCGCGTTGGTAGACACAGCTAGACGTGTTAGCCTTTTTATTGTCATCATTTCATTCAAATTGATGGCTTGGCCAAATGTGTTTTGTGTTCCGTTTTACATTTGGCCGTACTTCATTTGGCAGTCAATTTTCGCGACTTCCATGTCAAGCTAGACTACTTATCATTGCAGTTCCTGATCAGTTATCGTCCTTATTCCTTCCTTCCTTCTTTCATGTTGCTACAGTTGACTGTGGCAGTTTCCCACGGGTTCATTTGTGTAATTTATCGGACAACCCGAAGTTTACATAAGGCGGGACAATGCTTGTCTTGTCGTATTCTCTCTATACTTGTCACCAAGTGACGGTCTTTACCCTCACTCCTTGTGTGTGTGTTTTATATCGCGGTCTATAGATGACTGTTCCTCAGCCAGCCCGCTTATTTAAGCTCTAGGATCATCCGGACTAGTGCTTTATAAATTAAAAACTTGAGTTTAGGCGAACGCCTCGGCAATTAGGACGTACACAAGTGCTTTTCAGACAACTGTGAAAACAAAAGCATTGTAAATTAACTTAGCTTAAGTCAGCCGTTCCTGCGATTTGTACTTTAATTCCGTAATCTTCGAATTCCTTTGAGCTAAAACTTTAATACCTCACTACATCCATGAGTGGAATTGTTCACTTCCCGAATTATAGATTCAAAACTGTCTATAGCTTTCAGTTTAAACAGGAAAAAACACTGGCGCCGATGGCCAGTCATAACGCTTTTAATCTTGTCCCGTTATTAAACGTTTTTAAGGTATTTTTTCCATTTTCATTCCGGAGATTGAAAGAGTGATTTTAAGTCCTTGCTACCTTTAACAAGAGGCTAGATGGCCTCTAAGAGGAGTAAAAATCGATAGATTTTTCGCTTTGTAAATAACTCTACGGGTGTCGTGAACTTCCAACTGCGTCGAAATTTTAATTGAATTCTTGTATAAACAATGAAATCCACGGCACGTGCCTATAACATCATCAGCAATGCTAATCCAGGACCTCTCTGTGAACATGAAGGCACGGAAGACATTAACATGGCCTCCAGCGTGGGTTTAATATTCACTCAATTTTTGCCTAGATACAGCTTAGCTCGGCAAAGCTCTCTGGCGACTCTTGGCTCGTTTGCGCCAAGCAAGTAGTATTTACATAAATAATTAAGTCTTTAGAAAGTGTAAATACCATCTTTATTGCCAGAGCAAATAGGGAAAACTAATTGTCCGTTGAAGGCGTGTGATTGGTCAAAATCTGAAGTTTCTGTAATTATTGGCTAATAGATGTTCTGACTTTGGTGAGTGCGGTATGGCTAAGTATAATGGACTCTCATTGTTTCGTTTTCCATTAGAGAAATTTAATCGCATGCTGACATCCTAGGGAATTTTTGCCTTCAAATAGCCGAAAGGTATAATGAAAAGTCAATTAGAGTGCACGTGAAAAATTACCTCGACGTAAAACGCGCTAAGAAAAGCTTTTAGTGTATCTGCAAGTTAATGGAGGGCACCCTTACTTTTCTTTCCAACTGAGGGAAAAACATCGGTCCAGAAATAGTTTTTCTGGTATTACGAGATCAAAGCGCTCTGTTAAAATAAAAAGTGCCTGTTTCACCGTCTTTTGACACTTAAACAGTTCCACCTACATTTTGAGTTTCCAGTCTTCACTGAAATCTGCTAAACATGATTTCAAGATATTTCTTGTTGAATTGAAAAGGGCCGAGGGTCGCTAAAGCGAAAACTAAATTTTCCTGATAAAATATATACAACACTCTGCCGCGATATCCGTCGCTTAACTAGCAGTAACACATTAATGATAGTTGTTTTGTTAACGTTCTTTGTTCGCGGGTATTAGCCAATGAGAAAACGTGGCGACAAGATACACTACATTGTGGACGTCAAAACTGATGCCAAGGGCCCTTGAGGATCTTGCGAGCAATTTTCTCTGAAGTGTATACTTTCTGGTGTTAAAAGCCCCATTATGGCGGCTACGTACGTCAAAGAAAATAAATGTGGTGCCCCTAAGGCTGATGCTTGTCCAATTAACTTGAAATTTTGCCGCCCTAATGGATCTTGAGTTAATGGCTTGGCTAACTGACAAGGTGATATAGCACTCCGGTTTGGGCTTGACGAAAAAACTGATATGCCTTTCCAGTACAACCGCTGCCGCAAAAACTTATATCAAAAGTGCTGCTAATTCTGGGTAAAACCCGCGCTATAGCTTCATCGGCCCAGAAAATCAAGCAGGTTGCCATTAACAACGGGTGATCGAGAGTCTTCGATCTTGTTGATTGGTTTTTGAGTGCGGTCTTTCTCGTGCCGTATTTAGAGGACGATAAGGCGTATTGCGTTATTTTTTAATGCGTAAAATTCCGAAGACTGGAGTATTTTTCAGTCACTATGACAGCTCAACCAAAACCTCTTTAGGAACTTGATGCACCTAAACCGTTCGCGAAAATTGCCGCGGTTTCTAGCCTGACTTGTGTTCAAAGTGGCCTCTTTCGATTCAGTCGCTGACACTAATAAGCCTTTAATGTTGTGTCGGTTGTGAAAAGTTATGATTCGAAACTTAATAGGATCTTTATAGCATCTGTAAAGAAAGCCGCATTTAGCGTTTTGTTTCTTTTTCAATTTTATAAACGAGTGATTGATACAAATAAAAGAAAGAAGAAGTATAGATGGCGCTTTACGATTGTGTTGATATTAAGTCATGGCTTGCCACATAATAGCAGCTCTAAGCTTATCTAATTCGGCCGTAGTGATTCGTTCTAATATCTCGCTTTTCTAGCCAAGTTAATGTAATTTCAAAGTTTACCTTCTGCGAAGTCATGTAGATCGTCCATGTCGCTGAGAGTCGACTTTCGTTACTTTGTGAAACTTGTGTCAACGACGAAAGGAAACTCTCTCCAATTCAGTGGAGCGCACGTTGGGACACAAAGCGCACACGAGATCGGCGATATCAAAATGGCGCCAACGACACAAGCTGGCTTATTCTTATTCATTGGCCATTAAAAGGCGTTTTGAGACACTTCAATTGCAAACTGGTTTGATGACATGTCGACTGCCTGCCCTACACATGGCACTTAAAACCTCTATTAATTAACAACTCGCCCGTGATATTCGTTCTCAAGGCATTATTTGCATGCAAATTAGCCAAAAGGACAACACAGCTGTAAATAGCGTATATGTTGACGGCCTAGGCCAAGACTAAGGTGCTAGTTTGTGTTGTGTCAAATAAATTTTCACGGCAATCGTAAGCTGAAGGTAACATATACGGGACTGACGAGACATATTGAACGCGGCGACAAAAGTAAAGTACCTCACATGCAAGGACAGTCAATGAAGTTTTGAACAAAAAATATATTCCCCAGTTTTAATTAAGTATCCATTAGGAAAAGTTCCGCATTGCCCTTAGTAATTTAAACTAGTATATTCTGCAAGCACTAATTAACAAAACTCCGTTATTTATAACAAGAGACCTTGGGTAAAAAAAAGGACACGTTGTTTTTTGTGTCCTATTTTTGGACGCTCGAATAGCTTTTACAAAACTGACATGGAAGACAAACAATAAAGATAATAGCTTTTACCTAACAAAATGATTACGAGCTATTTCTTGCTGAAAGTAAAAAAAATATATTGCATATATTTCTTAACCTGCTCGTCTTATATATTTTTTTTGTTGTTGGCGAAAGTAAGTTGAATGGAGGAAGGTTCCATTAAGGAAATGTCGTGTATCTAAAGAACGTTTAAAAAGTTACCAGGTAAAAACCCTGTAAGTAAACGTCAAGTCGCCAAAAAAAGACCATTATTTGGTTTTTGACACTGACTGTACAACTTTTACAATGTTGAACAAACTCTCTCTTTTATTTATTTCAGTTCAAACAAGGCGAACAATCGAAATGGGTTGATAGAGTCGAAACCCTCGGTGAAAAAATAAACGATGAGGATTAAACCAACAATAAACACACGTGAATCGAACTGAATACCTCACTTGTGTCTTTTTTAATCAGGCTACCAGACAAAGAAATGTGTTTAAAATTGAATTTTAACATCACAGCTGCTGGCGATCCAGACCTCACTGTTCAAAAGTTATTTACATTATTTTACTTTATAATTTATTTTTTTCCCTCAAAACGTCAACATACAGCACCAGTCATCCGGGTAATTCAAATTAAAGACACGATGCAACGAAACATTGCTAAATTCTCTCAACTCGTGCTGTTAAGAGGTGTGAAAACACCAAAGGAGAATTTCTATCTTGGCATCAAGGCTTGAAGGGCTTGGAACTTTAATGCTATCGTTACTTGGACGGTTTTGGAGTATACCCGACGTGAACTTCAACCTTAAAGTATCGTTTCTCTTTACACCCCACCCCCTGTTTCTTCCCCAGACGGCCAACCCAACCTCTGTTTTGTTGTTATAGATATCCATAAGTCTATCAATTATTTGGAATAGGCGTCGCCCCCTTTCAACCCCTACCCCCTCCCGCCGCTTCCCTGTACTCGAAAACAAATAAACCTCCGGTGGCTTTATAGAGAGGAGATTTGTCGTCTCGAGCTTGGTGTAAATTATTATTGCATTTTTCTGGCGGTACATTCACATAGTTAAAAATATTTGAATATATAGATATATCTTTTAATCTGGCGTTTTAAAGTAGGTCATTTTGGTACCGGAAATGCGTTAAATTTTTTCCTGGCTAGTGAATATAAGGAATCAAGAATACAATCTGTGATGTAGACGAAAATGACCTTTAAGGGCTCGTAAAAATATTGATCCGCAATAAAAACATTTTTAGCGAAAACAAATGTGGCTATCACTTGAGTTGAGTTCCGTCAATTAGTTTCCTGCTAATGAAGTATGAATTTAATTTACGACTGACAGAGATGAGGGATTTTTTTTCGACTATTTCCTTATACTAGTAATTTGAAGAAAGAATAAACTAACCACCAGTAACATTTGTCATTTCACATGTGCTCTTAAAAAAGCCACTTGAATGAAAGAGCTAAAAGACTACACGAAAATAAAGAAAGACAGACAGGATTGTTGGAGAGACACCGCCTTTCAGATGAGTTCCGTATCTCTGCAGTTTTGCTTTTTTTATTGTTATCTTTATGCTGTGTTTTTTGGTTTTCATTTTCAGGAATCGTCAGATACTCATCATTTTGTCTCGAAATTGCCTTACTAGTATATTTATTTTTATCGCAACGTTGTGAATTTAATGGCACATCAAGACAATGTCTCGTAGTTAATGGTTTTCCTCCATCTGGTCACCAGTTAACTTGACAATAAGGCGAACGGAGTCGATATTGAACACTCATCACATGGAAGACTCAGTTGCTTAATGGTTTTGCAGGTTTCGCGTTGGACTAAAGATCTTAGGCCTTTGGAGCAAGACTTCTTTTCTCCCTTTCACCATGCAAGACGTTGACTACTGACAAAATTTTACGGCGCTACCTGCGATCCCATCCCAGATGTCGAGTAGAACCTCAACATAAACCGGAGTTTCACACAAACCGACGAGGAACAGACTTAATTTTGTCAGTTTGAATGTTAAATTATTTACCTATCTCTAAACTGCCTCGTGAATAGCGGTTGCTTAGAGACTTCCCACTCAAATATTTACTCTCAACGCGCCAAAAACATCTACTAGCATGCAATGGGGCATGCGCAATTCCGAAACACTTTCCACTGATTCTCCCTAATTCAGCTTTGATCGAACTGTTGCAAATGAAATTCATTTTTTTGTAATCTTATTCATTTCTGTATAGAAGTGAGAAGAATTTATTTGTTGTCATTGACACAAAATATCGTACCAGACCTGACATGTTTATTGTATTACCGCCTTGGGAGTTAATTAATTTCTGCTCCGCGAGGCCAAGGGCACAAAAAACAGAATTATACAGTGCTACAAAACATAAATTTCGCTGTTAAAACGCTTTTAGATTTTTCTTCGCTATCTCATGACTTACTTGTGGCTGACTGTTCTTCCGAGATAACTGGATTTCTCATTATCTTATCTTAGTCAGGTATTCCTGATCTTATTTACAAAAGCTATGTGAAAAGACAGGTTTGTCGTGTGCAGGGTAATTTTCAAGCTGTGTCAATTCTTCGAGAATTAAACCCTCATACTAAAAAAAAAAAAATTTACAGAAAGCTGTTGTATAATATAGAGCGCGTGCTTATGAAGGTATTCAGCGCATTCTTGATACTGTTTCAATTCAGTAGCTGACGACTTATTTAGTGAAGCAGGAGTTATTTGTAAATTTTTCAATAAACACAGTGACTGGTTTGTGGTCGATGTTAGTAATCTCGAGTAAAGCTGATTTGCCTTTTTATTGCAATTATTTCTAAAAGTTTTTAAGGCTCGCTGATCTTGAGCTCAAACCACCCACGTTAGATATTTAGACATTTTGCTTCGCATGTACAACACATGGTTTGGCTTGCCAGTGGCTATACTCACCTTCTTTGGCATTTTGACATAGCACGTCTTTGTTATTCGTTACCTCTTGCACTGAATCTTCACAAGATCTTCCGTTGTCTTCTTTCTTGTCCATCATCTCCATATTGTATTAGACCGTTTAGAATCGTTGAACGAACTAGTCAGCACTCTTAAAGTGTAGTGCTATATATACTGAGACTATTACCGGAGCCAACAGTCTATAATTAACAACCTGTAGATATATATATGTGTGTATCACAAGATCGCAAGTGTTATTAACCGGCAAACAATGCCCACAGGCAGTGGATACCAAAATGTCTGTGTCTGGAGACGTGCTGCTTCTTTTCAGCTGTTTTCATCTGCTTTTAACACATGTTTGTGTGTTTTCAGCATTGCTTCAGGCGCCAAGCGTATGATATATCGGATCATTTCGCGAACAAGGTTGGCGCACTTTAGTCGGATAGGCCGCCGACCGCATCGATTTCCCGCCAGAACATATGGCACTGCCAGCAGATATCACTAGTCATGGCTTTTTTAACCAATGGCTTTTCTTTTGTTATAGAATTCCTATAATCTACACTCGTTAGGAGCGAAAGAGGGCTCTTAGATCATTTTGTTAAGGGCGCTCTTGGGTTGAATTACGCAGAATATTCGTCTCTTGGCTCGTCTAGCGGCTACCAACCCTGAGGTGGTTAAGTTCTCCTTAGTTTAGAAAGCAGGTTATAGCTTTTATATTTTTGACTGACATTCACTGAACACCTGGTCAGGCTGATCTCTTTGAAACCATGTTTAGATATTTTAGCAAGCCGGCTCATCAGCCAGAAAGCAGCTGTTTCTTAAAAGCACGAAAAATATTTCACTGTAGGCGAGTCTAGAAATAAAACGATCTTGACTATTTGAGGCATATTCAATTAACATATTTTCGTCGTTAAAAAAAAGAAACGTGTTTCGCCAGTTAAGCTGTGAGTTTTTACGTGCAAAGTTGTAACAAAAAAGAAGAATCGAAATTTGAATCACGTTATAGAAAACCAATTCAGTGGTTTTTAATTGATAGCTTCCTTGGGAATATTTTTTTACAACATCACGCAAATCCACAAGTTTTATTCAGAAAAATCACATGATAAATGCATTAGCTCATGAAGAAAACACTGACGAGTACATTTCATGCCCGCTTTTTTCACACCAAGATCGTTTCACAAGCTTAACTATCCTCAGCCAAGAGTTTAGCGGGAAACCTCTCGCAAATTCTCAGTTTTATTACAGTTCCACTGTAACGAAAGTCTATTTTGTTATCGTGAGATCGTTCAGCTGAGTGGAGTCTTAAGACAACTTGCCGGCAAATGATTCAGACAAAATGTCCGCCACTGAGTAAATTCCATCTTAACAAACTGACCCTGAATGGGTTTCAGACGCACTCAACGCATGTCCTCTTTGACAGCTAACTTGTAACACTGTTCTCTACTTGGGAATGTTAGCTCAACTGCACTTTTGTTTTCACATATATAATCTGCGTTTTACTGGCATTTTACATTGTTAGCTGTCTAGAATATATAGCTGTTAAGGCTGTCCAGCTAAGGGCGCAAACATATGCCACAGTACAGATGCCATATGCAGAGTAGTACCAGTTTTCGGTAGTTTGATCTGCAAATATATTTCTCAGTTTTTTGATGAAATTTATGGGTTATAACAGAAATGATATCTACAAGTTGAAGACACAGTCATTAAAGCTTATCCACGTTTCCAAGGCCTCCTGGAAACCCCGAGACTTGAGTATACCCAAAATGTTCTCCCGATAAAAGAGTCCAATGATTAAAGAACATTTTATGTTTCTTTAAACAAGCAGACTTTTTTGTCTGATTTAATCACGTACAGGCGCGATTCCACTTTCATGCTGACATTTTTTTCGACTTCATGCGAGTTTGCGGTTTCGGCTTTTCATATGCAAAGTTCGATGAAATGCTCAAATAATTGACAGCCTCTGAAGAAATTAGGGATAAAAATAGACCTCGCTACATTTATAAATAAGACAAAACGGATTAGAAGAAACCTTATTGAAATTACTAGTTTCAAAAGCGACTCTTCTACAGCTTATCGAACTCAGCTCTGTCCAAAACTAGCTTGCTATCAAAGAGGTTACCGTTTTGTTCAACACCTAAAAACATGCATAGTCTCTACAACATAATGCGAACAAAAGTCAGGAACGCCTATGAATAAATTCCAGAGAGCCAGAAGGGAAAACAACTCGATCACTCGCCAGACAACAAAGCAACGCTGGGAAACTTTGTTTAACCACTGGGACCTTCTTAAAAATATACTGAAGCTGTAACTTAACAATTTCCTCATATCATCAAATACCAAAGAATACGCCGTAGGCCGTAGGTGTGAAAATCAAAGGAATTGTCAAATATGCACTCTTTACTTCATGTACGCTGATCACAGGGTGTAGACGTCACTGTTGCTAAGTCGTTAGATCTGTACTTTTGTACATGAAAGAAACGTTTCGCACACGCTATTGTCAATGTGTGTTTACTGCTGCTTTACAATAGCTTTGCGATACAAGCCAAGCTTTTAAGGCAAGCCTTGCCATTTAGCTATTTTATATCAGGCAAACAAACTGCCAAAGCGCCCTTTCTCTTTCTATGTCTTAGGAGGAGAAGGTCACGTGATTAATGTAAAAAGCTTGGCGAAGTATAAGAATAACGTCACGAACTTGATTGATTTCCTCGTCAAAACTGTCAAACCGACGCATTATCAGTTCTTACAGTCGTAAAGCTTTCTAGATAACAGAAGAACACAGCTTAAGGACGCCAAATCGCGCGTGGGTCGTTAGCTCTGGAACAACCATTAGTCCGACAGACTTGGCATTGTAACGCGTCGTTTTAGATGTCTTGAGCAAGAAGGATGCAAAAGTGATGAGTTTCATCGAAAAAGGCTAATCGGTTTTCTTCACAAGTTTCTTACACATTTTGATCAATTAAAACGAAGAGAAAAACACTCGTTAATGCTGCGACGAATTGAAAGTGCGCACCGCACACCAGCCAACAATAGCGCACGATTTCACGGTTAAATTACTCAGCTCTTTTAATGAAACACAGAATAGCATTGGATTACTTATGCATAGACAAAATAATTTGATGTTTTTAACACGACAGCACTCTGCGGACAAAAGCTACACAACGTGCGCGACAGGTGCTAACGTGCCGTGGAGAGGCTAAGTGAAAATATCAAAATTCAAATTGTGTTCTTGTTTCGCAGATTGTTCCGTTTATTGTTGAGAAAATTTAAGCAACTATTCGACCAGTGCGCTCGTTGGGGACTCCATGCGACTTTTCGCTAAAAAAATACAACTGAACAATACAGTTTTATTTGTCTGAAATTAGAATGATAAATAGTTGCCTTTGTTTTACAGATACTGTCGTTCAAAAGAGCTGATCTATCAAACTACTCTCCCAGTTTAGTCGAGTATAAATTAAATCAATATCTTTCTGCTCGGAAACGATGAATTTTCTTCTTCAAATTTAATACAAGCGACTGAAAGAATTCATGTTTAATTTAGTCTCACTGGTGTAACGTAGACGGTGGATTCTCCACGCCGTGACACGAAGCCAGAAATGCTTGGTCACTTCTCATGAACACAAAAACACATAAACATCGCAAGTGAAAGAACAGAAATTAGTATTCTTGTAGCAATTACAAGTTGAGACATTTTTGAAGCTCTGTTTATAACTAAGCATTAATATTAGGGAACCTGTTTATTTTCATCACAGATGGTTGCTTGCATGTATTTACACCGAACATAACTCACTTGTAAGGCTTATCATTGAATCCAGCATTTTAATTTTTTTTTTTTATCGCGAACTCTAACTGAAGTGTACAGTCAGAGCCAGTTCTGCCGTAGATAAGAGTTTGTTCCCCGATCGTGCGATAACTAACATGTTCTACCTGTGTAATATTAACGTCAGACAAGTTAAGTCGTTCCCGTATCGTGGTGAATTAAGAGATACGACAAGTATCACACGGAACGTTCTAGATAGCATTTTCCAATTAATTTGCCGACAAGTTGTTGTAGATTCGCAGTTGAGCCCTTACAAAACTAAGAAATGTAACACTATGAAGTTTGTCTGTGTTGTTAAAATTGTACCATGGCAAAATTGTAGTTGACGGTTTAATGGAATGAACTTTTATCTCTGAGGAACAGGAAAACCACGTCTAAAATAACCCTGACTATCTTATCTGGGATAAAAACAATTTTGCTGAACTTGCCTGGGCAAAACCTCACGCACGCAGTTATACCCTTAAATTTATCCCTAAAAGTTCAATCAGAAATTTGACCCAACTGATAGAGGGATACCTCCTGTGCTGACATTTCGTGTTCTGATGGCAGCAAAGTCCTGCTTAAAGATTTTTCTGTTCTGTGCAGGTAAAACCTGTTAAACCTGCTAGTTTAGAGGAAAAATATTCACTGACATCCGCACGAGCGACCACAGTCAAAAGGCGTGTATTTTTTCAATTTCGATATTAAACATAGCATATTTATTGACCCAATATTTACGTAACCATTTCGTGCATGAGTGTCTCAGCACATCCTATGCGTGGGTCATGCTTTCTGTTTAACTAGTAGATATTAATTAAACCGCTGAAACTTCTTATGGCTTTTAGTATCACCCGTCAAAGCCCCTTGCAGTAAACCCTTTATCGTAAACTGAGGTGTCTTAACCAAGAGAAACTGAAAGTTCCATTCCAGTACTTCGCCATCACTGTACTTTCCTTTCAATCACAATATTTTATCACTAGATAAGAGGTGTTTGTTTTCTCCACAGAGATTCCGTGAAAGCAAAACGAAACTCGCTTGCTAGCGTGTTTGTACACCTACGCTGTGTTGTAATTCATCGTTGCCTTGACATCGGTGGATTCGTACAAGCATGTTCAACGCTTGGCCGCTCCACCGTTAACTTGTAAATCAGTGGTAATAAATAATTTCGTACACCTTGTTGGCGACCTTAAAAGCCGGTAGCTTTCACGGGACCTAACTCGAGGAAACCCAAAGTGGGCGTATAAAACAGATATCGAAAACTAATCAAATAACTTTGTTTTTTCACTGGATGGAATATTGTCTTAATACCCTTTTAGCACAGCGTGTTGCCAACCCTCTCACTTACTATTAGTTAACGGCGTTTGGCCGTCACAGTCTGTTAATAAAAAGCTTCCTGCGATAAAGAAAATATAGCCGGGCTTTTGACAGTCACCAACGAATTGGGATTAATCAGCACTTTTTGCAACTAAACACTTCTCTCGAAACAGGATACGATAAAAGGGGCGGATTTCTTTTAATATTTCCTTGGCGAGGTTCGCGACTTAAACCTGACTAAAAATACGGAAGCTTTTTCTCTTTTGCATTAAAGTTTCTTATCGCATAAAAAAGGCGCGCTTATCCCATAGCACAAGGTACCTTCGTGGTGACTATCTTAATTTTTTTTTTTTACTACTAGTTCCCTGAGTGACGAGGTCAACGCAACATATCTTAGTTGATTATTGGTTTTATTCTCAGCACCTACCTGACAGGAAATGTATCGAATATAGTTGGGAGAAAATCGGAACAGATCTAGTACACGGAAGGCCCGGAAATAAAGCTGAATTGCAGGTTTGAAAGCACATTTGAAAAAGAACCATTTCGAGATAAAGATCGCTGTAGATTTGCTTTTAGGCTAAGTGCACATTAATGCAAACTATACTAGCTCTGAAAACAACGTGTTTTAATCTGAAATACAGCACTTAACTTTCGACAACTGTGAAAACAAATATAAGTCCCTTTTAAGCCGTAAAAGCATTGCTTTTAAAACCTTAGCCGAAAGTTTAATTAATGATCGCCAGCTTCTAAACAGTGTGCAAAGGCAGAGTTTATATCGCTCGTAGAGCCCCGACCAAAAGTCGATACGGGATTTACTGCATGGTTGTTTTATCTTGCTATTTTCCTTGTTTTGTTTGAATTCTGGATGTTTCCTTTGTAGTCGATATACAAGTAATTCACCATACTGAAAACTTGGCAAATATTTTTCTTAGTCCCTCCATTAGCAATGAATATAATATTACCTTCTCTTTTACGCAGCGACACATTTTTAATCAACGTAACATTGTTATTTAAGTACACAATTGCTTGGAGCGCCCCGCCGCCATAATCTAACATTTTTAATATCTGCTGGTTGATAATTTCAATTTCGTGCTGTTAAAAGCGGTGTTATTAATCACACAAGTTTGATAGGAGAAAAAAAGAATTAAAATGCGTCTTGCTGATACACTAGAATAGCTCAAATGATTGCAAACGTCTTCTCGCAGCGTTTTTTAATAAATTCCCGTCCATTCAGACTGCGAAGTGTCAGAGAAATAGATTACTTGAAAAGCAAACACATAAGATTGAAAGCCACGCAAAAACGTGCACTTTTACGCCCATAAATGGCCTTTCTTTGCAAGAGAAAGCGTTCTAAATGCAATTATTTGACTGAAAATTCCACACAGGAGCAACCCTCAAGCCAATCGCAGGAGTTAGTTGTTATTGAAAATGCATACAATATTAAACTTCCATGCATGTTTAATTAATCCTCAGTCACAGCTTAATCAAAAAGGCCGTGTGTCGCCATCTTGTTACTTATTATGATGTGGTTTTAGGACTGGGAGCAGAAAAACTCGTGAAAATATCCATAAAGTTTTGGTGCCTCAAACGTGTCCTTTCAAAGAGATTATTGCGCGTTCCGAGATCAAATCAGAAAGCTTTCAAAGCTATCGGCGAACTTTCAAATGACAAGTCTTACATTGGTAGGTCAACCGGGAATGAAAAATTGGTTTCACTTCGACGCTTAGTTTGCGACAAGCAGCATATTAACAAGCGAGATGCTGTCATCGAAAATATCAACTTCTGGGAAGATAGCATTACTGCTAAATTACAATTCACCGTCTGTTATCGCTGAGCTATCACTTCTTACCGTTTATTTCAGCAGACATTGCTCGGAGCTTGAATTTTCTCGGTCGATGTTTGCCGTCAGAACTGACTGATCCTGTGTGTATCCGTCCGTTTCAACACTACGGAAGCAATAAATGAATGCGATTTGAAGCCTGCAAAAAGAAAGCAAGAGAGATTCATTAGTGTAGAAAGGCTTAGTAATATTACAATAAACTTTGTGAATCTGTGATCGGTCAGCATTCTGTGCTCACCCTCACAGTCTCTCCTGCTTCGAGATTTGACGCGAGCACTCCGCGCGAGGACCTTGAGAAAAGTGGGTTCAATTTTGAATTTGAGCCCTCTTGCAAAACAATCGTGCGGAGAAGTTGAGAAATTTGATAAAAGTAAAAGCTACTCTTACGTTATCAAAGATGCCCCCACAAGGAGATTAGCATAACACTAATGAAATTTTATTAAATTGAATGCAGTGTATACTATTGATTAGGCCATGTTCCCTACTTTTCAAATAGCCTTTTAATTATTTAACCGGATCTGACCACAAACCCATGTAAATTGAAAACTGCCTCGGGAGCTGTCGCTAATTACGAATACCAAAAACAATTGTTTTTCGTTTTTTTTCGAACGAAATTAAACGGAGTTTCGCGCTAACGAACAATGATCACAATGCAGTCGATTAATTCCTCTTTGAGGCGTAGAGTGTAGATGGCAAGTTAGTTAAGGAATTATTCACAACTCTGGACAGACCCCGCGACTGGGCATACGCGATAAAGCAAACAGAGTTCGCTCGCTTGCGTTCAATTACACCCCATTCTTTAATTGAAATGTATAAATAACACTTAAATCTCCTAAGAAGCAAAGGTAAATATCGTATTTCTTTACACGTTCCTTCATTAACACAGAAGCATTAAAGTTCTTTCTGACAAGAGTGATAAAAGTTGCCCAGACATTTGAGACCTTTCTAGTGATAAGAGTTACCAGAAAGAAATTATCGAACATAACTGATAACCGCGTTGCTTTGGGCTGGTTCCATTTTGCGTTGTTTAATTAATCCCGACAAAAATAAGCCATTTACTATTTTTCTGTTCCCACTTGTTAATTACCTGATGGCTGGCCAACCTTTCGCGAGTACAGTAGAAAGGGAAATTAAAATTTCTGCTGGCTTGCTGTGGCACGTTCATCAATCGACGCTTTTCAATTACAAACCGCGAAATGAAGATCTTGTTTGTTTTGTTTTCCGTTCGCTACAGCTCAATTTGCTTTATCGTTCGCCAGCCCAAGACCTGGCAATTTTGGTCCTAATTGAAAAATAAAAGCGAAAAGAAGTCTGACGTTCGTCAAAATTTATCGCGAGCTCTTGTTTACTTTTCCAGCTCTAGTAAAATGTGTTTCGCTGTCCAAAGTTGCGACCTTTGTGAACGTACAGCCTTACAATCCGTTTCGGGGTTAAACCACACTCCCGCGAAAATATTTTTCGCTTTATTCTGTCAGGCATTATTAATTTGGTCTGAGGACAGGGAGAATGAATTTTTTAATAATGAGGAAAAACTTTCGCAGTGTACTAATATCTGGAAAGCTTTCATGCCATTAACAGAATAACGCTTTTATTTCGTTCCCTCTGCCGGGTCAACGTTTATGAAGTCCTCATTAACAATTAACATGTTTCGCGGGTAAATTGCAATCAGACAAAGCTAAAATACGCGCTCTAGGTACAATTGAATAATAAAAGCAGTTGAAGCCAACCTGTGTTAAGGGTGGTTTTCCCTTTCCTTTGACAGTGACTGGAAGATTCACTTATAGTGAACAAGCCTTATTTTTGTCATTGTTAGATGGCTAAAAGCCTTATTGGTTTAAAATATTTCATTGATCTGTGTCACATTTACGATAGTTAATCCAGAAAGAAAAAGACAGTGAAGAGAAAAAGACTCCCTTGTTTGCCGTCAAACAGACTTATTTATTTGAGCCTTAAGCTGGATGTTGTATTAATTTTCACTTTCAATGGCAAGATAACATCAGAAGGACAAATGTAATTTAATTCTGACATTTCTCAATTGGCTCGACAATTAATGGGTTTCCTGGTGACACAGTACGGCTCAAACTTGTTAATTCCTGTGAATACGTCGTCAGAAATTCATTTTTCCGAAATGAGAAAAAAATATATATGGCAGGGGGTAAAATGAAATTATATTTGCTAAGAGCATACGGAGTTCTGTCAAGGATGTTTTGTCATTAATAACCTTTAACTGATGAAATTAATAAATGGAATTTATGTTATCGCTATTTTGGTGAGAAAGTAAAACAATTATTCTACATTAATATGCTTTTATAGAAATAACGTTCCATTATTATAACATGACAAAAGGGAACATGCTACATTTGAAATACTTTCTTCTGCTAAAACACACTTTAACTCTCGGACCGGATCTCGTTTAGAAAGAGGCTACCGTCGCCATTGGAAAGAAACAATGGACGTGAAAATAATCTTTCACTTTGTAATGTCAAGAGCGCGGCAGAAATTTTAATTTTGGTGATTATGGGCCAACATTTTCTATGATTGCATTTTGCTTAAGGAAAAAAAAACCCTTAATATTAGAATCTGGTTAAGATTCAAAAAGCTTCTGCACATATATGACATATTCAGAATATACATATCAGTAGAATTAACGGGACGAAAAATTTTCTGCTGGCAGAAATGTTTTAAATTGAAGGGGTGGCAGACTGTCAAAAATTTCATTTCAGTAATGGCTTCTGGTCTTCAGGATTAATTAGTTAAATGTGAATTTCTTTTCGAGCCAGAACACGAAAAATAAGGTGTAAAAAAATTTGAAGGTGAAGACCAGCTCTCTTTCTTCTTCGTCTGCTACTGGTTTTATAGTGAAATCAGATCGTCATGTCTGAAATTAAAAGGCTTGCCCTCAAAACCGAGCGCTCGATCGATCGTAATGAGTAAACAAGCTCATAATTCCTAACGCCAGAAGGACACCTTTTTCCTCAGTTTTGAACATGTTTTTGAGGCCGGATCGCATAAAATGTTTCTCAAAGACAGGATCACTTTAAATCCTAAAAAGAATACGATTAAAGAATTGCACAATTAAGCTATTTGCTTGAAGTCTAATTGTGGGCCACTTACCTGAAGTCTAACGGGAGTGAAAATGTTAACGACAAATTTACAATTTCGCTCTAATCAAATGCGAGTGTTAATTTCTTTAAAACAATAAAAGTACCACTAAGAGGATGGTTTGGTCGTCGTTAAACTTGATTAATGACAAGACAACGTCATCGTTAAACTGCCCGGAAAGACAATCAAAGATTCACTAAAATGTCTCCTTTTGTGATTGTCGAAGTTCCTTCGGCAACTTTTAATCGTATATCAGTCATCTGTTTTCCTTGTGTCTTAAAAATTATCCGTTCTATTGCAGTTGGATTGATCAAGTTTCTGATAAAGCAAAGCACTTTGCGTTTGCCAAGCTGACGTCAACCTGATGACTCATCAAAGAACACAAGAGGTAAAATTTGTACCAATCCAAATGAGACAAAGGGGCATGGGACCTAATTGTTCATGGGCGCCAGCGGCCATCCTCTTAGACGTGTAATGAATTTTTCTCCGAATAAAGTGACTTGAAGTGAATCTAACCGAGTTCAAATCAGAATTCCAGCTCGAGTTCAATCCATGAACGCAACGAGAACGTACACACAAAAGTAAGCTCCGATGAGAGATATTACACCATGTGGTGATCACGTGCCAACAATCAACAACTTAATATGAACTAAGGGAGATCCCTCTGAATTTCGCACAAGATGGGATGATAGTGGGCCCCCAAGTCAATAGTAAAATAGTCGCTTAGGAACAACAAACACTTGGTCATGGTTGAAAAGTCGCCTTATTTTAGCTTTTGATATCTGGACTGATCCCGATGTTTACAAGCTAGTCATTAAGCCAAGAGCAATGTACAGAATGTCATTACGCCGTTCGAAATCTGCATTGCGAAATAGCCCATGGGGCAGCTACTGACTATCACAAAAACAAGCAGGCTTTTTACATATTAGCAGAAACGCTGCTTTCTTGAAGCATTAATCATATGCATTTCTTTTTTTATGTCTTTGAATGTTTTGTTTGAGGGTTGGAGACCACAACTTTCGGGGCTCATCCATTGTTCCGTAGCATGAAGCCGGATCGCGTGTATTGCGCTACACCCCTCCCCCCCCCCCCCCTTCCCCTCCTTCTACCTGTTGGGGTTGCTAGTCCCATCGCAGGTTACCCAATAGAAGTTCTAGGTAGCAAATTTCTTGTGGGAAAGAAGCAACTGTAGTTCAACGCCCTAACCGATCAACTCCTTCACTTCCGATTCATGCAGTGTTCCCAAGACAATATCGTTAAATGCTGAGTGATGAGGTCTCGATTCTTTTCTGCTAGATAAACTAATTTCCATTGCACTGAAATAGCGAAAAAATGTTGCTTGAAAGAATCTTATGCTTTGCCAGGAAAGGTTCAATTGGAAGACTAAACTTTCTCCAAAAATTCTAATCAATGGTGCCTTTTTAATGCCTTTCTTAGACTCCAAGGATAAAAATAATAACTTTCTTTTCCCTTTATTAATGTTGCTTGTCCAAATGTAGGGGTAATTGGAAAAAGGCAATTTCAGTGAGGTAGAAACTAATTGGAAGATTGAGTATTTTGTGGTATTGTGGAACAAAACAAATTAGAAACAAGACATTACGATAATGAGCATTATCACAACAGATGGCTTTTCACGAAGAATATTTGTACTATTAAACTTACTGATGCATCGTACAAAAAAAAAAGAAAAAGAAAAGAAAATTCTTGCTGCGTTCAAAGACTGAGACTACATATTTAAAAGAATTAGATGCATGTGCTGAGTATATTGAACCAAAGGCAGCAATTATCAATATTGTTTTCGCCAGCTGCCTCTAATTAAATAAACTCATTTTCGTAGCAAAGTATTTAAAAATTGATTCCTATTCTACAGGAAAAATAATCGATGAAAAAGGACTGAACGTCAAATAGTTTTTGTTATTTCTCTTCTTGCGCCTTATTAAAGCGAATCGCTTTTGCTATCTTAGTCCAATTATAATTTTTGTTTTGTAAATTTTACTGAATCCCTACAGACTCAATCTTAGTAGAGGCAAAGGTCTCCCTTATTAAAATCATACAAACTTTATATTACTTCATAGAAAAGTGTGAAATAGTAATTTGCCAAGCCATTCACAGCAATGATAGTTTGAGTGATACCAAACAGTTCTAGGTCAAATATGTATTCCTAATCATCTTTCTACGAAAAAGAGTAATTTGGATTTATAAGGCTTTGGAGTAAAATTAGTTGAATGCCCAGTTCCTTTTATGAGGCAAGCCTGCAAGGAATCATGGTCTTACACGCCTGCGGAGAATCATGGCAAGTGTTGAGCTGCTGCATGGTTTTCTTCAACACGTCTTCAATGATTCCGTAAGCAAGGGTGTTGTCAAGAAACCTTGGCACTGGTAAATGGAACTATGGGTTGCCATCCCATCATTCCACACAACTAATTCGGAAGAATAGCTCTGCACTTGCACTAACGTCACAATATCCAAACAACCGCCATCTTGGATCCTGGCCATGTTCACGATTTTCTTGATTTTCTAAACAGGTGACTCAAAACAAATCGAATCAATCATATAATGCCAGAAGGTCTTAAACATATCAGTAGAAATTTTGGTAATTCGAGCCAGAAATTCCACGTTTCAAAAAACAAACCTGTGCCATGGAAGCAAGTTCAGGGTAAAATAACATGTCGTACCGAATAGGGCACGTTCGATATATCAACATTCTAACATGGCTTCGAGGCTTTCGGGACAAGCTTCTATATTTGGTGTTGTTTTCTTTGTATCCAGGTATCTTTTGGGAATTGAAAGACAAAAGAAACTTTAAAAATTTATAATTTTGACCCGAAAGCCTCGAAGCCATTTTAGAATATTGATATATCGAACGTGGCCTATTGTATGCAGATAGATTTCTGCGACAGTCGCAAAGTTTGGCTACGTTTACTTAAATGTAATATTTTTTATATTGACGACTTAACTTAGCACAGGCACCTTCCGCCCAGTCTCAATAGGTTTAACCAACTCAGACTTCATGAACATAAGTTGATTAGAAGATAAGTAGAGGGTCTAAGTATTGAGTAGAACTTAACACCGTCCTCTGATTGGCTACACTACTCACTATCTATTCTGTTGTAGATAATGAGTAGCCTAGCAGGGTGTGGTTGTTGACAAAATGACGGTAGCTTCTCTACCTTTTCGAAGTGTCTGCGAAGTGGATTTAGATAACGTTTCGAACGATTAGTAGATTTATATGCGTGATAATTGACTCGGGCTGTACTCTCGTCAGGACCCGTCAGCTATCACGCGATAGAAGTCTCGAGCTCATAATCTAATTGTTAACCTTTAGGATATTTTCTCACATATCATATTTTTAGTCGTAGCCGAGAATGGAAATTTGGTGGTATTCTTTTCAGTCCGTCTGTAATGACTGAATCATATCCAACGTTGTCCTTGTTGGGCGAAAGACATCACGTGTCTAGGAGATGCGAAAACAGAAGATATCAAAAAGCCTGTGAATGAATTATTTTATTCTCGAAAATGACCAGATAATAAATCAAACTGGTAAGGCTGATCAACCAAAAAACACCTAAAATGGCATTTTGTTTAATTTCATCTCGAAAAAGTGTATTTTCGATGTTTGCTTGCTTTCAGACCCCTGTTCAATACAATAAAGTTACCATGGTTTACATTTTTGAGATGTTTTCTCAAGTGAAAGATAGCCTGCTTGCTCGCTAGCTATGTGATAAGCATTTTTTTACATATCCGTTATACTTGTGCAAAAGGGCTAATCTCGTGATGTTTGATGTGAAAGGAACTAGAAACAAAGATATGGTGGACCTTGATAGTATGACTTGCAAGGCAATACACAGAAGGTTCAAAGAATAAAAGAACAGGTAGTCATCAGGGTGGAGCACTTGCCGGGTTTGGAAAACTGAAAAATGACTACAAGAAAAAGGAAAGACTTGTGTCAAAGGTAGGGGGAAACAGCGAAACAGGAGTAGTTTGCGTCTACCAAAGAATTTGAAACACGAAAGATAGTATCGCTGGCAAATCGTTTTATGGCAACTTCGTTTTGGAAAAGCCTCGATCAGTATAGGCCATATAAGGTTCGTCAGTTAATTATTTCGTTCGCTCATTTCTATCCATCTTCTTGTGGTGGCTGGAGTTCTATTTCTTTCTTCCAGCCACTGCAGCCACACTAAGACGAAAGCAATAACCACAATAACAAGGAATGGTCATTCAATCGAGAGTGGCTGGGGGCGCGTGTGTGAACTTCCCATGTTTTGCTCGTGAGGTCGAATGTTCTCCATTTATTAAAAACCGTTAAGCGGGGCGTCAAGTTCTACAACTGTTAAAAAATTACTCCAATTTATTGATTTAACGATAAACATAACTTTGCCAACAAAATAGACTCAGTAATGGATCAATAAACCCTCCTTCTATTTCATAAGAAAAACCCGAAATTACCATATACGGTATGTACCCGCTATGCTCATCTGTTCCGGGCTTGTCGCTTCCATATTAGCCTTTGTTCTCTTCTCCCACCAGATTCAATATCTCCTTGTCTGTCGGTTTGTAACAACAATGTTTAATTTGTTACAAACCTACAGACAACGTGATATTGACTTTCGCGGGATCAATCTATTAATAGTTAAGTTATTTTGAATATAACTTAACTATTAATAGATTGAAAATAATTATCACATTGGCGCGAGTAGAGCACATCACGACGGCGAGATTGACTCTGAAGTTACATGTAATGAGTCTCTTTGGGGTTTTAATGCATGCTATTTAAGAACGCGTAGTCTCTTTCTAAAATCCTTTTTAATTTCTGTTGTAAAAATTAAATTAAATAACTTTTTCTATCAATACCGTTGTAATCACTTGATTACCACGGACATCAAAATGTCTACTACAGCAATAACACTGATGGCGCTCAGGGTTTTTTATGAACGATATCGTATTCTTATTGCATGTAATTAATACCTATTAATAGCTGTTTATCATAAACTTGATGCGTTTTCTCTTAACAAAAGGGATGAGTTTTTTTTTCAAGTTTTCAAGTTACTCGAGAACGCTCATACTCTGGATGAAAGACTTTGGAGTCTTTCGTTTTCACTTTTAACAAGCGTTTTCGGTCGATGGAATCTGGTTGACATTAGCACTACGACCTTCGACGTCTGTCTCACTCAGCATGCTTTTTATTTTCATAGTCAATTAAACAGAAAATATTAGTTGGCGTTTAATTATTGCCGCCAGAGTTAGACATTCTTGCACGTTCGGTTTCTTCTCGCATAAAAAATTTGGCGCCTCGCAAATATTGAGATCCCTGTTGTCAGCTCTCTTTATAATCATTTTTGTAGCCAAAGAAGATACTTCTGTCGTTTTAGGTCTTTGTTCTACCCTTCTTTTTTATGTCAGCCACAAATTTGAATTTCAAATTGTCTATTTTTCGTAACGTTGTTTTGTCTAGGGGCTTAAATATCTGAACTATTTGCTTATTAGAGAGAATTGAAGGTTTGCTCGAGTAGGTTTTAGAGTGTGTTTAGAATGTGGTCACAATTCATTGTTTTTGGTCTGTCCTTGAATCAAAAGTGTCCTCGTTGATATCGTCTCAATTAGGCATTGCTCGAGAAAATATCATCTGCCTACGTTATACTTCTTAGCAATTAACCACAATATCATTTATAGGGTTTTAAAAGCAATTAAAAAATATATTTTGGCTACAGCCAAATCAAAGAGACTCTAACTGTCAGTTAGACAATCGTCTGTCCTAATACTATATGCGCCAAATATGTGTCCAAACTAATGCAGTATTTTTCCACGAAATCTATCAAAACGGGTCTTAAGAATCAACCATTCTATATTACAGGCATCCACATGATGACACTACCATTCCACCATACTCTGTTAGCGCGATCGATCTGTCGCTTGTCTTATACAAAACACTAATGCCATGCAGTTTGGTCGGAGCACATAATGGGGATGGAATCCGACCATCCATTCTGTGAAGGATGCTTTGCAAAATGGCGTGATTAGTCGGTTCTAGATGCATGTCTAGAACGTGTGGACAGACCCCTTCACAGTAATTGGCGGTATAACCACTCGGGGCAATAATCCAGTTCCACTTAAGCGTCTTGAACTGTACGTAAGCCCAACGGCGTTTACACCTATTGAGTGTACTTGAACGTCTTACACGGTTTCTCGTGGTCGTTGAGGCGTTTTGCGAAACGTTGTCGTCATCATCCTCTGGCACCATGCTATTATTGCAGTTCTTTAGCGTCTTTGACACTTTCAGTGAGTTTGGAGAGTATGTTACCAAGAAAGGTGCCTTTTTTCCATGTGCTCCAATACGAAAATCTGTCGGAAAAGCCTTGACCCCATCTACTGTTAAACTCAAGCCAAAGTTTTCTTCAGGCTTGTCTATCCAGAATTTTACCGCGGCCGTGACGTCCAAGCTGATCCACCGGCCGACTTTCTCCTTGTAACTTACAAGGTGGGAAGCAACAAGAACTCCACTGTTCCTGTTCTGGAAATTTTTCAGGCGAAGAACTCTGATCTTAAAATGCCCTTCTGTGTTTTGGCCCAGCGGTTTCTTCTTGTAAATCCTCAAATGAGCTTTCTTGACTTTTTCTCCGGCTGCTATAACAGACAAATTGAAGTAAAATCCATGATGTAGTGGCCCTGTATGCTCGCCATTCCCTGCGGCTGAAGAGGAAGAAAACAAATATGAGAAATCTTGGTGATATTTATAATTATTGTTACGAAACGTTTTATGGCTACCAACTACGTTCTGTAACTTATGAGATTCTCTAAAGAGCACTTACGTTCTCGGAAAAACACTCTTACTACGTCGGTCTCCCGTTGGTTTACACCAGTACGATGTAAAAGCGTCCGCTTTCTGTACAAGTTGAGAAGGAATCGTGGCACGGTCTCCCTTTGCTTTGACAGCTCTTGCGATTGAACGTCCCCCGAGTTGAATCCCCGAAGCAACGTGGAAGATTGACTGGAAATCTTATCAGATATCTCATGTGAAAGGCAGAATAACAAACTGAATATAACAAATCTCGCAAACATAGTGTAGTGTCATTCGATTACGCTGTACGTACGGAATGTTGTTTTCGAGTTGAGAGATGTGCGGGTTTTAGAGCTCATGCGAATACCGCGTACCCTATATATGTCGATACCAGCTCTCTTTCAAACAGCCCAGTCGTCTTTTGGACGAGTAATTTATAGATAGGCGAGCGGCTTTCTTTACATCTTTTACAGTTAAGTTTAACCCATATCAGAGGTGAATATTCATGTGATGTTTTTCAATAATGATATGACAGCTCTTCACGGTCCACTCCACATACTTGAATAGATTACTTTTAGCTCTCGTGGAAGTTTGTAGAACGGTCGCAGGTGCGGCGGAAATTCATTCACATCGAGACCAGCCCTGTCCTTTAAAACTATTCTTGTTTATTACAAAAGAAAATATAACACAATAATGAAAGGAAGGGCGCGGTGATTGAAGATCGTACAAGAAGGAATAGAAGTGATGACTTTGTATTTTCCTGAACAAATCTTTCCCAGATTAGGGCCTTGTCTACTTTCATGCAAATTTCCGAGACAAAATATGAGAAACGAATAATTCTAATTTCGTGCTGAAACACTAATCACGAGTCATTTTAGAGCACTAATGCATCTTCCATTGTTTTGAACCAGTGATTATTTCTAACAACTGACCAATTTCTCAGTGTATATAAATGGAACAACGGACCATTGTTGTCGTCGCCAAAGTGTAACCAGCTTAAGAGGCCCTTCTGCGTTCCACCTCGATGACTCCTCTATTCAAAGAAAATAAAACGAATGGGCGTACTTTATGGGAAGCGAATTACTGTGAACTGTGAAGTGTGTTTATTTTTTTCTTTCACAATTTTACATCAGTTGAATTTGTTTGCGATTTCGCTTGTAGAACCCCTTGTAGCTTCTTGTTTTCTTTCGCCTCTGAACCAAACTTCTTTCCTTTCCTTCTTTCCTTTCTAACCCACACTCAACAATCATGCACAGGTAAATGATCTCATTAATTTCATACTCATTTTATCAATTGTAAATAGTTTTGTTAATTTTAATTTATTTTTAGTGTCCCCATTTAGTGGTTATTTACTGCTACTTTAGTTTGACACTTAAATAAAGGTATTCCTTCCTTCCTTCCTTCTTTCCTTCCTTCCTTCCTTCCTTCCTTCCTTCCTTCCTTCCTTCCTTCCTTCCTTCCTTCCTTCATTCCTTCATTCCTTCAAGTTTCATAAATGTAATTTTGCTTATGCTCAAAGCCTCTTGTACTATTTGGACACAAGACGCTAAATTGAAGGGAGGGCATAACTTACTCCAATGTACATTGATAACTTCATGCATCGATAAGTTCTGCGATCCGAAGATTTCATTTTAAACCATACCAACTATATTCTATTTCAAAGCTTCCGTAACTGAGATGCAAACATGCCAAGAAATACAGTTATATGTGCTGTAATCAGCTGTTATGATCTAAATGCGGAAAATTTCGATAATGTTACATGTAAACCACGGTAAAATATTTCATTTATCAAAGCTCAGAACATCCATACTATGGTGAACTGTGCTTGATTGCGCTGCCTTGAATCTGGCTTCAGTACTCCACATCCAGTGCAGACAGTTTAGGTGCACTGGTGCTAGTGAATTGTCGAGTTTTGAAGAGCTAGTATTATCAATTATTCTCATGAGAGATGCCTTATGTAATAAGCTAAATTATTCCTGTATTTTGATTGCTTCTTACATATGATCTATCAGAGGACAAACGTAAACAATATGTGAATGACGTCATTGACATTTTTTGTTTCTTTATTATATAAACTAGATAGATTCCATGTTGCCCTTCGTCTCAAAGAAGACGACGTTGCGTAGGACGACGGCTGGAAAAAATGAATTTATATTTTACCTTTGAATTTCGCAGTTGTCTAGAACTTACATGTGCGCCGAGTGGTCTAAAAACCTACTCAAACTAATGATGTAACGCCAGCGAACCCAGAAGAAAATACGAAAAATGATCCGTTCAATTCAAAATACGCAAAACTTGGTCATTTCAAGTTTTTGTTTTGCAGAGGACGGTTACGCCTTTTGTTTGAAGACGTTTTCATTGCCGTTGCCGTCGTGGTTTGCTTAAGCTCCCCAATAGAACGAAGATGACGTCAAATGTGGTGAGACCTCCATGCACAATCTCTTGACGGCTCGAGGGCCTCTTTTTTGTTTTTACCGCATGTTGATGTAACTGTGACCTGTTACTTAAGAGCGCACGGCAACATGAGATTTATGGGCTAATTTTACCACAGGAAACAAATATAATAATAAAATGATGAAAACCGTATTGGCCTGAAAAAGTGATCAGCAGATCCAGAGAACAGTGTTCGGAGAAAATACCCAAGATCTGGATGATTCAGTCCGACATCAATAACTTCTGCGATAAAACAATATTGATGCTGCCATCCGTGCAAGGTTACACACAATGATTATACGTTTGAACTGTTCTCGGAATTAAAAACACCATGATATCGAAAGAGAGGCAATTGGAAGCTTTGTGTTCTGAACTGTTTACCCAAAGACGTTTATGCATTTTAGAGGCTCTCAGTGAGGGAAGGTATCCAAGGCTTCCTTATAAATTTCAAAGCTTCTCGTTTCGCAATTTGGACTTAATTCCCTTATGTCACTGTCATTAGTTTGTCATTTCACCCAACGACTGTCGTTAATAACGCAGGTATACAGATCAACAGGAGCTTTTCGAGCATCTTGTCATTGCGACTTAATAGAGGTGTACTATTATATTTTGTGAAAATTTTTCCGCCGACAAAAAGTTCACAAAGGATAAACCGTAGTTAAAACAAATCTAAATACTATGCCTGAAGGAGGAGGGGAATCCGCACCTTCTTCATAGCTTTAAGAATATTTTTAGCAATGCGAATGAAACGAATGAAACTTGGAAGATATATAGTACGTCCAAATTGAGAAGATGTCATAATATCACGTGGGAATTACGTCATCATTTTAAACACACACCATATTGGATTCCCCATCTTAGATTGCTCGATTTTTCCAAAACGCAAGAAAATCACCCAAAATCTCAAAGCTAATTACAGTCAATATCACAATACTAAAAGAACAATAATTATAAAGAAAACAACTGCATTGAAGTTAAATTTTGTTAATAAGAGCAAGAAGATTCCAAATTTGGAAAAAATGAACGTTGAAATGCGGTTGTCATGGGAACGGAATATGTCCAAAACTTCACCGACGCTAACGAAATGCATGCTCCTTATGGTATGCGCACAAAGTGTCCTAATTCGAAAGAAGTCACCAAAACACGCATATTTCTGTCAAATATGATCGAATTAATATGGAAATGAAACTTTGGGTTGCTTATCATAAAGATTATGCATCTCCTAGACAGGGGCGGAATTTTCAGATGTAACCAGGATTGCACTCTAATTAACCATTAGATTATTCGCTCTCGATTTCTATGAGTTGATAGTTGATGACACCGAAGGCCGTATCAACTATCACCTCAAAGAAATCAAGAGCTAATAATCTAATTGTTTTAGTAGAATTCTAACTGAAATTAACGCAAATAACGGTTTCCAATTATTTTTCTACGCATTATTAAACTTTACGCTTTAACAAAATCGCACGGATTGAATTTGCATTGGAAATTTGCAGTTGTTTACGCGCGCGCACCTTTTTTTTTTTTTTTTTTTTAATAATTTCAAGTTTTTAAAGTCAGGAAACCATTAATGTCGATCTTTTAGTCTTCTCAGGAATTTAATTATCTATTTACGTTTAAACTTTCTTCCAAACGATAAACGATACAAACGTCGCATATCGTGGACGCCCCACAGCCACTGCACTCTAATGGCTGTTAGTATACGAGTAGTTCAGCTAATCAGATTGCAGCATTTGCATTAGTATGCTAGTAGAATTCTACTAAGGTAAGTTATTACAAATGTTAAGGTCAGCGCGGGCATCCCCCGCCCGTTCCGCGGTCTGAATAGCTTGGAAGCTGTGGGACTTTTCTGGTCATGTGATTTAACTTCTATGGCAACCATGTATTCAAAGGAGGTTTTTTTTTTGCCGGACTAAATTTGGAGTTTTTTCAAGTTTAAGTTGTTTTGAAATGTTTGGCTAGATTTGGATTTCATAAATATTTTGATGCTAAAAACTTTTTAGCTATTGCATCTTCATATTTAATATGACAGACGTTTCACGTCAATATTGCATGATAGTGCGCTGGACAAAACTGTTCTGGATCGACGTTTTACGACCAAAAATCAAAACAAGCAAAACGATGCAAATAAATTTTTGATTGACTTAAACCTTAGTAAATTCCACATATGGAAACTTGTTTTCATATAGATCACGCAAGGAAGACTTGCGCTACAACGTATCTAAATTTGCGTACTGAATCACAAAAGTAAGGAAAATTGCGCGATTTCTGGGAAAAAATAGTTTTGGTTTACATCGACATCGTAGTGTTAGACCAATGCTGTTGTGCGAAGAACATCGTCACTTGTTTATGGATTTTTTTTCACAAATTCGACGAGATGGCATGAAGGAGGCCGGAGCGATAATCCATCTAAACAACACTGTAATCCTGTGATATATAAGCGGTGTAAAGAGAATCGAAGATTCAAGTAGTGATGCTGCCACTGAAGGACCGCAAAATACCACAAGGCAAACCAAGCAAAGTTAATTCAAGCTGTTATGTGAGAAAATGGCAAGCTCCTGGTAGACGAGCCCAGAAAAAGGTCTGAAAACTTTCCTAAAAGCACAAATACCAGTGTCTGAGGTTCTTAGCCAACAGCGCCTTAACACAGCAATATCCGTTGTGCATTTGTGGCTTGTACGGAGGGCGAGCTAAAGGCAGCCATTTTCAAAACGTGTGGAAGACCGATCCTTGGCAAGAACGAAGATCAGTTTCTGAAGATAGTATTGTATTTCAGTGACCAATAAGTTGTAAGTCTTTCTCATGCTTTCTTGTCAAAATCTTGACAAAAAAAGCACCAGCACGTGAAGAGTTTCTTCTCAAAACAACCGTCCAAATGTGACTCTTCTTTCTCAGAAATTACGTGATTTTGCATACTTTTGTGACTCAGTTACATACCAAATTTGGACAAGGTGTAAAGCAAGCCTTTCTTGCGTGATCCATATAAAAATAAGTTTCCCTGTGTGGAACTTAGTAAAGTTTAAGACAATCACAAAATTATTTGTGTCACTTTGTTCGTTTTAATTGTTTGTTGTAAAACGTCGATCCAGAACAGTTTGTCCAGCGTATATGACTTCACAAGTGACACGTGACTTTCTCAAGAGAAAACAAGTTTGGATGTTTTGCACGTAATATAATGTTGACTTCTTTTGATTACTCCTTACTCTTTGAGAGGGGAGACATGGGAGGGGGATCTCAAAGTACAAGAACACCCCCTCCCCCTTACCCAGGCTCGCAAAGCGAAAAAGCCAGTTAAAACTGTTTTATCAGAAGAAAAAGATTTTCTCAGCTGACGAAACTCAGATGGATTTTAAAACAATTTTCTTCGCTGATCAAAATCTCTTGAGATCATTAAGCGTTTTCTTCAGCGGTCATAGGTTTTCGACTTGGACCCTCTATTCCAAACACACATAAAGCTGGATTGAAATCCCTGCTACCGGGCTTTTTGCATGGTCGTGGATGGAAAAATAGACGACAGAGTTAAGCTGAGCTAGAATGGTCCAAAGTTAAACATTCTGTTTTATCAGTTTTACCATTTAGATATATTTCGTTTGTGGCTACTGAACTGAATAACGCATAGCTGAAAAGCTAATCAATTAACCAAAACTTTCTTGTTATCTCAGTGTATTTCAATGTGTATTACACCCGCTTTCAGTGTTACTTGCATAGGCCACATCTTTCGACATGCCATCTTTCGACCTGCTAAGTAGCCTGGCCTACTTAGAAAATGTAAGCACAACGGACTTCTTTACGGTCGAACTCGAATTGTAATGATGAAAGATTGATTTATTTGACATCAAATTAAGGTTAGGAGTATCAAGAAGTCATTCTAGCAGAAATAAGTCGATTGTTGTGAATGTTTACACGTTGCGAATATTAAGAGTGGCAGCGGCCCAATTTCACCGGAAGTCACTATTGAGAACCGATCGACTACACTAAATCGCTTGAATCATCCCGTAAATACGGTAACATGCAAAGTCCAAATCTTCTTCAGCCATTTGGGGTAGGTAATTATCATTAACTTGTCATTTCCTCCGCTAATGACCGGAAAAACTACTAGTTTCACAGTTTAACGGTCTTTCATAGCATGTGGAAAGATGGTCGAAAGATGTCGCCTTTGCACGTAACACTGAAAGCGGGTGTAAAAAAAGAATATTGTGTCGACCATTTAATTTCCTCAGCTGAAAGAATTCGAATTCTTTAGCAGTTCAGCATATTTTAAAAGGAAATTAGACATATCTTTAAGCAAATTGTTCTCAAGGCTAAGTCTCTTTATCAGTCATCTCACATCTTTATCGGTTTTTTTCTAATGCGCTACTCATTAAAGAGTTGTCGACCCATAGCGAGAGATCAGGTCAGTGGCGAAACAGACGCGTATACATAATAACATAGGCGCATTTATTTCCAAATCATAACCACAGTCGTGTCCTATCGAATTCGTCTGATCTAAAGGCTCGTCAGGAGAATTTGAAAAATTGAATTTTTACTGGATGTGCCCGTCCAAGTATTCACTATACACCAGATGCTATAAACATGCATCATTTTAATGTGCTGTTAGCAGCATTGGCTTTTGCACTAACTCCTTTTCCGATTGCTGATTCAATTCGCTCGAGCAGTACATCTTCCAATTCGCAGCTTTTGGAATCAGGTGGAGGTTTCTCATACGTCAAGCAAGAACATGCCGTACCGAGATTCCTTCTAAAGCTTTATCGACAAAGGCACTATCCCGCAAGGAAAAACTGCAGGAACACCATAACTGCTTTCTTTCTCGAAGGTAGGCTTGTTGAATCAACGTTCGACATTAACACCTGCTTAACGCTTTGGTTATGGACATTTGTCTTTCAGTCATCACGTAGGACAATTAAATCTGTCACTTAGAGAATATTAGGGCTGCACTGTTAGACAACAAGGTAACCAAAACTTAAGCTGTCGTCCAAAACCTTTTATTGATGCATATTTACCAATTGTTGTCATATCGAAAACTTTGTAAAGATGAAGTTTGATAGCATAGTCCGGAAAGATGCAACTATTTGAGTTTCTTTTTCTTTCTTGAAAAATAGGAGGAGTTAGACAAGTAATGCCCATGAGAGCTTTTGAATTAATGTTTGATTTACGCTCTATGACATCAAAGAATTTGGTGAAAGCTGAACTTCGTGTTCTTAAGAAAAAGGCTACTGACATCGAACAGCTGAGATGTGAATATTCAGTTATGGTGCATAGCTTCGTTAACGGAAAGAATCCCACGAAAACATTAGTAGATTCCTTAACAGTAAAGAACTCCTTAAAAGGTCAGTGGCTAGAGTTCAACGTCACGACTGCTGTGAAAATGATAACTCAAGAATCAGAAAGAAAAATGGGATTTCGGCTGTCTGTTGATGGTGCCCTGTGCGCTGAATTTCATATTGGTAAGAAAGGAAGACATAGGCCCTTTCTAGTGACCTACACGAGGGATTCGGAAGATGAATCTTCCCAGACAACTCTTGGAAGCATCGAGTTAGGAACAAAACGGGCCAAACCATTTCTAATGTTCCGCACAAATACAACAGTAATCGATCGTCAAAGTCGAGCTATCCAAGAAAGGCACTGCCGCCGACGCCGCTTAAGGGTGCGTTTCAAAGACCTCAAGTGGAACCGATGGATAATCACGCCTCGAAGCTATTGGGCTAATTACTGTGAGGGAACCTGCCCCAAAGTTCCAGTTTACCCACTGGACGTCACCAATCACGCCATCTTGCAGAACATTCTCCAATACCATGCCTCTTACAGCTATGTTCCGAGCCCTTCTTGTGTTCCAACAGAGTTGCATTCGCTCTCAGTCTTATATCGCAATGGGGAGGACAACGCCATTATATTGAAGGCATTTCCTGAAATGACTGCGTCGGCGTGTGGATGTCGATAGACAATAATTAAGTACTATAAATAGTTGTGGCACAATACTCCCTAAGAATAGATATTAAGACTTGAAATAAATTCTTAGAAGCAAAGCGGAACATATGGTAGATGTTGGGGTCAAAGATTCCACCCTACACCAGATGGTTTTAACGGTATATAGAAATCCTAATTACAACAATATGTATAATACACAAGCTATATGCAGGGTTTTATGGAATAAACAGGTTGCTATGGATTAGCTTAAATGGGGGAAGCAATCAAGTTCCACTTATTGATACTTTGAATCAAAGTAAGGGCTACCTTTGTGACAACATAGACCTCTGGAACTTAACGAAGGCAAAAAATAAGATTGCCTTTTAATTCGGCTGTTAACAGTCTTTTGAAATAACGTCGTATTTTTTCATGGCCATTTTTCGCTAGCTGGTGATAACCACGTGCACTGTATGATATTTAGCTCCATTAATGGCACCGGCGTCGCTGCATAAGGATGGTTCACCACCAGAAATCACGTAATTAGTCCGCCGAGCGTCGTATCACCGTCATTGTCTTAGAAACGCTAATTATATAACCATAAGCGGTTGGCTGCGGAGCACGTGACCACAAGTTTCCGCCAGCTGTCCTAATTTTCAGAAAAAGTGCCACAATTTGACTCGGCTGTAGTATCCCTTCAATTTCTCCCAGAAGACGCTGAACATATGTCAGATGCATTGTGATTGGTCGTCCTGGTTTCTCCTTTCCGTGTGGTGGAAAGTACTAAGTAAAACCAACTCAACCAACTCCCACTTCGGCGGTTAGTTTCGTTCAAAATAAACCCTTAATTTAATGTTAAGCATTAAATTGTCGTTTAAACGTATTTTAATATATGTAAAAAGTAGCATGATCGATAAATCTGAACGATATGTGAGCAACAGATTTTAAGCTAAAATTCACTGATGTCCAAAATACCTCACAATTGCAATTTGTTCGAGATTCTTTATCGGGCCTTATCTTTCAGTCCTCAATGTAAACACCCTTAGGTTGTGTAGATTATGGACTAGTCGTTCAAATATTAAAGCTCTGAAAAGGAAACCTGGTGGATTTATAAGTCTTATAACATATCCAAATATTTTCTTTGAGGTGCGTAATATGGAGCATGAAGTCATATGGCATAGAAATGTTCTCATTACTGTATCTCCAAACAGCTGCCATCTTGACCAAACCAAAATTTTTCAAGCGATAAAGAAAGCTAAAATTATCCAAAGAAACTAAACACTCCTACTCCACTGCAAGAGAATTTAAAAACAAAAATCATCTAAAGAAAAATAAAGAGGTACCTAGAGAAAAAATTGTGGCTCGGTAGTGAAAAGAGAAAGAGACAATGTTTATCCTGTAGAAGCGCAGGACGTGGGACAAAGAAAAGATCTGAGACACAGACAAGATTCATATCGCGCCCTCGAACTCCCTAGCCTGAAGGCGGAACAGGCGGGGCAGAGCACGAGTGTGACTCCCGAGAGTGAAGTGCGCGGACGAACGTGGAAGGCGAAAAGTGAGGGTCCACAATAGGGTTCTCAGATCCCGCTTTCCCGCCCATTTTTCCCTGTTAATCCCGTCATCCCGCCCTTTTTTGCCTGGAAATCCCGATCCCGCCTACTTTTTAAAGACGTTGCTGCGTTAATTATTAATTAGTTAAATTAATAATTACCTTAATTATTAACACAGAATCTTTTTAAAAAAGATATCGCATAAAGCATCACAAAAGGAATCAATGGGTAGCAGATAAGTAAGCACAATGTACCTGAAGAAGTCTGGTTTAGCCAGCCGAAATATAGTACACCTTCGAGAAATCATCCTACGTTGTGTCGGTTTTTGCTTTTGTATTCTTCAAAAGATTATAATGTTTCTTTCTGTAAACTGTTTACTGTTTTGTTTTCTTTTGTCCACGTATCAGTGAAAGAAAAAGATTTTTCACCTCCGTATTCAAGAGATGGCCCGTAAACACACCTGACAGTTTCTTTCAAAGCTTTCAGCGTCTTCTCTTTCCTTGAAATCTGGGCTCAGAACTTTTCTTTCCGAATGAAGGCATTCCCACTTGCACATCCTTTTCGTAATATATGGCGACGCAATTTATAATGTCTCATACTTCGTTCGGTAAATCGCTATCGCCGCCAACCAATGGGGGCATCCTGGCCAAAACAAGACAAGCGTTCTAGGAAAGGTCGAAAGACTAGAAAAACTAGAAAGGATCGGGGTGTGGGGAGGGGAAGCGGTCAAGATTATATACGCAAGTGTCGAGGATGTGGGAAATGGACAGATGTCATTGATGTCAGAGTATCGCAATAGGACTCAAAGACTTAATACAGTCTCATGATACTAACTTAGTCAAGCGATAATGGATACGTTCGACAGTACCTGACAGGATACAGAGCCGTTGCTATTCATTACTTGAAACCTGACACAGCTATACGCACAAAAGGTTCATTTCTTGCGGCTTTTGCGCTGGTCAATTTATGAGGTCACGTAAGAATTGAAATCCCTTATCCCGCTCTGTTCCCTTTGCGAATCCCACATCCCAACCCCATAAAAACACGAAATCCCGCTCCCACTCGTAATTGTAATTCCCGCTTCCCGCCCCTGTTTTCAGCTCAAATCCCGAATATATCGGCGAAAAAAACAAAGCCAAATCCCGCATCCCGCCAAACCTATTGGGGACCCCCAAAAGTAGCAAAGAAAATAAATCGTTTTCTGTTTTGTTTTGTTTTTTTTCTTTTGGTCTCGCGCTTCGCATTCGCAATCGCGCTCCACGTTTACTAAATTGTTCATCCAAACACAGGGCAAGCGCTCTGTCCACTGATTTACGGAAAGCCTCATTTTTTAAAATTATTATTATTATTATTTTATTCCTCCAATTCCTAGCTAATACACAGATATGTAAATATAAAGTAAAGAAAGTAAATAGTAACCGATAGTGCTTTGTAAGGAAGAAAAAAACGCAAAAAACAGCCTCATTTGGTGTAAGACTGCTGCTAAATACCCTGGGGATTGTTAGAAACAGAATTGTGGAGGGCTGTATGGGCGATAATGAACGGGAAGAAATGAAATGGTCATTATGGCATTAGCCTAAGCAGAAAGAAAACATCCTCCAAGGGAATTCGAACCCATGACCTCCCAAACACCATGCGGCCGCTCACGATCTCCCTTGGAGAAGAGACTCACGGTGAACAATAGACTGCAAAACAGTCGTATTTTTTGCGAACGCAAGCGACGGTCAATATTCGAACGAAAGGTCTGGAGCGAGTGTAAAAACGGCGAGGGAGAATGGGGAGAGACGCTACGGGCGTGTGAGGCTCGCGCGCTTCACACGCGGGGATCCCGCTTACTGCGCTTCGCGCCTTCCGGAAACGTCCGAAAACGACTGTTTTGTAGTCTAGGTGAACAAGGTCATCTACTGCCGACGTTAACTTTGTTGTTATTTTAAGTGTTTTTCCCTGGTCTACCAGTTTAGTGAAACCAATTTCTAACTTTCTTCTTTAAAATTGTGTTCATTTCACTGATGTCCAAACATGCTTGTTGGGTACTTTACAGTCACTCTCAGTAAAGACCATTGAACTGATTGTTGCAGAATACGATTTTTGTAGAGGGAACACTCAAAATTGATCGAATGGTCAATTCCGATCCTTTTAACGTGCCTATGAAGTAAAAAATAAGTGATGCTTATTTGAAAGGCTTTTCAAAGTAAAGAAGAATGGTGTTTCCCTTTTTGCAATATCTTTTTTCGTTCTAGAGATATTTACGTTTTTGTGTTATGCAAATGAGGAAAGTGATGACGTCATAGGTGGTTCCATTTGAACAGTAAAACACTGAATCAAGAATATCTCTAGAAATATTGGAGCAGTGTCCTTCAAACTTGGCACCACAAATGTGCATCACAAAAGAAACAGAATGACACCTTCTGTGTTGTTGCCATGGCAACACTTTTGGCTCCAGTCTCTTTCTGTGAAAAACAAAATATGCCAATTTGCAACCCTTCGAAAAGGGACAGAAGGTCTTGCTCGGAACACACATGATTCCCATGTTGCCTTAACTCTCCCCATTAGATTGTTGGGAGTGGATGATCCTTGTTTAAGATAAAATCTGGTAATGTTAGTTTTAATTAAAACAGGACCAGCGGCATAACTGTTGTCATGGCGACGGCACAACGGGTGTTATTTTGTTTCTTTTGTGATTTACATTTCTGGTGTCAAGTTTAAAGAACACTGCTTTAATATTTCTAGAGATTTTCTTGATTGAGTGTTGAACTGTTTTAGTGGAACCACCTATGACGTCATCTCTTGTAACACAAAAACGTGAATATCTCTAAAACGAAAAAAGATATTCCAAAAATGAAAACGCCATTCTTCTTTACTTTGAAAAGCCTTTCAAATCAGCAGCAATTGTTTTTTACTTCATAGGCACTTTAAGTGACGCGCCTGGGAATCGTGGTAGTTGTATTCATTAAAACAAATATGATGAATACAACTACCTTGATTCCCCGCAGGCACATCTCGTGGAGGGAATTGGCCGTTGGTGCTAGAAAAAAATTGGTTATAGCTCATATGTGTGTAACGCGTCTTTTCGTTCGCACTCGTTTTCAATAGGCAGTCGTCTGGTACGAAGATGGGAGCCCGACAAAATTCGGAAAGTGTTCGGAAATGTGCGAGTTTTCGCAGGTTTCTCTATTTTGTTTCAAAGTGACAGCAAATACACAGTCGGATGTGTGTGCCCCCTGTGGGAAGTAATGGTTGTAGGGAGGGCTCCTTTCGTTTTCTTTCCGTTGGGATAGTTGGAACTGTGTGAATAAAAAAACAGGAGGACTCTGGTCGTTCATTTAAGATAATTTTTATTCCTTGCCCCAAAGTCAAATGATTGTGTCTTTTCTCTTTTAAGAGTATTAGTAGTTTAACTTTTGAAGTAAACCGAACGGATGCCTTTGAACTATTATCTTAGAAAAACAAAATAGACGCTATAATGCTCTGTTTTCCAGCGTTTGTCAGATACTATGTTTCTCCAGCTGAACTTAAGACGATGCATGAGACTGCATGTGATTTGTTAGGCACATTCAACCATATTGTTGTCAGTATCGTAAAAAAATGCCCCTGTAGATTTTATTAGCTTTAATATATCTTAAATCAAATTTAACTCATTGTCTCACCGCAAAACAATACGTTTGCGGTTTTTTGTGACATTATTTTTACCATGGTCTTATTATTATTTTTTTTTCTAAATGATTGATTTACTTTTCTTCAGCACACTGCGAAAAGTGACGTGAAGTTTAGCTGGTGTTCGTGAATGTTCTTCATACAGGAATCACGTAATACAAGAGAAACGAAACACTCTTTATACGCAATGAAAATCCCATAGTTGTGGGATCAGGCAAACTCTGTGTGAACAGAGTTGATTACTGTTTACTATTCTGGCAAAATTGGAACACCGACTCGCTTGACGCGTTTAAGTTTATCTGGATCTAGGTCTGCATGAAATTGGTCGTCCATTACTTTTGCTGTAGTTGGTGACGCATCCTGCTGGAGTGACGGAGCGGCAATCCTGCCATTGACGTTTTGGGAGCCGTGCCTTGGATAGTTTTCAGCCGCTGAAGGCGGAATCAAAGCACTTTCTGATCTTGAACTGGCCAAGCTTTGCCCATCAGTTGATCTAGCATAGTACCAAGTTGCTCCATCCGTGTCGTAATCTTCCTTAGGAAGTGGGTATGGCGGTTGATTTGATGAGTTTTCCAACGGCCATAACTGTACCTCTCTCACTGGTACTAAAACCTCCCCTTTGTATCTTCCGCTGTCTTCTAGCTCCCTGGATTTCCTTTTTCCATCCTTCCCTTTCGGAGACTTGTTCTTCCCAGGTTCAGTGTAGTAACCTGATGGAATATGCCCATTGGCACTCATGGGTCTTGGCGGAATCACCCCTGATCTCGCATCCTCGTTGTATGTTCTGATTTCCTTCGGTTCCTTTGATTTCCTTTTACCATTCTTCCCTTTTTGTGACTTGGCCCTCCCAGGTTCGGTGTAGTAACCTACAGGGATATGTCCATTGGCACCCGCAGGTCTTGGTGGAATCATTCCTAATCTGACCATTCTGGTCTCAGCTTCATTCGGTGCTTCTGTTCTGGAAAATGATTGAACGGGAAGATTCCTCTGATACCCAACATATTTATCTGCTGTAGATGGTCGATAATTATAACTGCTTGACCTGTCGAGTTCTCTGGAATATCGTACGATTGAAGTGCCAACGATGAACGGCTCATCCCCGGCTGCTCTTGTCAATGTAGTTGGTGATCGAAACTCTTCGTGTGGTTTCTCTTTAAGATACCAGTTGCTGTTGTTGTTTGTGGGAACCACCAACGCCATGGAATTGGACGGGATTCCCACGGTTTGATTGATATTGGCAGAGTGTTGTTGTTGCAATTGGCGTTGCAAATGTTCCTCTTTTTTCCTTCTGCGATCCTTCCTGATGATTGAGGATAACAAAAAAAGTGTTGCACTACAAATATCAACATGTTTTTTCCAAAACTAACAGCAGAAATGACTAATCATCTGCCATATTAGTTGCCTTACTCATCGATAAAAAGGACGACAAATTAAACAGTTACCTTTTGTCAATTAACCGTTAAGTCTAAGAAAACTGCGAAGCTTTCGGTTTCGGCTTTCTTTTAGGAGCGCTCTTGAACTACCTTACTATACCAAGCTAGCAACTGAGGTAGTGTAAATTTAAACTGATAAGGTGTTGGCAAGAACCCTTCGCCTGTCATAACGCAAATTTAGACCCTACATTTGCTTCATTGGTAGAGGATTACAGTATCAAGTTTTTAAAACAGCGTTATGAACGACGTTTACAAAATATATCATTACCTGGCCCATAGTGTGCAAAAGATAACGATGATACACAGCAGGACAAAAATTAAGGTCGCTAATCCTGCGACGAGGCCAATGAACCAAGGCTCCACTTCTACCATGTTCTGAATAAAAGAAAATAATTATAAAAGAAGAAAATAACCGTCAGTCCATCAAAGTTTTATTAGATTTGTTTTTGCATCTTAGTTAATGCCACTTGGTAGTCGTTTCTTTTCCTATTTAGAGGCAATTTAAGGATTTTGAAGATAGTCACGCGGAGTCAGCTGTCGGCCAAAATAGTCATTAGGGAACTACTTTTCTGTTGTTAATATGATGGAGCTCAAACTTTGCAACATGATAGACAATTCAAAACCAAACAAACGCATGTTTTGTGTGTTTTGATTTAAACGGCTATTGGCGGGGAATGACGTCATCAAACTAACAGCAAAATTTCATTTTCCCCTTCTGACCAAACTAATGCATTACTTTGAAAGGAAAAGTTGAGATCAATTCAAATGTGAGAATTGTTCTAAAAGGATTTTTAACTAAAAAGATGTTGCATGTTGAAATTTGCGAAATCTAGTAGCAAAATGACCGAAAATTCATATTTTCATCTCTTTTGAACAAATCGAGCTTTTTTAAATTTTTTTTTTTTTTTACATTTGAACTCATCTCAACATAGACTTTGTACACAAAGCTAATTATTCGAGGGTGAATTTGGTCCGTGATATTAAGCCACGTGCATCATAAGACAATTGCAGTCTATTTGCATACCCCTGTTACACGAGGTACGATGTTTTCGACTGGAATAACACCTACACACAAATTTTCCAATTCAAAGCATAGAAGTGAAAGAGGTTTGACGCCGGCAAATTAACGATGTTCCATAGCATTGTTATATGGGAAGCTCAGTGATAAACAAGCTATCACCTCCAGCAGGTCGAAACATAACTATGCAAATTGAGTGTTGAAACGTTAAAATGTGAATTACGAACGTTGCAAGACCTAACAACGAAGTCAGCTGGATTATTACAGAATATTGACTAGTTTGTTATGATCTCTTGTTGGGAATCGAAAATTTATCTCTCCTTCACTTTGGATCTCAAGACCAAACTTTATGCACTTTTGAGCTGTCTTCGCTTTTGCGATCAAGCGTGTCCGTGATTTCGTTAGCAATGAGTCAAGTAAACTGAAGTTATATATATCTTAAATGAAATTCTGTGTCATATCGAGGACAACGTAAAAATGCACAACTACAAATTAAATGGATTACGCCCAGCATACCTGTGATGAAGCTCGGGCGAGTTCGTGTGGTTTTACATGCAGACAGTCACTTTCATTCTGTGTATTACGGTTGATTAGAGATAAAAACCGCCAAACTTAGCCAACATAAGTAGGGTCCAAATTCTACTTGAAATTCCTGATAGATAACCGTGCATTAAGATTCATCATGTCCTATCTATTCAGGGCGATTCTATTTGATCGTTTCAAGGAAGGAACGGAACCTCCTAGCGTGTTTCTACGAACGGCTGGCTACTTAGACAATTGGCGAATTAGGGTCTCTCAATGGAAACGCCAAATGACAAAGGCTTTGCATGTGTTCAGACGTACATCTTATATAGGCAAGTTATGTTATGTAGCCCAGCTTGGATCGATCGCATGCCGATCCAAACCAAACGATCCCCCTCACTCTGAAGCTGAAACGTGGAACAGTTGATTGACTTCCTTGAACTCATTCAAAAAAAAGGTTTCTGGAAATTGCATTTCTTCAACTTGAATTGATTTATAAACTGCTTTAATAAATAGTCTTTAAGAATATCTCGCTGACATTTTAACTGCGTCATCACCAAAATGAAGCTTAACAACTAGAGGGATCGCTGATCGCTGATCGCGTTAAAGTGACGTTAAGCCTTGTTTTAGGCCACAGAATAACCGAAATGGCTAACTACATTGTTAGACCATATTACCATATTCACAAATGACTAGCAATTGTTGAAACGTCAACTTGAGTTTAAAACAAAAATAACCACAAAAATATAACAACTAAATACTTTAAGCGACCAAGGAAAATCAAAGTCTTCTCCTATATCCATACTGAGCTGAAAAACAGGGTACATTGATAATGTCAGGGAAGTAAATCAGTCGAAAACGTTATCCGCCCTGATCACAACACTTACACAACGCCCACAGTGCTTATTACCATAAGTCGCTTAGATCTATGACCATCCGTGCGATATGTCTCGTTTTTCACTACAATACGGGCTGCAAGATTGACATATAGACACATATACACAATTTTGAATCTGTGGTAAAGAAATTTGAAAAGCATATTGTTGTAGAAGCCACAACAATTCGTTTCATCAACGCAACAGCCAGGCTCTGCTATCAGTCTTCGGTGTTACAAAACGCACTGAAAGTGGGCACAACGCTTTTAAGGCAAGCTGAATAATTTCAAAGAAATTTGTATGAATTGGCAGTCACTCTCTAAAAGCTTGCTGCCTTACGATTAATTCTGCGGAGCAGTAAAGTTAAGTCGATGATCAAATGAATCAAATGGTAAAACCACGCGGCCAAAATCGAAGCTCATCTTAATTCAATAATTAACTTCTAGAAATTTTAATAAAGTTATACGTACACCTATTCGATACTTACAACTTACTTCAAGTCTGCATTGATTTCAAGATTTTCGTAAGCGACTCTTGTTTCAACCGAATTCGAAGTGAAGACATTTCTTTCACATTTTGGTTGTGCCGTCTCACCGCTCGACTTCTTGCTTCATTTATGCAAAAAATGAGATAAACGTCTTCCTGCCCGCAGTCGAGCATTCGTTACATTCTTTCGCAAGTGCCTGCCAATATTCACGTATGGAATCATGGAGAAACGTGCAACTTTTATCTCTTTCCAGCGTAAATCGTGTTAAGAACAACGTATACTTTAATGCTGCTTCCTGTTGTGAGAGGATAAAGTTATTGCACTGGCTTTTTATCAAACTTTTGCCCGCTTGTTAACAATTATAATCAGGAAAATGTTTACACGTGTGTCATGAATCATCTAATTTAATATTGTTTTCGTTCAGTTTTTGTTTTGCAGATTTAAAACTAATTCTGTATGCATTAGTCAATAGGATTAATTACGACATCATGTTTGTATTTCACACATACCCGTTCTATAAATGGAATTGTACGTTACATCGAAAAAAAATTGTTTATTGTGAAGTCGATATGCTGAGGGGAGGGGATGGCTGGGAGGTATTTGAGAAGACTTGTTTTTCTTGAAGAGTATATGAACTGCATCGAAAAAAGGATTGTATATTGTGAAGTCCGTATGCTGAGGGGAGGGGAAGGTTGGAAGGTAATTGAGAAGACTTGTATTTCTTGAAGAGCATATGAACTGCATCGAAAGGGGAATGCACCTGCAACAACAGATCTTTTAAATATTTTAGAGGTTCTTAAAATAACAGTAACCTCAGGAACATCTCTGCCAGATGAATACAATTCAGTACAAAGTATCAGGAGGTATTTGTGGCTGGTCAAATATAGCTTACTTCGATTTTATGATCAAAAGCACAGTGGCCAAATGCATTCTAAGCGTGTTTGTTATTGGCCCCAAAACTGGCTAATGCTTTAATGTGGTTTCTCTCGGCGATAAATAAATTTGGAGAAACACTTCAACCTTCAAAAAAGTTTAGATAAAAATCTACCTTCCATGCAAAAAAATAGTAAAAAAGACACAAAAAGTGGAATTTTCGAATTTGGCACCGTCCTTCGTAGAATGTACTTCTTATTTTGCTATAAAATGATGTGATTCGGAACGATAAGAACATCTGATGAAATTAGCGAAACTGATAGTAAGTTTAAATGGAAAACGCGATGTTGCAGCTGAAACGAAAATACTTGACATATATCAGCCAAACTAGTCACGAGTTCGAACGCTCAAGGGCCTTTCCACTTTTGATACATGCGAGTATTTCTCGATAAAAACCAAACTAAAAAACAAAGAATAAAAAAAACAAACAAACAAACAAAATGCAGAAATGTCTTTTGCATCCACTCTACAATGTTTATCTACATGAATGGACATTTAATGGCATTGATGAGGGAGGAACGTACCACTCAAACTAATGTTTTGCAGTGAAGACGATCAGCTTGCATTTTGTTTAGTCCTTGAGATAAAGAGTTTACTTGTACCTTCCCCTTCCATTAATTATCAAAACAGGCCAGGCCAGGCCAGGCCTACTGTGTTTACGTAACCCGATGTAAAAATAAACTTCTAAAGTGTCCTCACAAGAATTTAAGATGCTGCCAGATGAAGATAGGGGAGTGGAGCTTGTTAATACGTAAACGGCTTTTTTTGGTCATTATGAGGTGATTTCTGGTTTGCTCGAGAGGAAATCCCACAATAAGAGGGTCTGACTGTATACCCACCTTGCGGCCATAGAGAGGTTTTTAAAGACTTCTCATTGGTATGTAATGATAGTTTCGGACGTAAATACCATCGAGGACGTGGTCCTACTACGTCATTGCCCTGCGTAGCCAATTGGAGCGCTCGTTATATCATCGTACACGAGAAAGAAAAACAAGACAAACAGGAAAAAAAAACAAACAAACAAAAAATATAGCAAAATATCAAAAATATTTTTCCTGCCAGTTAGAAAACGTAAAGGGCTGTAAGTGAGACTCCCAGGATCTGTAAATGATCTCAAATTACAACTGCTTCTTAACAATGCCGATGTCAACGAAAACGTATTGGCAAGAAAGAACAAACGTTTCAAAGGCACGAGGGATAATTCCAAGAGTCTTACTACGGATGGTTCTTGCTGAAAAGTGTCATTTTATCCATAATGTACTTTATTCCCAATAAGCTCATTCCAAATTTGTTTGTCTGATGTTGCACGAGCAGCGAACAAAAAAAAGGCAATATCACGATGAGCTTTAATCTTTTTTTTTTTTGCCAGAATATTTATTTAATTATTTTCCTTCTTGGAATTTCAAATGCAACATTTAGCTCGTCCTTGTAGTCAGTAGAACAGAAAAACAAGAAAAGGTCATCACCGAGTCGAAAACTTACGACTAGCACATGAAACCAGATTTCAAACTTGCACGTGCTGGACTGAACTTAAAAAAAAAAAGAATGAATAAATAAATCATAATAATAAAGAAATGATACCTTACAATAATAATGTCTCCAGTGGAAAGGTTACGAGGTTTATGGATTAGAAAATCGCCCTTATTTTTAATAAGCTTCTCCCGTGTCATCTTGAAACAAACGTTTTGCATACGTGCTGTCAAGCATTGATATTCGTGTTGTTATCAGTTCTGTCATTCATTTCAAACAGATCACGTGGCGTCTTTTGATATTTTAGCTTATTTCCTGCTTAAACGAGGAAATATCAGACATCATGTGTCTACAAAATTATCCCAGCAAAGCGACTTGAATTTTATCCTGAAACAACCTTCCTAAACCGACATTCGGGGTTTTTAAAACAAGGTCGTGTTGTTCCGCCTTCGCTTGTATTGTAATAAAATTAATAAAAGGAAACGAGTACAGATAAATTGTCATTAGTTATTATCCGATCTTCGATCAAGACAAAGTGTGGTTGATATCCGCCGTCGCGAGTAATCCGCCTGAATGTTTTGATACAGAAAGAAAACTGTAATTTCTAGTATTTTTCTGGATAATTAGAATCTTAGAAATGAGAATAATATTTCAAGCATGTAATGTTATTTATCATGTAAATTTTAAGCGGAAAGCTAACCGTATGACGCATACATGTGAGGAACATGTGAGCGAAGCTAGAAACTACCCTTAAATATTTTGAAATCAAAAGAGCTTTTTCTCCTTAAATTTATTTTTAAAAATGTTACTCTTCCAAAACTTTAAATTAGCTTAATTAAACAGCGTAGCGAACGAGCAATGTGACGCAGATGTTAGTGTAAGGTGCATGTAGTTTTCGTTTGAGAGCTGTGCTTTACCAACATCCGTGCTAAAATATTTTTCAACTCACTTTTGACTCAGAGCTCGAAGTATTCGTCTGGGACTTGAATCGAAGCTTTGGCGCCAAGAACCTTTCCTGTTGTTACATCTTTTTATCGACGTTTCGTGAAATTTTGCCAACAGTGAGCGCCAGTATTATTTACGACTTATTCTTCGATAACGACACGGTTTCGAACTAATAAATAATAATAGATGCCAATTCTCTAAAACACCTAAAACCTCATTGGTTGAACGTGACGTCAATGGACGTAATTGTTGTTCGTTAAAGTCTGAAAAAGCTTGACAGACAGCTGAAAATGACTTGTTCCCAGTCTCCGAAGAGTCATAAGGTCTCACCGACAGCGTTGCGTGATATTTAAGGGAGATCAGTCACGGTATCTTTTAGTTATTTTTGCCACAAGCAACATTGCATTTAAATTGAAGAAAACCTGAAAATAGCAGTTTACTAAGATAGAAAAACAACAAAACACTAAAGAGATAATAATAAACCATAAAGGAACAAGGATGGTTTAGAATGGAGACGGTTAGCGCGGATTACAACCGAAGAGCTTAAAAATATTAGGTTGAACTTTTTGAGAGGCGCAAACCGTGACGTAGCTCCTTGAAACGGAATATTTCACCATTGCATGACACGGGATGACTTATTAAGAGTATAGTCATATTTTGCGTTACGTCAACTGTTATGCAAACAATTAAGAGACCTTTCATTTAATTTATAGTTCTCAAAACTGAGTGTTTTGAACGTCAGTTACAAAGTTTGTAAACAGTAAATACTGTCATAGAACCGTTATATATATAAAACTACGAACTTTTCAGCTGTTCCTGATGAACTTAGCAAAGAGAATACCGTTTAAAATTGCTAGCAACAGAGTAAGGATATATCTCGCTGCGACGAAAAATAACATCAAACGTGAAAATTAAAAACGGAAATGAATATTTTGTTATAGTTTTAATGTTCAGTATAGTTTTTGATAATCATCTTTTTTCTTTTTACCAACAAGGTTTGAGGACTCTGGGTTCTTTCTGTGAAATGAAGTACATTTTCTGAATACTAAATATAAATTTTTGATCTAAATAGTGCAGTCGAGAAAATATTTGTAAAAGGTTTAGGATGTTATTTGATAATTCCATTTATATTTTATATCAGTGCCTCGAACACTAGCAGGGTTACCATTATTTTTTTTTTATTGTGTTATATTATCATTGTTATTGACATCAGTGATTTTCTGATATGCCTTCAGAATATGTGCCGATGTCCGGCAATGATTAAAAATATAAAATCGATGTAGCTGTTCCTGTATGACTCATTCATTTGCAGAAATAATAATAATACTGACGGCATGCTTAGTCAGCGAATTGTTTAAGATGGTTTAAAATAATTAACGGGACAACTAAACGTGAATAAAATAACTCGTATTTTACTTTGTCCAGTTACATGCAGTCGTCTATTACTCTCGCCTATAAATTTTTTTTTTCCTTCTTCTTCAGTGGAAACCCTCAATTTTTCGGACCTCCCGATAACTCGAACCAAAAGTCGTTCACCCCTCCTCACTCTGACACTGTAATTTTACCCTAGATTTCTCCAACTACTCGATTTCTCAAACCAATTTTCGTTTCCCTTGGAGGTTCGAAACATTGGAATTGCTCTGTACTAACAATGTCGAAAATGGTTATTTACATATCAAGCAGAATTCTTTTTCACGAATGTAGACCACATAATCTTGGAATAAAGATCAAAACATAGTTTCCGCCAGCCGGCTGTGTACTTGCTGCGGATACGGAAGGAAGCAACCTTACGTAACTTTTACTAATTTCTCCAGTCTGAATCACGGACACTCGTTTTGGCTACCTATCTAAGTGCCCATTTTTTCTACTGGTTAAATAAGGTTAAGACCAGTTTGTACGTGGCAAAATCAACTAAAATAGCGTTTGTCATCATCAGTTACCAGTGATTTTTATTTTCATAGTGATTGTGGCGGAAATAAGAGCAATATATATAAACAACACCGACCTCCCTTGTTGCTACTGTAGGAGGTTCGCCGGTTTTAATTTTTTTTGAAATACCACCTTTGATGGTTATCTGAAGAAACTTGACAAACTCTTGTCACCAAGACATGCCTAGAGTGCTTATATTCATGCCTTGCCATTTATACTGAAAAACAAAAACAGTCAATGGTATGGAAAACACTGAACCGTTGAAAACAGATAGTAAACAAGAAGATCTGTTAGATCTTAAAACCGCGCTTTTAAAATTTAACTATTTTCTTAGCACTACAGTTGCAACGCAGTGTACATTCGAAAGTAATCCTTGATGATTCATTGATTACTGTAGACATCACATCACTTGATCAACACAGACTGTACTATTGCACCATCAGTCGTAGCCGTTGCGAAATCTCCGATGACGTAATAGTGTTAATCTGGAACTTTCTTTGGGATATGTATGGGCATGAAGATACGAACACTATTAACAACAGCTTTCTTTCTTAAAAGTCAAGTTTAAATTTAATATTTTCCTTGAGTAAAGGGCTAGCAAAGAAGTCACACGAGTCACATAATTCAAGAATTGCGTTATCGACGGCTATCTTTAGTACGGTGGTTATTTCCCTACCAATGACGTAATGATTGCATGTCCTGACATGTTCTTTGTTTGGCTTGCAAATATTTCATTTTCCTTCCGATCTATGAACTCGCTGCGATGAAAGAGCCAAAGAATTTACTTCATTTGCCTCAAACCACAAGAAATACTCGCAAACTTGCAAATAAATTAATGACCGTCGCTTCTGGCGAAATAAACTTCCAAAGTAAACACGATCTTATTAGTCACGTAGCGAAAGTGAAAGCTGCAACGTTAACGCATTCCATGGCTGACGTAATACCTTTTTTTAGCGTATTTATTAATCCCTTTGAATCCAACGCTTCGATAAAACCAAAAGAAAATATATTTTACCCACAACAAAGGAAACAATATCCGTAAAATTATCCGTGTATTAATGTTTTAACAGCTTCTGGCGGAAAAAACATCACACGTTGCGTGACTCGGAATTTGGCCGAGCGGAGGTCTGCGTCTGGTCACCGACAAAAAAAAAAAAAATAAACCACGGGTAAACCTAGAACCGCGCTCGGCCCATGGCCGCGCGGTTAATTATGTTGAGATAATTAATCGCCGTTTATACGCTTGGCCTCTTTGTGTCCATAAAGCTATATAACTAGCGATATAGTGAGTTCGTTGATCAGAAAGGGATTGTATAGAACGTAAAATGGATTTAATTAGGAAAACACATTAAAATGCGGTGTTAATGACGAGCGTGCGTCAACAATATTCGGCAAATTTATGGTTAAGAATCAGTCATATTTTTTTCTTTTTTCTCGTAGTTTGTTTTTACGTCGATAATCATTGTTTAATCTTTAAGCTCTTATCCATATGCCATTCGCGGTGTCAATAACACAGGGAAACAAAAATGAAGCAAATTATAACTTATGACTCTCGCGAAACCCCATCTATGCCCCATCTATACCGCGAACTCCCATCTATACCGCGAACTCCCATCTATGCCCCATCTATACCGCGAACTCCCATCTATGCCGCATCGATGATCACGATTCGATCGATGTTTACATCTTTGCGGAATTTTACCATGTGAATAACTCAGTGAAGTCGTACAGCGCAAGTTGTTGAATTTTCACAAGCAGCGATTGATGTTTTCTTTCTTCGAACGGAAAAGACTAAATTTGGTTCCAGTTCGCAAGCCTTTGATTTCAACGAACTCAAGTGCAACTTTCAGATGTATGTCACGTGAGAAAACAAAGTATTCACACTCCCAAAAGTAAATACCATGTGCTTTCTTGAGCAAGTTGCTTCTTTCATAGCCGCGATAATGAATAACTGCTTTCAAATGAGTCGCACTCAACCCGTTAATATTATTGAAGTTACTTTAACTGGGACAAACTTAAAACACTTGATAGAGAATGCAGTCGAAATTGGTCGAAGCAAAGCTCAAGCACATCTTATCGTTAAGTAAATTTGCACGTTCTGTTTCGACTGAAGAAGACCATGAATTGCGAAGAGTCGAAACTCACCTTAAATAGCTTGTGTTTCTTCGCTGTGTTCCTCGTTTACACTGAACGAAAACAGTGCCCCATATCAGCGTGGTGTCAGGCAGTCAAAACACAATATTTCTTCCATTGTTCAGCATAAATATTAGCCTTCTCGTTCTAGTTTGTTCTGCGATGACTCACAGGTCTAAAGCTGATCAAAGAATAAGCCACATAGTGCCTATATTTGCGACAGTTTTATGGCAGCAATGCCGTTCTCAAGAGCAAATACTCGTTCAAGGCTTCTTGATAGCCGTGTAAACATGACGCCAATCTGAAGGCGGAGTTCCTTTATTCTTTGGAAAGCTAAATAACTCCTTTGAGACAACTTGGTGTAATATAGCCCGAAGGGAATTTTCAAGACGTGAATTTATAGTCCCGTGAACAAAGATATAACAAGCGTTGATATGTCATGCTGGTTCAATAATAGTTTATTTATTTAAAAGCTTCATGTATTTTCAATTGTTAGAGTATTAGTTGAAAACGTGCAAACGAACCAAGGAATCGAAAGTTCTTGTGAAACGTACCGGCAAATGATTGAGCTTCTTACATCTCTACGAAACAATAAGGCATTCATTTAAAGCTGTTGCATTTGAATAACCTAAAACGGTGATGTAAACCATTCTTTTTGATGAGGCATTGTGTGCTTGAACAGTGTATTGGAACAGATTTTTCTTCACACTAAGAATGAACAGTTTTAGTGCCATCTACGCACAGTTTACTGTTAAATCATCCTGTCACGTTAGTAATCGAGAGGTATGAAGTCTACCTCGTCAAAAATTTACAATAAAGGCGCAAAAAGTGCCTTTCGTGAGCGTAAAGGAATGATATTTCTTTTTCCATGCCAAAGGACGCAGGAGCTATATACAAGAATATTAATGTTGAGTAAACATATCACAAACTAGATGTCATGGGAGATAAACTGAAGAGAATTTGTTGCTCGGTCAGCGTTTTTGTTTGTTAACTGTCTTTCTAACAATTCATGAAATGATGATGCCGAGTTCATCATTTGCCCCCTCCAAGGCGAAATGCTGATGAGTTTAACAAGTCACTTCAAACATTCTTACCGGCTGTAATAAGTTTAGCTTATTTCTTTGTGAATCGGAGCACTTGCTAACACTTGAAGGCAATATCTTTTCCTGGATTTCTTTTTCTGTTCTCCTAACGTTCTTTTTCTCTCAACTAAACAATATTGTTCTGGAAAGACTTATTAGGTGTTAATAACCTAATGTGACATGATAGATTGTTTTCTTATACAAGCTTGGTCAGTTTTCCAGTCAGCTAGTTTCCTTCAAAGAGATCAGGGAATACGAAGTTAAGCCCTTGTAAGTAAGATACATATAACATTCTAATCAACAAACAATGTATTTTCAGATGTTGAATTGACCATTTTTTACATGCATGATCTTCGCTGCTCGAATTGATTAATTTTCTTATGCGTGAAAACACAAAATTAATTAATTAATTAATCCCTTATAATCTCCGTGTTAGGTCGATATGTGAAGTTCGCAAGTTGTGGGGAGGTCTAAAACCAAGGAATTCAATTCTAACGCCAATGGCCAACATGTCGAGTTTTTGGGCTGTATAAGCAGTTTTGGGGAAATCTAAAAGATCTTAAGAATGGCTGACTGTAGGACCGAGAAACGCCGGTCAACGACCCATTTGGCAAATCGCTCATATTTTGCCCAAAGATACCCTTAGGTGACCTTACTCTAAAAATCATATTATAAGGTTTCAGCGAATTTTTATTTTTCAGAAATTCGCGAAAATTTGAAAGCGCGGTCAAAGTGCGGTTTTTCGTGTAATAACACGACCGAAATAACGTGCGAGGACGAAGCGCTGCTAAAGTCTTAAAATAAATTCAATTGACTTCAAACTTCACACAAATGTGGAACAACCACTCTAATTTATTCCTCGTTTTAAACTAATCTCAGATATGTTGATATAGTGGTTTTCCAAACCATTTTAAAAACACCTATGAAGCGTGTGGAAAATAACAGCAAAATATAGGTCATGTTTAATAGCATAAAAATGCATCTGGTACCTCACTTTCCCATTATTTTACTTTACAGCCTTAAAATGTCATTATTAAACATATACCATGCCAAGTCTCATGCTCGAACTCGCAGTATTTCCCTTTGAGAAAAACGAAAATCTATGTCAATGTGTTGGGCGCAAATAACACAATAATTATACACGAACAAGAGACAAATCAATTTCAACGGCGAAAGTAAAAGGCTACCAGTAATTAAAATCCCGTCAATTCACTGCTATCAGTAGAAACATAATCTCCACTACATAAAGACTGTTTTTAGACGTTTTCGATCGAAACATTGCGCGTTAACTTTGCTTAATTTCCTGTCCGCCGTCATGTCTAGTTTGTCATCGTGTGTATTTCCTTTATGTAAACAACACTGTGAATGGTTGTCATAACAAACGCAAAGAGATTTTCTGGAACCTCGATGTTTTCGATTCTCCAAAACGCTTTAAGTTCGTTAAGATACAATAATGGATTAACTTGGAATGCTGTTTAGCATTAAGGACGTTAAAGGACCGTAAATTAATCGAGCTGAAATATCTTGAAGCAAATCAAAATCGCGCCCTTACGCTAATTGCTAAACAGCCGATCTCCGTTCAAGTTCAAGAAGACGAGAGGTTAATCCGGCGATGTATTACCGGTACAACAACAAAATCAAACCGAGGTCATCAAAGGTGTAAGTCTAAAAGTGTAGTGGCAAGTTCGAAATAAATTTCGCCTAAATAAATTGGAAACAAGAAGTGAAACGGTCTGACTTTTACTGAGTCTCGAATATCAGCCACGCAGCATGAATGTGTTTTTATTATATCGGCAACCATGCTGCGTGGCTGATATTCGAGACTCAGTAAAAGTTGTCATACAACCCTACGAGCAGCCCAGTCACGCTTTCACTGCTCTCGCGCAAATGTTCAACATTTGGCAATTACAATTTTTCTTGTTCTTGAATGGCTCTTAGTTGTAGCTACAGCCACGCAGCATGGTTGCCGATATAATAAAAACACATTCATGAGGCCCCTGATTCTTACAGCCTAAAGCTTGGCCTCTTTAAGGCAATGTGGAGTGGTATTGAGGGGAATCGACGGCTTTTAGGTATGTTTTCTGTAACGTTTTCGGATTAAATTAGTCGTATTAATATCTCGTTTATTTGTTTCGGGTCAGACCGTTTCACTTCTTGTTTCCAATTTATTTAGGCGAAATTTATTTCGAACTTGCCACTACACTTTTAAACTTACACTTTTTGATGACCTCGGTTTGATTTTGTTGTTGTACCGGTAATACATCGCCGGATTAACCTCTCGTCTTCTTGAACTTGAACGGAGATCGGCTGTTTAGCAATTAGCGTAAGGGCGCGATTTTGATTTGCTTCAAGATATTTCAACTCGATTAATTTACGGTCTTTTAACGTCCTTAATGCTAAACAGCATTCCAAGTTAATCCATTATTGTGTCTTAACGAACTTAAAGCGTTTTGGAGAATCGAAAACATCGAGGTTCCAGAAAATCTCTTTGCGTTTGTTATGACAACCATTCACAGTGTTGTTTACATAAAGGAAATACACACGATGACAAACTAGACATGACGGCGGACAGGAAATTAAGCAAAGTTAACGCGCAATGTTTCGATCGAAAACGTCTAAAAACAGTCTTTATGTAGTGGAGATTATGTTTCTACTGATAGCAGTGAATTGACGGGATTTTAATTACTGGTAGCCTTTTACTTTCGCCGTTGAAATTGATTTGTCTCTTGTTCGTGTATAATTATTGTGTTATTTGCGCCCAACACATTGACATAGATTTTCGTTTTTCTCAAAGGGAAATACTGCGAGTTCGAGCATGAGACTTGGCATGGTATATGTTTAATAATGACATTTTAAGGCTGTAAAGTAAAATAATGGGAAAGTGAGGTACCAGATGTATTTTTATGCTGTTAAACATGACCTATATTTTGCTGTTATTTTCCACACGCTTCATAGGTGTTTTTAAAATGGTTTGGAAAACCACTATATCAACATATCTGAGATTAGTTTAAAACGAGGAATAAATTAGAGTGGTTGTTCCACATTTGTGTGAAGTTTGAAGTCAATTGAATTTATTTTAAGACTTTAGCAGCGCTTCGTCCTCGCACCTTATTTCGGTCGTGTTATTATACGAAAAACCGCACTTTGACCGCGCTTTCAAATTTTCGCGAATTTCTGAAAAATAAAAATTCGCTGAAACCTTATAATATGATTTTTAGAATAAGGTCACCTAAGGGTATCTTTGGGCAAAATATGAGCGATTTGCCAAATGGGTCGTTGACCGGCGTTTCTCTCCTAACAGTCAGCCATTCTTAAAGCGCCCATTTAAGTCCTAGCTCATGTTGGTTAAGAACTTTGAGTTTGAGTGAACATTACCAATTCGCCCGAAACATATTTTTGGCTGTGAGAAGTCGTGAATGCTAAACGTACCATGGCTAAAAAATCGCAATTTTGACTCGATATCTCGACTCCAACCAGAAATACTGTTTTAACTTCCAGAAGTAGTGGGGAGTGCTACGACCAACAGTTTTAATGTATGAGCACAACACGGTAACAAAATTGTCGAGTTAGAGTGAAAATTAAACGATCTTTTCCTCTCATGTCTTCGTTTCAGCCACGTCAGTCAAGTTCAAACACGTTCTAAGCCTTAATTGACTTTAATTCTGCCGTTCAGTTATGTGATTGAAGTATCCTCGTCAAAACAAAATCAGTTTCTCTTAGAATTTCTGATTGACATGTACGTTTAGAACGTAAACATACGTGTACTGCCATTATATTAAACAAAAGGAAATATGTGTTTATAAATATGTTTGGACAGTAAAAGGTTGGCCTGGCTAGCGGACACGTCTTAACATAATCGGCCGATGACGAACGAAATGGAATAGAGATTAACACCACAAATTACTTTTTTAAGTTCGTTCTTCGACTAAGGTGTATAGGGAAAACGGATTGAAATAGCATATCGAAGTTTCCTTTGCCATTCTATGGAAATCAGACCGTTCACTCTTGTATAGATGACCTCATTTCAGCCTGACATGGCAGGGGGCTCAATGCTATTGGTTGAGTCCTCGGACAAAACAGCGTTTGCCTGAGTGACATTGAGAAGACCCATCCAGGCGAGGCTAGAAGCGTGGGAATTTACAAAGAAACGAGCTCTGACCGAACAAGATAACAGTTTGGAACTGAAACAACTATCTGCAGTTTTTGCTCACGGTAAGAAAAAGCTCTCGTTTTCTTTAGGATGTTGCAGATAAGTTTAAGCTAGTGGATTTTCAATTGTTAGCCTGTTTCAGATATGAGGGATTAAGTTGTTCAGTTTTTCAGTTTATCACAATCCGGGATGTTGGTAACTTTAAGGAAATTTCATATCTGTACCAGCACTCATACCGTTGATTAAGTAGTTCGGTATCTGCTAAAATACCGGATGGTTACGTTTAATGGGTCCAAAACAAACGTATTATAAAACGAGCAATGAACTGAATTCGCTCATGCGGAGCATAGCTGCAGACAGTATTCTGATAGATCAAACTTTCAGATATAGTATTTATTGCAGTTTCATTCCATGCCTAGGACAACTGCTGCTTGCAATGTACTAATGCTGGTGAGGTTTATAAATGGCAGCCAAACATGTTGAGTCTTGTGCTTTCTTTATGCCAATGCTTTTAAAGTTATTGTTCACCTTAAACAAAACAAACTCAAACTTACAAAAGGATGATTCTAGATGTAACATTGTTGCCTCTGCCAATCATTCCCAGGATTTTTGACAGAGCCCATCTCGCTGGACAGCTAAAATAAAAAAGCGCTAGAGAAGTTTACGTCAGAGATTTTTTAAGTACTTGAAAAGCTGAACGAGAGCGTGAGAAAAAAGAGAAGCAAAGAGTACGGAATAGATATTCAAGCAAGTTTGCTGAAGTCAAGAATATTCTTATTTCATTCTTCCATACAAAAAGTCGGCATTATTTCACCATGAAGAGAAAACTTCTAGAAGTAACTGTTCATTTTGCATAAGAAAACAAGTCACGTTGACAGTAGTGGACCTTTGTCGTCTGTGAATTAAAAGCAGTTTACAAGTTTGACTGAACATGCTTCAATGAGCAGATGAACCTCAAAACGAGTATGCTAGAAACTGCATTAACAGCATTTTCATCGCTAGCAACATCTACAGAAGGTCAAAGACTAGATTTGTAATGCATAGTTTGGCACGAATTTACTTTCCCTTACAAAGAAATCATGGGAGTATTATATTTTAATGTTCTTCAACTCCCTTGCTGGTTTTTACTTGTTTGTATCTCATTCAATTTAACACAGAATAGCTAATAACCGTTGCAAATAAACGGCCATTAACGACTAGTTCAATGGTGCACTACCATCTAACAGAACCATTTAATTAATCAACAAAGTCATCATAAACCATGCATTAGCTAACAGAAATGTAAAAAATAGTGTGAAATTTCTTCCAATACTCTTAATTCTTATTCAGTCAGGGGTGAGATTGTAGATTAAAGAAAGATCGCGTGAGTCATGGCACAAGAACTTTCGGAACACGCCTGGACACATGTAATGTAACCTTTTAATTTCTAACTGAGAATGAAAACAGATGACGTAAAGAATTGTTTGAGCTTAAGCTTTTTGTTTCTAGAACAAACGTCATTTAGACTATGGAAGAACCTGGACTTGTTGCCAAGATATTTTGACCGACCGCACAAAACGGTTTTACTACAGAAGTTACGGTCCATTCGCAAGTCGATGTTTGTGGGACTGAGTTTGACAAATTTTGCAAAGTTTCCAATTTTTTAAAGTTTTTCGAAAGAAGATCTGTAATTTCCCGGACACCTAGAGACATTGCCGAAAGGTAAGATAAAACCTTAATTCATTATAATGGTCGTTTGAGTTTGAAGCCTTCATTGCACACAAACCTGCACAGAAAAACTCAAATTACAGACCTCAACCGTGGAAAAACATAACAGAAATTATATTTATCAGTGTTCTTCTAGTTATTTTATTTTGTATAGGAAACTTTTAATATTTGAAATATGCTGACTTTTATTTACTGCTTTCTGTTAGTTATTAATATTTCATGTAGGGCTTAAGATCTCGGCAGATTTTCCGTCACATTCACGTTCAAAAATCGGTGCGTCATCTCAGACATCTCAACTTTTTTAAAAAGTCAAATTGAAATGACAGGTCAGTAAAATCGCGCGCCTCATTCTTTTAGAATTATGGTTTAGTGAGAGTAAAACTTGACAAGGTAGTTATTTATAGATTTAATTGATTAGTAACTGAACCGAGGAATGCAAATATCGGCTGCAAATGCAAAACGCAATTTTGTTATTTGTAGACTTGTTTGAAAAGATACAACGTAGCAAAAGAAACTCTGGTCTGCAGGATAAAAATATCCTCTAACTAGTTTTTCTTTCTTTCTTTTCTTTTTTTTTTTTTAATCTTAACTTTTTAGTTTAAGTCTTCTTTTCTTGTCGGTATTATGTTCTATAATTAAAAGCTCCTTTTACCTTTGCATAAGTGTGTGTTAACCTGTCAAAATAGACCGGTCTGTTGCACGACACCTTTATATAACTCCACTTAACCGTGCAAAAGCTTAAGTTCCTTCTCTAATTGCTAAAGCTCCATCGAATTGCACAATGTCAGGCAATTTAATTCGGCGATTGTACCAGAGAGACGCGTAACAGCGGTGGTCAAGCTCAACCAAATCTGCCTCATAAGATCATCTTAACGTTTGTATATCTACTCTAAGCAAATTTTACCCACAGCTCATCTTTTTCATTAATTAGGGATCGTCGTCACTTTCTTTTATGAGGTACAATAAGGTGGCTATTTTCGGATCATCTTACTACGTCCGAAATAAATAAAGTGGTCTGAATTTGACATATTGCCTGTTTGGTGACGCAGATAACCGCTTTACGTTTGAAGAGTGATTAAATAGTAATGTTCGGTACAACACTTGAAGCACATAAAAAAGAAAAAAAAGGCATTTTAAAACATCTTTCACAATTCGGCTACCTCGAAAAATATATACATGCGTGTTTTGTTTACTACAGACCACGAGTGAGCATATCATTGTAGCAGCATCCCGCGGCGGAAGTTAATTCACCGCACTACAAAAGGCACGAGGCAGGTGTTTGGTACGTCCAGTATGCAAATAGAGTGCTGTTGTCGAATACAGAACACTTGATGCGTGCTTCAGTTTGAATGCAGCACTCCCTCTTGCCTTGAGCGACCAGTGTTGTTAATTCCAAATCATTGACGCCATTCGTCTTTCCACAGGTCTAAATGGAGTTTTGGTGGATCGTCTTGGCTGGATGCGGCGGAGGCCTACTCTTGGCCGCTTACGTGGCCGTGGTCGTGTATAAATTATTTCGACGCAAGAAGAGGTGAGACTGCTGCTACTAGTGTTAAGCTTTGTGCTACTGTTAAAATTCTTAGGTTGTTGGTTGACTTTAATACCTTTTCAATATTGACGACTTTATGACACAACTAATGATTTAGGCATGGTCATCTTCAAGCGCTTTTAAGGACGTTAGCATTTCAAGAAGATTTTGGAAAAAGTAATAATAATGATAACTGCAAAAACTTTAAGAGATAATAATCAATCTACTCAGATCCTTAACTATTCCGGCTTTCCAAAGGTAAGTCTATTATCATACTCCACAATTTACAGAAAAACGTTGAATGTAAGCATGCGTGGGTAAATGAGGTTCACTCCATGTACCTGCGGACAAAGCGCAAGTTTACCTTACGAAGCCTACCGAAAACTAAATTCCTTCGTGTAAGCAGTCACAGACAGCAGTTTCGGCTTTCTTTGGTCACGTAGGTGTTCAGCTGATATTGGTACGGTGCCGAAAAATTTAAACAAAATCACTCAGAATGCCGAAACTAAATTTAACCTTTTACCGCATGATAACAATTCACAGGGTGCTTACGTTGTGTTTTTTGTGGATAACGTTATTCCCAGCTAGCTTTCATAGAAGAGAGATTAATAAACAACACTCAGATCATGATTGCCGTGCCAGAGCTTGTTCATTCGAAAAATTACTGCTTTTGATGAGCTGCTAAGACGCATAAATATGGGATGAGGAAACCATAGATGCCCTGCTTACCAAATCCAATACAGGTCTTGCAGTTTTCCCACTAACATTTAATTATTGCTTTCTGCGTATTTTTGCAGGGTGCAGATGAACCAATATCAGCACCCTGAACGTCTTACAGATGACAAAGATTGGACTACCCATGTCCATGCAAGAGAGGTTTCGGAGAGGAGGGCGGACGGCCTATGCATGGAAACTCTATCAGGGTCAACCAAACTTGGTCGAAAAGCGTCCATCCCGTCCGTTAACCAGTTCCTAGGGGCTTCGGAGGAGGTTCCAAATGCCTCGCACACAAATTCCGACGATAAACGAAAAGGACGTAGCAAGAGTCCAGGCCCGGAACCACAAGCATCGGCAGGTTTTAACCAAGACACTTCGCCTTATGTAGTGCCTGCGGCTGAAAGAAGCAGCCCCGAGGTTGTTCGAAGGTCTGAATACACCTGGGAGACTCTGCTATGTCAACCCAGCGATTTCAGAATTAAACGAAGTCAATCGTTTAACTGGGACGATCCTGAATACAGAAAACCCAAATGCAAGACTCGTTCCTTGAAGCTTGCAAGTGACAAGCAAGGTCAAGTGAAAAGAACTGTTCGGAGCAAATCTCTCAGAAGATATACGCATCGTGAATTGACCGTCTCAGGTGCTGCCGAAACAGCACCATTCGATAAAATTGTCATCTCCGTGAAAAGAGGGGACGACAACGCGAAACGAAACAAATCGAAGAAGAGCCCTAAGACTCAAAAAACTGTCAACGAACCAGGAAACAAAGTGACTAAAGCCGAAGGCACCACTAAAAATAAAAAGATCAACAGATCGGGGTCTGCACCATCTGCGAGGGCCAAGGAAAAGCTTGCAAACACTGAAGTAGAAGGCAGCCTAAATCGACGACATTCCTCTCGATGGATTCCAGATCCTGATTACCAAACTGTGTCGATGGAGGAGCTCGTTTCAGCAGCTGAGCAACAAGTCAAAGCCACCAGAAATGATAACGTGTGTGTAGTGGAGATCCACAACGTGCCAAGAGATCGAGATCCAAAGGTTAGTACATTAGTGGGAACTGCCACGTCTCAAGTGGTCGACACATCATCGAGCACCTCCATTCAACAGTCAAGTCCATCACATGAAGATCAAACGAACTGTAGCACCACAGTTGATGTGAAAACAATACCAATACCCGGTGTTGCCCAAAGGGTACCAACAGTTCTGCCGAACGATCAGAGCCCTGACAAAAACGAAGAGACAAATGTCTCTAACAAGAATACTCACGACAGAAGATTATCCGTCAAAAACCGTATTCAAAACCTCGAGACTCAGATTGTCGATGTACAGTCAAATACTCGCCACTCCCAAGGAACAGACCCAACTAAACATTACACGATGGTTATACAAGCCCCACTGACAATCGACATCAACAATAATTCCCAGACGTTGCCGAACTGGAGACAGAAACAAACTGCACGAGAGGCGAGAAACGAGCCAACCAACGAGAGCAATCAAATTGGTCAGCCATCGTTGAAAGTTAAGCCAAAAGTCGGGTCGATAGGCAAATTAACCCTCGTCAAACATGTGGAAACGCCCGCTCAAGGAGGAAACCCTGAAATAACTCCTGAAAACCCCACAAGAGAGGATCCCACAAAGAGTTTTGAAAATGCTTCGTCGATCCAGATGAGGCAACTAACAGATACATCATCGCCAAGAAATGCGACTTTGCTCGTAAGGAATTCCGACGAGCAACGGGAAAACGACACCTCACATGTACCAGTCTGTGCAGCACCACCAGCACCGCCACCACAACCTTTCACAGTGGATTCACAGTCTTCCCGCCAAGTCCTGGGCAATGAAGTCAAGATAACTATTGTACCAAAAGACAGACAAGACGCGACCTCCGTGTTAAATGGGGCAAACGCGCCAATAGCAAGAGACACAGACACGAATCTCACTTTAGAAGAAAGGAAGAAGACCTGGAAGCGGGAGCAAATTTTGGATCAGCTCCACAGCGCCCGCGCAAGGAATGGAAACCAGAACTACATATTTGGCACAGGGTTGGCGTACCAGTCGTGCATGCCTGAACTACAAAATAAACTCAATCAGCTTACGCTTGCAAAATGATTTAGTGCAAACTGATTATTACCGCCGGGGTGAATCAAATTAAGATATAAAAACTAGTGTAATCTTTAACGAATTATTCGTCCTGCTGCATAGCTTACGGTCAAGCTCCAATTTATTAAGATTCTGTTGTTTAAAGTTTGGTCTTGATTGGATATGGGTGTAGTAATAGCAAGTGAGATTTTCCGTCATGAGTAAGATGCTCCCAAAGAACTTTTGTAGTATTTTCTTTGAACATTGTTTTCTAATATATGCGAATGAACAGTCTAAATTGTGAATATTGCAACCAGGATCGAGAAGCTTCATTGAGATTCGCGCTTGGGAGCAGGAGTTTAAACACACACTGACTTTTAAGGTGGCTCCACAGGGTAATCATTTATGTCGTTGCGCGCGCAAGTGTTATGTTTTAATACTGTTTTTGCATTCGCTTTCACACCTAGTCCTCTCAAACTTATTACACGTAATAACCAATGTTTAAATAGTATTTTGCTATCATCTCTGTTAAAATTTTGGAATTCAGTCTTGAATTATAAATTCCCAAACAAATGTGTTTTTTACTGTTTTTAAGGCTTTATTTGTGATTTTCATGAATTTCCTTCGGTGATCACATCAATTCCAGCGGGAGACGAATTTTAAACACGAAAAAAGTAGGGTTTGTGAAGGCAGTTTTTTCGATATTTTCAAATTTATGTCTTTTACCGCTGGAAAAAATCTGGTCTTCTAGATTTTCCCAATCTGCCAAATTTTACGGAATTTCACCGAAGGAAACGCGAGAAAATTCACTGTCAGTTTTGCTCATGTTGACGTACTAAAATATCGAAAAACACCGACGTTTTCCTTTGAACGCGCGCAGATTATTTGAACTTCAGTCCTCAGCGCTCGTGCGATCGTGAAACTATAGGGAGCCACCTTAACTACATGTAAGAAGTTGTCGTTGTTGATAACCATAAATTAAGTTTTGGGCGCTGACTTTTTTGGATGTCAGCTTTGTAATTATAAATTGATCATTTTAAATGCAGCTTCTTTTAGGCCTTGCCTGTTCTTACTTAGGAACTATAAGGTTATTTTATTAAAGAGAATTTCTGCCGGGTATTTGTTATTCTTAGTTTGATTGCATTAGGTTTGACGATAGGCAGTAACTTTTTGTCCTCAGTTTGGTTTAATACAATAACAGCCACAGCCATAGAAAGCGGTTTTGACAGTCGTTATCCACAACAATGCTTGTTCCAAAGCCACGATATACGAATCAAGACCAGCGATTTTGTCGTTCACACAAGGAATTACGATTATTAATTGGATAGAAGAGTGTTCTTCTGAGCAGTTTGCGAGGCGCAAATACTAAAAGCTTTATACGTGAAGATGCAGGCCATGAATGATGTCTAGTACAGTTTCATCACCTCCACTGTGAAAAAGAAGCACCGCTGGGACTCCTGTAAAAAAAAAAAAAAAGTACAAAATAACCTTGGAATCGAAAGAAAACTTTAACGTTAAAAAACAATACTCCTTCCTGCGTATGTTCCATTATATCATATAGTCACTTTCCCTCACTACCTGCCCACATTATGGCAAAGTGCAATTTTAATTACTGCTTAAAGCACGGTAAATGATTATCTTTCAAACTTTTCTACAAAATTTTGTCGGAGCACGGAATTCCTTTGCGATCCACCTTACAAACGCTAGCGTCCGATTTTTTTTCTTGAGATATAGGTAACACTCCCCATATTATGCTGTTTTTCAAGATCACAGGTTTTCCCTCATTAAATAAAGTTATTACTAGTAATAACCAAAGGTCAGGAAATGGGGGCGAGGACGATGCTTAGTGCTTTGGGTTACTAAAAATGTACCAGAGTTGTTCTGAGTTGTAATCAGTGGTGCATTGAGATTAATTTTTAATAGGTGCGTTATACATGGTTCTTGGGGTAATGACATATTTTGGGGCCAGAAGTAAAATGTTCCGCTTCGCGGGGCTAAAATATTTGCCCATAAGGGTAGGTTGAACGTTCAGCAGCACCCCTTTTCCTTTTTGCCAATTTATGTGCTCAAAAGTGTACGTGGAGGTGTTGCATAGAGCAATTTCACTAAACCTATGAGACAGTCACCTACACTATAAAATTCCATGATACACTAGTTTTGTCGTTTTGTTTTGTTTAGTTTTACTGTAATTGTGTTTTTTCTTTTTTTCTTTTGTTTTTCTTTCTTTTTTTGTCACATAGTTTTATACATAGATCATATTTCCGGCTGTAATTATGTAATCTAAGCTTATTCTAAAATTGTTTGTCGCGCTTTGTCACGCTATACTTAACTTTACAACTCCAAGGACAAGAACAGATAACAACTCGCTCGAGGTGGACTTCAAACGCGACATGAACACTGAACAGGAAACGTCCCAAGTTGACACACTCGATTTGGATAGGACGGCGCTGCTATGCTTGAGTTCCACGTGACCCAAAGTCCAAATACGCGTAATGCGCGTGATAAAATCGCGTTCTTTGCATTCCACCCGAACGAAGCAAAAATCGAGTCAGGGCCAAACTATACAAGTTTTCATCGGTTGCTGCTCTTCTTTTGACATCATAACGAGAACTGAGTATTCTTTAAAACTGTTTCTTTCCATTTTCAATCTTTTAAATGTATATTAACACTTCAATGATGCAAAACTTTGGCTTTGAAGATCTAGCACACTGGTCGACTCGGCGGCCATCTTTAAAAATATTCTTGTTCGAGTGAAAATGGATTCTGATTGGTTTACGAGGATTTATCGATCGATTTTGCCCGAACAAAATTGCTCCAAAATCGAGATATGGCGTGCAAAATAGGTTGCGGGTTCTTCTTGAGCCCGCAATTATTATAGGCCAATTTCGATATATTAAAATTCTAACTTGGTTCCAAGGCATAAAGGGAATAAAACAAAAGCAATTACAAGTTACAATTTTAATATATCGAAATGACCTATTTGGTTTACTTACTGCGAGCCGCCGCCGCCGCCGCCGCCGAACGAGCCAAAGGAAGGGACTGTTTGTTGTTGTTGAATACCACCAAACCCTTGTGTCCCCGGCATACCAGCTACAGCGCCAAACGATGGAAGGCTCGACTGGGTTGCCAAGGCACCGAATGTAGAGCTGCCTTGAGATCTACAGATCAAAACAAATTGTGTGAGGTTTCAAACATACTGGTAGCTATCATAAAATGAAGTTTGATCACCAGCTTGCCACTCTTCCCTCTAAAAAAGGTAACGGTGCAGCAACCTTGTTATATTAGAACCGTTTAACATCGGTTTGGAAATATCCCCCACATTGCCTTTTTAAAGGAACGAAATATCATTTGGTAACCCCTCTCGCTTTCAGTTTCCAATTGTTTTTTTTTTTTTCTTTTAAGTTAACAATGAAAGAAACGTACTGTCCAAATCCGCCAGATGGTGCACTTCCAAAGACCCTAAAATTAAAATACGTTAATTACACTTTTATATATACATAGTACAAACATTATACCGATAATTTTTACACATATTGCTTGAAAGTGTAATTTAGTCTGACAATTGAGCAACCACCTGCCACCGTTGAAAGTTAAGGAATACGTAGCAGTTAACATAGGCACAGATAGACGAGATGGAAGGAAGAAAGGCAAAGAGTTACAGGTTCCATTTGCCAATACCAATGTCAACTCAAGGAAATGAAGGTTTCAACTGTCGTAACCTTTCGACACATTTGAACCACCATACTATGCAATCTGTTTATATAACTCCCCTTCCCCACCCCTCCTTCCTAAAAAAAAAAATAAAATAAAATAAAACAAAAAAAGAGTAAAGATTTGTTTGACACTCACCCGCTGGATGGACTAGCACCTAGGCCTGCTTGAGGAGAGCTTCCAAAGGCTGGAGCTCCTCCAAATGAAGGAGCGGAACCAAATGAAGGCGTACCGCCAAACACGGACGCCCCAGCAGAGGATGAGCCAAAGGGCTGTGGTGAACCGAACCCTGTGGTACCTGGGAGAGAGAGTTTCCATGAAGCAGTTATACAAAAGGTACTCTAGCAAGAAACCTTAGAGGCAAACAAATGCAGGTTACGGTTATGTTTACCAGAGGGTGATGAAGCACCGAAGCCAAAACCAGAGACAGCCACAGTTCCACCTTGAGCGCTGAACGAGCTCCGTGAAAATCCACCAGATGATTGGGTTCCAAATCCAGATTGAGAAAACGGGCCAATGTGAAACGCTGGCTTCGGTGAATCAGTCATCTAGAAAATACAACCATTCGAACAAATGTAGATAGGGTTTAGACTGGCAATGTCAAGGATGGAAAGTGGCAACTTAAGAGACACATTTAAAGACTTACATGTAACGCTTGAGATTTCAGTTAAGGTCCATCATATATTTCATATTCCTTCGAACTTACATCACGATTTGCGATCTCTAGTAAACTCACAAGATCAACCTGGAGCTAGTATTACGTTTCCGGAATAGACCACTTTCGATATATTAAAATTCAGCTTACCAATAAGGCTTAGAGGACACACAATGGAAATTGAATGCCCGTGTTTATTCATTTCTTTTGCTTGTGTCCTCTAGGCCTCACTATCAAACTGAATTTTAATATATCGAAAGTGGCCTATTATCAGTGTATTCAGGAATTCTAAGAGACCTGGGGTTCAACAAGGTCGTAGATTCTTTAAACGGGCCCAATAAGTATGCTTTGACAGTGAAAAAATCTAAAGACCTCAAACTTTAAGCTTCATTCAATGAATATGATATCAGTATTCGTCCTACATGTAGTTAACCCCGTGATACCGCAGATGTTACGCACAGTTTAGTTAACAAACCTTAAATACATCAACTCCTGACTTTCCACCAAATAACGAGGACTCTGGAGTGAGAAACAAAAGTAAAGGACATAAAAATTCATCCGTGTTGTCATTTAGTGGTTTATTAAGGTTGTTTTTACACTTTCTTCCATTACTAATCTGTGGGAACCTCACCAGAAGTAACACACCAAGGGTCTTGAAATTGAGAACCAGTGCCAGGCCAGAAAAGCGCTTTGGCACATATCACTCAGCCCATGCATACCCCCTCATTTGTTACCTCCAAACAACGCCGAAAGCCAGGCTCGCTGTAGTATTACTATAATACTAACACTGAACAAGTACATACGTGTAGTAGTTGCCCCTCCAAATCCTTGTGCAACGCCAAAGGGGTTTGTCTTGCTGGCCTGTGAGCTGGCTTGTCCTCCTAAACCAAAGCCACCAAATCCAAATCCTAGGGCTTAAGTGAGTATTTAGAGTTTAATAGTTGGTTCTCTACCAAGCACAGTGTTATCTTGATTAGTGATTAGATACTGGGCCAGATAACCCAGCCATCAGAGTGCATGACTTCCTCGCTACTCGTGGATTAAAAAAAAAAAAGCCAGAAAAAGTAATCGAAACTGCAGTTTAGAGCACATCGAAAAATAAACCATACCACACACCGTACAAGCCTGCAAGCTACGGAGGAGGACGGCCGCAGAGGCCCACCTATCACCCATTTCTGCCTCCTGCTTGGCGAAAATACGTAGAGTCCAAAGGGCGTGAAACATTTTGGTGTTCCACCGTATAACGAGGTCTGGATCTGTCCCTCCAACTGAATCACAAGCATATACAATAACTGACACTGGGGAGAAATGCTGAAGCAATGGTAAAAAATTGTATTGTGGCATGCTGGTCCCCTTAGAATTCTTAACTTACAGTACATCATGGTTACTTTCTTAATGTCTTAATCAGCGGTTCATGCCCACATTAAGGTTCCATTATGCAACAGTAATCATTCTATGGCACAAGTACCACCGGTGTAATGCCAACCTACAGTGTGTATTACAAGTTACTGTTGTTAGGATCTTCTCTTACCATTCTCAGCTGGCTTGGATGCAGTACTGAACCCCGCACTGGCAGTTGCCCCAAACCCTGATCCGGTACCAGCTGTTATGTTTGATGACCCAAATACTTGTGTAGGACCAAAAGTACTGCCTTGACTGCTAGCAGGAGAACTAAAAGGTGCAGGAGAAGTTCCAAAGGTGCTGGCCCCAAATACGGGAGTGGGAGCAAAGGCAGTGGATGGAGGTGCTTCAAAAAGGTTGCCAGCAGTAGTTGTTGCGGAGGGAGCTCCAACAGAGCCAGCTCCACTACTCACTGTACCCAGAGCCACACCAAAAGGACTTGCAGTACTCGAGACTTTGCTGAACAGACCAACTGCACTAGCGGCTGACGTTGAAGAATCTCTGGAAGATGGACTTGTTACTGTAGTTGTTGTCGCGGGTGGCGGAAGAGAAGTTAATGGGGAGCCTCCTGCTGGTGCCGAGGCATTTGTTGAAGCTGGAGTGATGCTGGGAAAGAATGGACTAGTACTGCTTGTAGCGGAAAAAGCAGATGCAGTGCCAGCAGATAAACTAAGCAGATTACCTGCAACTGTGGTGGTAGAGGGGGTTGTGGTGCTAGATTTAGCATCACCAAGAGAAACATCAAATAAGCTAGCTGGTGAGAATGCAGGTGTTGTGGTTGGGGCACCGAAAATGCTTCCAGGAACAGGAAGTGTCTTAGTTGCAGTTGTAGATGACACCATGCTGGACTTGCTACTTTCAGATAAAGCCTGTGCAAAAACGCCTCCTGCACTAGCAGATACAGGAAAACCAGATAGTGTCATTACTGCTCGGGTGCTGGTATCTTTGTTTTCTGATGGAGTCCCTTTAGAAGGCAGAGAAACCTGACCTTGTGGTGTACCGGAAGTGGATGCTGGATCCTTGGAAGCTGCAGTGGGAGCCGTGCCAAACAAATTGCCAGTGTTGATTGCAGGACCTCCTGGAGCAGATGCTCGCATCAAAGAACTCAAGATGCTGGGAGGATTACTGCTTGTATCACCACCACTGCCAAACACATTGCCAGCGATGGTAGATGCCGAGAGATTAAGATTCTTAAAGAAGCCTTCACCAGCTGGCACTGGAGCTGAAAATGGAAATCCTGGTGTTACTGTTGCTGGGGTCGTAATTCCACTAGAACTAGCGATGGATGGATTTGCAGTTGTCACCTGCAGGGTCTGTCACAATATAAAGACATCAAGGTTAGGTTCAATCTCTAACTAATTTAAATGGGTTATAATAAGATCCCATGTTTCCCATAATGAACTACCTCTGTAAGGAAAGGTTAAAAGTCTGTGTCTACCAGAGAAAAAGCTAACTTGTGCGGCCAGATATTCTCTAAAATCAAGAATAATCAAGTACGAGATAGCCAGGTAGAGACTGCGTAGCAAGCATTCCCGTACCAGCAAATAATTTTGCACAGCCAGAGGGTAAAGAACCCTTCGACTGCGTGAAAAGCTCTTCGCTTGTACTAGAGTTGGAATGGAGGAGAACAGCATACCGCAGAAAGACAATGTCATTCACACAAAACTTGCGACACTGGTCTTCATATTAACGCACAATGGAAACAAGAAACGTGGTTTGCAATTCCTCGTTAAATGTCTCTTCCTTTCTATGATCCGTTTAGTTCAATTTGTCACTGCTAAGGTTACAAGGTTTAAAGAGTAGTATAAATCCTTGTTATCATCATTCTAAACCAGATTCTGTCCATTCTTGAACTTACCTTCAATACCTCCTTCTTGTCTTCCTGCTTGGCATCTTGTTCCCCACTTGTGGCTGCTGCTGCTGCAGAACTTAATTCCCCAGCTGCAAATAAATTCCTACTCACTCTCGGACTTGGTGTGATACCTACAGCTGGTGCAGTGATGATGTTTCCTGGTTTTGCAGCACTGGGTGCTGCGACACTTGCTGCAGCTGTCTGACTGGGCACTGTGTCTTTTGCTTTAGTGCTAAAACTAAATGCACTTGGTGTTGAGGAGGCAGCCACAGAGGAAGCCCCAAAATTAGGCAAACCACCAGTTGGAGGAGCAAAGCTAAATGAGCCGACAGTTTGAGGTCCTGTAAAAGGTTTCTGCAATCCACCAGTGCTGGAAGCTGTTGATACGCTTGGGACGGCTGGAGCAAATGCAGGTTTGAAGACTAGCGTGGGATTCACAGTGACGTTAGGAGCAGCAGTAACTTTGGATGCACTTTCAGGCATTTGCAGTGGAGAGGTTGGAGGCTTGAAGGTAACCACTGGGGGACCGGGCTTACTGCTATCGCTAGACTTGAAGATGAATTCTGTACTACACTGTGGCTTTGCGGACGACTTTTGGGCTTCGGCTGTAGCGGCCATCAATGCTGCATTTGCAATGGCTTTTGCAGCATTGTTTTCTACATCATAGTCCTTAGGTTGTGCACCCCCTTGTGCCTGTGGTTTATAAGTTACTAGTGTTACTGGTTCGATGCTGGCTGAAGGGTCAAGGTTACTGCCTGACTGAGCAGCACCCTGGGATGCACTAGCTCTGCTCATGGCAGCCATTGCTGCAGCAATGTTGGGAGGTGTTTCTGTGCTAATGACCTTGACATTTGGAACAAAGTCGCTTTTTGCTGGAATAGTTGCAGTTGCTGTGGGCTGTCGAGATAAAATGTTATTTTACAAATTTTGTTTAAAGAAAGAACGAAAATAACCGACAGAGACCAACAGACAGACCGACAGACAGACAGGCAAGCAGGCCAACAGTAGTCACACTAAGCAATGTGAACTTCTTAACCTTAATAAATCAAGTTTGACATGGACAAGTCACCCCGTCTAATTTCTAAAATGTAAAAAAACAGGACAAGGAGAGGAGGTATTGAATGCACAGTTAACTTAGGTTCAATTGCATCTCGATATCATGTGACTAACTTGTAAAGAATAGTGGATATTTCTTTTTCTTGAATAAGAACAATGTGCACATCAAATAATGAACGTTTTACCTCTGCCTTGGTTGCTGGAACGAAAAGACCACTTGGTGCTAATGCTGGTTCTGCTTTTGTTGGTTGAGGTCTAGGTGGTTTAATGCCGCCACCAACAGATTTATCAACTGCAGAAAATGCTCCGACCACAGTAGGCTGTGGGATGGACTTGGCGTGTGAACTTTCAACAGCTGCTGTGATCCCCACGGGATGAGGTGGCTTCTTCAAAACAGCCTCATCCTGTGAATTGCCCAAACTAAAACTCCCTTTTATGCTTAATGTAGGCTCAGAATGTATAGGTGAAGGATCTGGTCCACTAGCCGAGGCTTTGTGGATTGCATCCAAATGCCCAAGCTCTTTCTCTTGGCAGGGTTCCTCCTCCTGATACCCATCTTCTGCGAGACTTCCATCATCGTCAGACACCTTAATTTCTTCGGGGATAGCATCATCAAAGCTGAACCGTCCTTTAGATCCCTCTGCTGTGTCCTCTGGCCTTACGGCAGGTGTCGAAGAGAAGAATGGCACTTCAGGTCTACTAGTCTTCACTAGGGGTGTCTTGGTAACAGTACTTGGAACTGTAAGGGGAGCAGTCTAGCTGTTAGTCTTTAGTCTTGCAACGGGCAAGGACAAAGGGAGAACACAAGTAACCAGAAAGGTCGGCAACAATCGAGATTAACTAAATCTTGTTTATAGAACTGGCTTGTTCTGCCAGAAAATCCCACTAAAGGTTTAAACCATTACAAGTTTTGTATACGGTACTCGTATTTTTATTTTGTTCTAACTTGACCAAAATAATTGAGAGATTAAGTATGACGTTACGTCAAACTGCAAACGGCAAAAATGAAACTTTTGCCGTCTGTCTTCAGTTGTCTGTACAATAAAGTGAAAATGTTTGTATTTGTGGTAATAGTAGAAGACATTTTTCTATTTTTGTGTGATTTGTTTAAGGATTGCAAGAAAAGAATAAAAAATCAGAGGTAATCTTTGCAGTTTGCCGTCTGCCGTAAACGTCACGCTTAAACTCTCTAATGCCTTGCTACGTGACCGGGTTTGCCTTGGCCAGTGCAAAACGAAAGAACCTGGAATTCAGAATTCACGAGAAAAAAGACGAAACGCAACCAACCATACTGTACAGTCCCAATGTTTTTAACAATACCTTGTTTAGTCTCAACGTTTATATTGTACGATATCCATTCCAATGTAATCCCAAGCCTTTTTTCATGAACTGTTTCTATTCTAAGAACATTTTGCAATGTGTAGTGGTTGTTTGGTTGTTATTGGTACAACCTCCGTAAGTCACAAAATGCAAAATTTCCTACTCCTACATATATTTTCTGATCAAAACAATAATTATAACTAGCAGATAAGCCTGTTACATGTGTAATCTTGCTAAAAAAAAGTTTTGGAGGCATATCGTCCAGTTTGTGATAAAAATTGAACCAGATCCAAGAGTGTATCTACTAAGTAGAACTGAACATCAACTTACCAACCGTGCTCCTTCTTACTGGGGTGTTTCGTCGTTTCTGAAACATGCTTCTCAGCTGGGCCTGCTTTTGAGGAGATATTGGAGCTGTATATGGACAGAAAACTCATATTAACATCACTATGGACTTTAAAAGAGTGGGAAATTTGGTGAACAGAATGTGTTTGGGTTGATATTGGATCCTAAAACATAACTACAAAAATTATTTTCTTGTTTTTAAAAGGCCAATTTAAAATCATTTGACCGTTACTGTACTAAACCATATCGCACCTGATACATTTTTGATTGGCGATTTTAGTTCCTGTTTTGACACAGCAAAGGGATCACGCACAGAGGACAAGTCATCCCTGAAACAGAACCAAAAGTCAGTTCACTGATAATATCATGTCAGAACTGGAAAGAAGTGAAACATATTTATAATTATAGCAATTATTTGTTACTCGCTTTTTAGCCTATTAGCACAGTAGTGCGAAATATCATGACCTGTAAATAAGGTGATGTACAGGTGTAGGTTAGAAACTCGTTCTGCAATTTGTGTTAAACATCTTGATACAATTCTTAAAATTAGAAGTTATAGTTGCTAGATACCCACAACAAATCACTGATGTACGGGCTCTGTACCTTAAACTTGTTGTATTGAGTGGACTTCGCTGCCAGCTAGTTGACAATAGTTTGCGATTCTTCATTTCCTGCGTGATCTGTTCTAACTTGGCTGCCTAACAGATCCAATCATAGTTACAAATCACAGTCTTGTTGCATGACATGATACAACACGCAACAGTCAAGAAAGGTTAATTTAAAAAGGAGCTCGTACTCTTTTTTGGAGTTGCAATTCGAGATCTTTTCAAGGACATTCGTGGACAGATTTCCAGCTTTTTTCAAGGGACACCTTAAGTCTTTCCACGACATGGAACTGTAAAATAAGGTCTTTCAATGGTCCAATGTACTTTTCACGAACTTTGAAGGCCTTAAATTTGGATTTTCAAATTCAAGGATTTCAAGGACTTTCAAGGTGCATGGGAACCCTCTAAGATTGACTAACAAAGACTAAGATTAGATAGCGCCATAGAACTAACTTTGTACTTACTTGATCTTGTGTAATTTTATGGTGGACCTTCAAGGTCTGGTAAACCTCAACCAATGCAGGACGCTGAATGGATCTGTCAAAGAAACTCTGCGAGTTATAAACGAAAATGGTACATATTTATTGCAAGCAATTCAGACATTTAGTATTGTCTATTTTTTCTTATTAGCCCATACAGTCAATCTCAAGCCTGTGTGGCTGCCTGCAACCATTGGCAGTGTTGTTAAAGTTCAATCACTCTTTTTATATAGCACACTTTCTCTTTCACTTTAGGTTACCTCTATGGCATAGAAAATTTTTTGTAGTTATACAGTGAAATGTATCTAATCAGTTATCATTGCTACAAATGTTGCAAAATTGTACACAGGACTATAAATCCAGTAAAACTCAAACACATGCATGTCGTGGTCAACAACAATAGCTGGGATTTGTTTTACCTTTTGCGTTCATTTTCTTTGTTCCACTGTTCATTAAGAACCATGTTCACCTCCCTTAACAAATATAAAGAAAGAACCATTTTACAGTTATGAAAACGTAAAAATTCCTGTCCCATCCCATGTGATCCAATCCCATCTCCTCAAATGTCACATTACCCTCATCCCATCCTTATTTCAACTGATCTTGGTCCTCTTTGATAAACTAATATAACTAATGCACGTACCAAACAAGCAAATTACTTACCTAAGTGTTTTATCCAAATACAAATGGAGATTTCTGATCTCTCTCATCTTACTTGTGTTCACTGGATCCAGAGCTCTAGACTATAATTAAACAAAATCTTGGTTAGTATATAAACATTCACAGATGTTCTGTTTATCTTGGGAGATTGTTGAATTGCCTAATTACTTGAGTACCAGCTACATAACGCCATTGAACCGACATTAATACATGTACATGGATGCCACATATCGCATGGATAAAACCTGACTATTGAGAAAATAAAGTGGTTCATATACATGCAACACTCTTTTGTACCATAAACAGGTGATAAGATTGAATATTTATTAGAAGGTACATGTACCTTTAACAACTGAACATATCTTTGGTCACTCTTTCTTTCCTGTCTAATCCTAAAGGAGTAAAAAGACAATTATAACTATTGTAAAACGGTATTTTGTCGGAATCAGTTAAGCACCCAGCAAAAATTTAAAGATTACATAGACTTAAAATTCTGAAGCTTGCATGCTGAGGACTGATAATACTGATGTTATACGTTACCTGAGAGGATATCTTATCTCAAGCTGCATGGTTCAAGGAAGCATTACTTTAACAAATACAAAGCACTTAGAAAAAAATAATATTGAGGACTGCTTCAGGTGATACAAATTCAAGTTGATCTTTGTGACCACTGACAGCTATAATTCAAACATAAGATTACCAATTATCGAAATTCATTTAACAATGGTATTAACCTGGCCACCATTAGTGTCATGTAATTCAGTTACCCTACCTGGCATCTTCAAGCATCTCAAATGCTTCAAACAGTTTCCTTTTTTCATCATCAATATCCTTGTGCTGTTCCTGTCACATTTGAGTAAAAGCAAAACAAGGAAATTTGATCCAGTGGCACAAGATAACTATAATACCCATACCAGATAGTTTACAGACTGTACCCAAAGGATCTCCTTTCCTCCTACAAGTTACTTGTAAACCCCTGCTACATGTATCTTTCCTGTCAAAGTCAAGAATTATCTCTCAAATGGCAAAAAAATGCATTCTGACATTCTTACTGAATTCTCCAACCTGCCCCAAGCCTCCTCCCACCAACAACCCTCTGCATGATGTAAAAATGTAGGCATCCATACTTTAATTATTTGGTAGAGCACATGCAGAGGAAGGCATGCTCCAGAAACCCTCACAATGAACAACATAATCATAATCTGTAGCACTAGACAATCGGACAAAAGTTTGGTTATTTCACTTGTATCTAGTGCACATAACAAAGAATCATTTCTGTAAGTGATGATGGATTACAGGTGTATAATGGCAAACCTTTGTTGCACTTTTTATTTCTGACAATTTTGAGGCAACATCTTCTGTTCTCTTTCTAAGAGAAGCCAGATCCTTGTTATCATCTGTAAGGCGACAGTTGCTCTGCATGGTCTTGACATTGTCACATAACTTTGCCATCTCTGTGTTAAAGTGGCTGATCTGTAACAAAAAGCAAAGAGAAATATGACTCAACAATCATATCATGAATGACTTCTTCTATCAGCGAGTCACTCTATTTGGCATCACTCAGCACATCACTCAGTGTCTGTCCATTGGTGTTAATCGTCTGTCTGACGGTTGATCTGTATGTCTATCTTTTGGTGTCTCTGTCTGTCTGTCTGCTGTATGTCAATGTAGCTGTCTGTCTATCTGATTGACTGTATGTTATTGTGGCTGACTGTCTGTCTGTCTGAGTGACTGAGTGACTGACTGTCTGCCAGAGTGTACATCTGCCTGTCTATCTGTTTATACAATCATGTATGTAAACTACATTTATATGTCTGTGCTGGTGTGTCTGTTTGCCTGTCTGTTGGTCTATCTGTTTGTTGATTGATCAGAGTACAATGTAAATGTTCAAGATTTAAATTTAACTTTGGTGAGTGTTGAGTTATTTGTAGTCAACAAATCAATGAAAAAAGTCATAGGATTAACTATTCTCCACAAAACAAAAGCAATAACAAACTGCTTAAACTGTGTACCAAGAAAACATTAGCAAAACATGCTAACGCCTAAATATAAAATAAAAGAATGAGGCCACAAGTACCGCTTCTTGGATATTTTCTGACACAGATGCCTCAATTACATTGCCTTTTGAAACTGGAGCAGTCTACCAAAATAAGGTAAATAAAGAAATGAATAATGAAAAGTAACAGTGAATGTAATTGTATCCTTAACAAGTGGTAAAACAAGGGCAACAACACAAACAGTACAGTTCCACTGGTATTTGCTAAGTTCAATGACTGCTGTTCCTGATGACTCTGACTGGATCTCTCAAACAGCTTGTTTATATACTGTAGTAATCACTCCTACAGTGTAAGACAACTTATTAAAGTTGTTGGCTTAGAAAATGGCTTAACTCTGAAATGTAGCAACCATGGTACTAGGGAGGATGGAAGTGGTGTGTGTGTGTGTGTTGGGGGGGGGGGTAGGGGGGGTGACAGGCCTACAGATGGGAGGTTGGATGGATGAAAGGAGGGCAGAGCAACACACAGAAAGATGAAAGGAAAGATGAGGAAAAGGATGGTTAAGCTAAAGTATAATTTATGTTCTTCTTTCAGACAAACAAACAAACAAACAAACAAACAAACAAACACACACACACACAACAAAAAAATAGACACACAGTTGTACATGTACCTTTCTGGTAGGTTCTCGCCTTACACCCTCAGTAGGAGTTGAGTGCCCAGGTAATTTGAAGCCCTGTGGAGTGGGTTTTAGTTCTGTCAAACTTGAACCTTCTTCCTTATACATATCCTGCCTTGTAGCAGGTGTTTTGGTCACAGCAGCTCTGGCAAGAGTTGGCTTTGGCTGTGCCAATAACCCTTGCTCTGTCAAGTGAGAAGGAACTGAGGAACTTGCCTTTGGTATATCATCCCCTTTTGCAATTGAAGTAGAAGTGAGCAAAGGTGTTTGGAAAGATGATAGTCCAGGATTACCAGGTTGGGTCTGACTACTGGGTGTGGGTTTTACAAGCTGTGTGCTACTGGCTAAAGGTCTCTCTGATTCTGTTGCTGGGATTTGGGTCTGTGTTGGAAGCTTAAATGTAGCTGTCAACCCTGGCTGCTTTTGGTTAGTTGACAAAAAGGCACTAGTGGGGGCATTCCCCGAAGAGGAAACAGATTGTTTTGGGTTGCCAAATGAAAAGGCACCAGCTGGAAGGTCCCCTGATGTACCTGATGAGGGTACACCAGAAAACAAAGGAACATTCTGCTTGGAGCTGGTAAATGACAAGGCACTAGCTGGTGTACTTGAAGGTGTTGCTGATGTTGGAGTCACTGATGAAAAGGAAACAGGTTGCTTGGAACCGGCAAATGAAAAAGCACTTGCAGGGAGGGTCCCTGAAAGCCCTGGTAAAAATGTACAAGATGCAGATGAAAAAGCTTGCTTGGTTCCAACAAATGCAAAGGCACCGACAGGAAGGTCTCCAGCAGTTCTAGGTCCAGATGGAACACTCTCTTTGGGAGCCAAGCCTGGTGTACCAGTTGACAAAGGACCTAAAATTGCAAGCAGGTATTAACTAAAGGTTCATAAAATTACAGAGAAGGTGCTGACCATAAAAATGTTATATATTCACTGTAGTGCAGTATAGCCTGCAAACAAATAGATAGTACACAAAAGACTTTCACTGTAACTTATAGACTAGTTACAAATTAATTGAGGTGCTGTGGAAATCTGGGAGGTCAGTTTACTTTGGTATATGTGTACATGTAGGCCTACCATTGTCTAATGCAAACAAAGATTCAAAGAACCTTGAAACAAAACTCGTGGTTTGTAGTATACTGTAATGCTGCCCACTCTAGATTTCTACATCAGGTTACATGTGCATGTATATTTATTGATCGAAAACACCGCATGCAGGTATGTCTGCTTGTTTGATTTGTCTGTGACTGTTCCTGGGTTTAATCATGGGAAGGGAATAAACGAATCTCAGCAACCTAAAAAAGACACATCCCCACTTGATCACCACCACAAGGTCCCAAATACATGTACATTTTGCTGTCAGTACCTCTTATATCATTAAACAACCTTGCAGTCTCTGCCCTGTTTAGCATAAATCCTCTGAAATTGAAACACCAGATGTGAAAGCTGTTCCCTTTACCCTTTACACCCTTTACCTGCATTTGACGCTTTAATTGCTTTTCTTTGTCCTCCTAGGGGTAAAGGCTCCACTGGCTTTATGATACTGTGATCTGTATTAGGAGTTTGATTCACCATATAAAATGGGCACAAGACACCATCTGTTGACAGAAGCATCATTATTGGGGCAGGAGAAAGGCGTTTCTCTCCTTCAATAACTGGTCTGGTTGAGCTAAAGTCAAATGCCAAACCCATGGGAAATGTCTCATCATTGTTGTTAGTCAGCGGCATCTCTGCACGGCCAGTTTCTTCAAAATTCCACTTTTCCCACAGGGTTGTAGCCTGTTCAAATACATGTATCATTGTCAGGACCAAAACTACCTTCCTCAGAACGTAAAAGATACAGAGGTTGCAGACTGTGTATAATTTACTGTACATGTGAAATGTCATGCAGCTTGTACATTAATCATAGATACAGGGTTGGGCTAGATATCAATGATGGATTATTCTTGATATTCATCAAAAACAAATTCAAAACCTTCCTTCAAAAGTTTACACGTATAACAAAATAATCATTAAATTTTCATTGACAAGACAAGACAAATTGAAAAAAAAAAAAAAAATTAAATATTGGGTTCTCAGTCATTACTTTTTACCTGGACCTCGCTGCAGTTGGATCATATGGCCTGAACTTGACTGAATATTTCTGATCTGTTGCCAGTTTCACTCAGTCAACAAAGCTCAATTATACACTGTACATGTACATTTCTTTACCTCTCCTCCATATTTTCCAATCACGGCAGATTCAAAACCATTAGAACAAGCAGAAACAACCATAGTCCTGCAAAATGATGACTTGTCTTAAGAGAGTTTCGATATTATTACTTAATACTAGCCATGCACTGTAGTTGAAACTGATTCCCTAAAACAAACATAAACTACCATCTGAATCTATAGAGAAAAATCAAATTACATAACTTCTAACAGTTACTGTTTCAGTAATTTCTTGTAAGAGGAGAATCAAAGGATGCAGTCTAAACAAAATATGTTCCTAACCATTCAGCAATGTTCTTCAAATAGTACATTGGTTCTCGTTCTTCGCTCATCACATAATAGATATCATCAAAGTTAGTTATGGTCCTTGGTTCATTTTTCTAAAAGAGAAGAAAACAAGTTAGAGTGTTAGTAACATCAATTATGGAATATTATTGCCAAGAGGAGAACATTGGTTAAACATAGAGCAGTTCTCAATTGAGTGTCCATTGTAATCAGATAATTCCTTTGGTTTTGGTTTAGGTTTTACTATTAATGGTTTGAGATTGGCTGAAAACCACTCTTATTATCAAGTTGCAATTATGTGTTAGTTGTGATTCAGTTTTACCCTTGGCATGACTTGGTATTTTCCTCTGTTTCACATACAGTATATTACCATACACCAAAACAAAGGGAAATACCAAATTATAATATAGTTAAATGATATTTAACATAGTTAATGACTAGGAGCTAGTCTGGTCAGTAGCGTTTTTATAGGCGGTTGTTAGTGTCTTGGCCGTCTATGAGCGTTTGGTTAGCATTTGGTGCATTCTGTAGCGTTTGATATACATGTAGTTCTATTGAATTTTACATAGTTTATGACCAGGAGCTAGTCTGGTCAGTAGCGTTTTTTTTTTTGTAGGCGTTTGATAGTGCCTTGGCCATCTGTTAGCGTTTGTTTAGCGTTTGGTGCGTTCTGTAGCGTTTGCAGCAGTCATATGGTCGTGAGAGCCCTGGTGCTGACATTGCCCAGTGATATTTTTGGTTAGTACGTGTGTTGTCGTCCCATGTGCTCGCAGTGTGTTCATCGCTCTGTTAGTGTGGTGTTGTGGATTGAATTATAGTTTAGCAGTTCTCGGTGTTCCCTCCCTACCCCCACCCCCCACCCACCCCCCCCCCCCCCTCTTTTCAGCATTTTTTTTTTTCCACCAATGCCATCTGGCTTGAGTGTGACAGGTGCCTGTAGGGGGCTTGGCGCGGGGGGCTTGTGGCTTGGTTGCGGGTTGGGCAGGCCAGTCGGGTGTTCTAGCGCCTTGGGGATGTGACTGCGGTTGCAGCCCCAGGCTTCATAGGCACCTTCCCTCCACTAGCGACTTGGGCGTTAACTAAGGGTAAAATTGAACTATACAACATGTCCACTGTCACGATAACCTCACTTGTAGTCTAGATACATCCAGAGCAAAAGTTCTGACTTACAGGAGCAGAAATAAGCTGAAACTTTGGGGTATCTCCATCATCGAAACTAGAGTAAACAGCAGCAAACAATGTTGCAGTGATCCACAACAGATCTGTCACTATAATATATAAAAAATACCAGATGAAAAAGTCACAAACAAGGCTACATGTGTTCTTGGTATACAAGATGTAATTATTGAATATAAAAACTTGTACAGTCATTTACATTCGAATTCAAGTCTCATTGTGTTTCATTGACTGCTTTGAACAGGTCCTCCTTACTCAAAGGAAGTCTGCAACACCTGCATGTATGGACATAATTGCCATGTCTACATGTACATGTGGTACCTGAATGGGGATCATCAATGAAAACTTCAGGACATTCTATTTCCCTTTTGACCTCCAGAGCCTGGATAAAGAAGAAGTTGAACATGTAGATCTGCATGAGTGGAAAATGTTTTTTTTTTTAAAACTCTGATTGGTGGAGAGTAAAGACTCATTTATTGTCCTAAAGCACAGTGTAGAAGTTGCTTCAAACCATTCTCTTCTGAACATTGATAATTAAAGACAGATCAAATCTACCTCATGACCTGCCTAATTAACTTCATGGATGTTCAGAAATTACCCAGAGATTCTTAAAGATGCTATCAATGCGTCAGAAAGGTTTGATATCCTTTTGATCTCAAGGCCAGTAAAAGCATGCACAAATTGATCCAACTTTACCAAAGATGACCCAAAGACATACATATGTACAGTGTGTACTGTAACAAGATATTTCTCATATTCACTAGAAAAGACCATGTGTTCATGTACATAAATTTGTACTTGCCTGTGAATACTGAGTTAACCTGCCATCTCTATGTCCCACTACTAGCTGTTTCCCTTTAGGACTCCAACAAACTAGGGAAAACATAAAGTAATTTATTTCAATTAAAATGTAAAATGTAGCTTCAGTCCATGTATAAACTTGCAAACTTACCATCTGTAATAGGGAATCTAATAGACAAGTATACATGTATACTGTACATGAAAAACAAAAAACAAAGTGGAACACTAACTCAGGAAACATGTCCAACTATCAAACACTCTAACATGTCCTTTGTTTAATTACAATTCCTGGGACAAGCCACATGGCTGTGAGATTGCAAGCATTTTTTTTTTTTTTTTTTTTTTCACTGAGAAGAAAATCAGCTTCATTGCACTTGGGCCTCAATAACTTGCTGAATGTTATGTAAAAGTCTACTTACTTGCACTTGCTTTTACACTTCCAGGAAGGGTTGCCAGTGTTTTTATTTCTGTTTCTGTCAACTCCATCACTGCCACAGAGCCAGAACTGAGACAAACAGCAAAGATACCAGGAAAACCAGGATTCCACAGAACGTTCCCAACACTTGCTCCTATGTAAACAATAAAAAGGTACACACTGCAGCAATAATGGGTTCTTACAAATAAGTGACAAAAATGACAACTACAGTACTGGTTAAATTGGAAAGGCATTCAAAGCAAACAGCAGTCAAGAATGAATGTACACATACATGTGACCGACTACATATAACACAACATGGACTGCCAACCCTGAAGTGAACTGAACAAAAAAGGTTATTCAAGAGATTCACATGTAAAGCAATGGACACATTGTCCGTACTTGAATGCTAACCATGAAAAGATAAAAGATGTCCCAAGCTCTCTGAAATGAGTAGCCCAGAGTGTACAGTTGTTTAGATTTAAAGAGCTTCCATGTATACATACAGTCATGGATTTCTCCTTAAATTAGAAATGTAAAGTTAGAAGCAATTTAATTCCAAAGTATAAAAGTATACATGTTTAAAGTACCTTCATCTCTAGTTAGAGTAATTTCACCAAATTTGGCCATTGAAGGGTTCTGAGAAATGACAAAAAAAATCTTCAATTAACATCTCCATACAGTCAATGTATTTGATAAAATAAACAAAAATAATAGTGATATAACTTGATATGTTCTTGTAGTTGATAGGCAGAGTAGTAAGTAGATTGTCAGTAAGTAAATCATCAACCATAATAATTACAGTATGTCAACTTTAAAAGTAACAAATTATTTTTAATCCTGGGAATGAAAGGGTAAAACATAATAAATAAAACAAGGCAATGGCATATGGCAACAATTAACAACACAGTGTATTGTAATTAAGGATCTGCACTGCTCATGATATTTGAAAATTCTCTCAAACTAAACTCATCTGAAGGCTTGTATAGTTTTGAGAGAATTTTCAAAGATCACTCATACATGTAGTTTGTATCCTTAATTCACACATTCATACTATTAACTTAAAACAAATTGACGTCAACAGAAATGTTACCATACAAATGATGGACAATGGATTTAATAAGTGTTAAAGTTTAGTTATAAACATTTGTACTTACAGAGCTTCCGAGTGTTGGTACATCATAGAGCACCATAACAGTTTGAGTTCCATTCTCATAACAGACAGATAGAGTAAGATCATCACTACTTAAACCAACAAACTGTACAGGATGCCCAGTCTGAATGAACGATGAGGGACAGTGCCCCACTGAAAGAGAGAAATTAGATAGAAATATAATATGGTATTGTGCATGTATGGTTGCCATAAAAATGTGCCTTTCTGACCACTCTTTAATTTACAACCTCACGATAAGGTTTACATTTTTGCAAAACAGGCTTTGACATTGTTTGATGGGAATGCTCTTTTTGCTGCTTGAGAACATTAATTATTTTAAATTACAGCACTGGAGATCAGTCTTGTTAAAGCAACAGCACATTTCAGGAAAACAAAATGTTCAATGTATAACAAGGCATGGAAAGTTCCCTGGATCTAAGGTGTATTTTAAAAATTAATGTACAATGAGGATGTGCATGTATTTGTATATTTGTACTGTATGTTATAAAATAATTCTAGTTGAATCCAATCAAGATTTTTAAGCATATCAAACTCTTATAACTTCCATTATGTTATAACCAATTTCTATTTTAATGGTCTCACACAAAGTGTGGCTGTTTGTTTCTTTTTGTTTTGTTTTGGAGGCTGTCATACAAGTGAAGTGAAAAATACACAAGTGTATGTGTATCTTCAATAATGTAGGACTCCTCATTACTTAGCCTGGGGCACATTTTGGGCACATTTTGGGCGAGCAAGTTCAAATATTACTGTGTCAAGTGCTAAGGCAGCCACCTACCTTGGATTAGGTTAACAGTGATGAGTTGGGGTGAGGGAAAAAACTGGGGGAAGGGGGAGGAGAGGGAAAATTTGTTTCTTCAGTGCCCATTCCCTGCCCACCAGCCTCCTATGTAGCCTCTCTCACTCATCCCAACTCTCCACATTTTTGGAATGTTCACCAAAATTGTCTGCACTGCAGGCTACCTCTTTATATGCATCACTTGCAAAACATTTTGGATGTTAATATTTCTTATATTTTATTTCCAGGTGATTAATTTTTAAACCCATTTTATCTCATTTCGGATCAATTTTGGACAAAAAGTTCTGACATTTTGTGAAAAATAATATAGCTTAAGGGCCCATTAACCAATTCATGCGCGCACTCACACGCGTTGCTAAGGAGGTGAAATTTCACTTCCGGTCACTTACGTCAGCCTGAGCGCGGAAAATAAAAACAACTCAAAACCTTGCAAATTCGCTTACGTTCTAGACATTTTTCTTTGTGTTTCGCAAAATGCAAAGTAAAAAAAGTACAAGCAAAGACAAAATAAGAGAAAGACAGAAAATCAAGAGCAATAGAAAGAGAAAAACTAACTCAGTGTGGCTTTGTTTGATCTTACCGAAGTGTGCTGGTAGTGTAAATTGCGCACACGCTGATAGGGTAACTTCCAATAGATATCGGGTGCACTTCCTGTTTCTTTAAATGCTAAAGGAAACGCGGTTTTTCATTAAATTCAGCCTTTTTCGACAAATTTCAATTAAAGCCAACGTTGGCAACATAGCTATGCATTTCTTTTTTGAAATCACGCTTTTTTCAGAAAATTATGAATTTTTCAATATTTGGAAATGCTCTCAAAATCTGACCTTTTAGAAATTAAACAAAATCGATGCATAGCGTAATGAGGATTTAAATTAAAATACTAAATCAATGAAAAAAATCCCAGGAAAGTAATTTGCCTGGGAGCCTTTGCATTTTTTCTGTATTAGTCACATGACCATGGGCGTGGCCTGATGACATCATCACTAGTGTTACTGATCAGGAAAAAGTTAAAACACATGAAATAACTCTGAACTAACTAAAAATGATGAGGTTATATGAGACTAAATGTTCCCTAGCAATGGCTCAAAAAGATCGATTAATGGGCCCTTAAGAGTGAATGCCTATAAAAATGGACCTAAATCGCCTATCAATGGCACAGGTCGAAAAATTGATTTCGCTTGTATTTTGTCCATAGATAGGTCCTAGTAAGAATAGAAACGGACCATAGTTAGTTTCTGCTAATACAGCTTTCTTTGGTAGAAATACGCCAAAAACGATTTCGACCCGACTGGGCTCAAAATCTACTTCCGGTTTTGCTGAATTTTCCGAATATTTGATTGCTTCGCGCTCCGCAGAACAACTACTTGAGAATCTTTCAATGGATTTTATATTCAGTTCAGGTCTTGGTAGTATGACTGAGCGAAAAATAAAATAAATCAAAGTTAGTTTTGAGCCCGAAAAGAGGTAAAACTGAAACGCAAAATTTTACAATATGTCGCAAGAGAATTATTGCTTAAAAACATCGCCATATTTTTCTATGGGCTATAACTTTAAATACCATAAAAACACTTTCTACGGGTTAAATATACACCCACCTGTTAGGATATCAAAAAATATCTCTGGGCAAATGGTTTCAAGTCGCCCGCCTTGGCCTGTGTTTCTCATAGATTTTGCCCAAAATCCGCCGTTGGAATGTAAGCAATTGCATGACGCGGATAGCCACTCTCGAGTAAAATATTCGTTTCCAGCAATCCGATGAAAGCAATTTTTGAAACGTTGTGTGGATAAAATAATGGAAAATGTTTTTTCTGTTGTTTTTTGTTTTTGTTTTTTTTGTTTAACTTAGTATAAATATATATGTTTTTTCATTTGCATTGCGACACCCACGACATCCATGATAAAGAACGTTACTACAGTACTCCGGGAAATGATTTTAACACTTGTTTATTTTATTGATTTCACTGATAACTTACAACACAGTAGCAGTTTCAGAGATACACTTAACCAATCCTCTATGATTTATGGCAACTGAATCATTGACTGACAAATAAAGTCAAGTGGAAATACCATAATTTCTATAGACTACTAACTGCGTGACGGCATCTCAGCTCTTCTAGCTGTGTAGAAAATTTGTACCTACACAATATGCTCAAACTCAGCTAGAAAAACCGGAATTTCTTGAATTGAATTAGCCGAGGAAGAAATTGCGTTTAAGTTTCAATCATACTGGGAAAAAAATCCATCTTTTCTACTTTGGTTGTTTGATCAATTAACTGAAATTTGCAGATCAAAACACTGGTAGACAAATAAAAATTATAGTGGTCGATCTAGGACTAGGTTTACAATAAAGGAGTTCCCGAATTCATCAATTTTAGAGTATTCGGATTAGTAGGGGTTTACAGTGAAAGGATATTCGGATTCTTAATCGTTTATACACGACGATAACTCCGGGAACATTCATGATGGAATGGTTAACAAGCAGTTTGTTGCCTCGACAACGAGAAACAAAATGCCTCCGAAAATAAGGCTAGGGGTAGGTTGAGACAGTCTGAAGTTTTCCTTCAACTCGCTGACCACGGTACTGTTGTCCATCATGCCAGGTTCCTCCAGGTATTTACTTAGGGTTTAGGGTCGAAAACCGTCGAGGTTTTCGATCGTGCCATCGTCGTCATCTGCGCAGTAAAGTATCAATTGGGCACGGTTTCTGAGGAGTATGGCATTACCCATTATAAAAGTGATTACCTACACCTGAAACAGCACGAGGTAATCACCCAGCGACCGCCATCAAATGGCCATCAATGCGCCTACGACTCGACTACGACTGGATCATGTAATCCGCCATTTTCGTTCCACCGCAAACTCAAAAGATCACAGGTGGAAAAATATCTGGATTCGAGAGAAAATCGTTCACACGACAAAACTCTCCGGATTCAAAAGTTTTCGGATTCAAAGTTCTCACTTTAAATTCCGGATTCAAAATCTCCAGAGACACGACCAAACCGGGGGGTTTTTATTTCGGTTTCGTCCACTTTTGTGTAAATGGCAAAATCAATCCGGCACTAAAACATTCTGGATTCATCACGAATCCGGAACAATTTCCTCTAGTGTAAACCTGCAATCCTGGCCATAAGTTGTTGGGACACCTCCCATTTTTGCGCGCTGAAACCCACGATTTCAACTACGTCCTTAACGTTTTAGAACAAAAGATGAATGGAAACAAGTACAATTGACCCCCTCTCTCCCCTAGCAATGTTGCATGAAAATGAAGCTATTCTGAAGACTAGATTGGATGTGGGAAAAAAGGAAAAAGGGACAATAGAAAGTGGTTAGACAGTTGTGTTGGAACCAAACGCGATTGCTGAAAAATCGCTATTATTGGAATAAGACGTGAATATCTATCTTATCGTCTCTTTAGTTCGAGAATACTGTTCTAGGAGGCGAACAACTCTTGAAACGAGGCTATTCTGAGGCTATTGTCAAGGATTTTTTTTCTTCAAGATTTTTATCAACATTGACAGGGGGAGGGGGTAGGCGGGCTTGCGCGGTTTTGGTCTTAAGAGAGGCTGCCTGTGAAGTCATCTGCCGTAACTGTCCCAACACTTTTGACCAGGATTGTAGTCTTAAATGAACAGCGAACATCCATCTTGTTTTGTTCGCGGAAGTCGGTCACAGAGGAGCGAATTTCAATGAAATATATATATAATTTGATTAAGCAATTAGCCAAAAATAGGTTGGCCGCCAAAACAGTTTAGGGTTTAGCCTAACTTTAACCTTAAGTTTTAAGACTGAAGAAAAAAAGGAAAAAGCACTGAGCATTTCAGTTGTTTGAAACAGAAACATTCGCGCACAATGAACTATGTATAGTACGTGGGTAACCAGGAAAGCAATCCGTCCAGCACAGTAATTGTTCAAATTAACAGCTTACCGAGACACTCGCACTGTCGATGCCTCTTATTTATGACTTTTAGGATTTGTTTACTTTACTTTTTCCGACTTTTTAGCAGGAGAAAAAGCACTAAATGTGCTGACACAAATAAAAAGGTTTAACCGAAAATCGATCCGTCGAAATCAACAAATACAAATTTAATCACTGTAGCGTTCCTTCAGATCACGTAAGGCTACAAACCAACAATATCAACTTTTCATTACGCTTAACAAATGAACTTAGAACGATTTTCTTTCTAGAACTCGTTCTTGTAATTAAAATGATCAGAGAAAGAACGACAGCCTAAAACGACATAGCAGTAACACCCGAACTCCGAGTAAATTGCTTTTAATTGGCGTTTTTAATTAACGAAATTTCCAAAGCGATGACTTTCAAAATATAAAAGTTAAAAGTGGTCCATTATGTTTTTCTTTTTTCACCCAAATGTTCGAAGATAGCCATCTGCGGTTTGTTGGAAACGAATTATGTATTCAGGGTGACCGCCAGAGTCACGCAATTGTTTACATTCTCACGGCGGTTCAAGGAAAAATTCATGAGAAGCACAGGCCTAGGCGGGCGACTTAAAACCATTTGCCCAGAGATATTTTTTGATTTTCAAACAGGTGGGTGTACAGTTAACCCGTATAAAGTGTTTTTATGGCATTTAAAGTTATAGCGCATAGAAAAATATGGCGATATTTTAGTGCTATAATTCGTTTGAAACACATTGTAATATTTTCCGTTCGTGTTCGATCTCGTTTCAGGCTGAAACGAAGCCTCGATTTATTTTATTTTTCGCTCAGTCATACCATGAAGACCTGAGCTGAATGTAAAGACCATTGAAAGATTCTCAAGTAGCTGTTCTGCGGAGCGCGAAGCAATCAAATATTCGGAAAATTCAGCAAAACCGGAAGTAGATTTTGAGCCTAATCGGAAAAAAATCGTTTTTCGCAAATTTCTCCCCAAAAAAGCTGCATTAGCAGAAACTAACTATGGTCCGTTTGTTTACTAGCTAGGGCCAATCTATGGGCAAAAAATGAGCAAAATCGATTTTTCGACTTGTGCCGTTGTTTGGTCCATAATTATGGGCACTGGCTCTTAAGTCAATTTACACCTCCAAAACAAGAATTAGACTGAAACAACACCTATGAAGGGATAGCTTTATTGCACTCTCAATTGATTAACACAATTTCTATCAAGCAATTGTAAACATATCTCAAGCAGTGTCCCTTCCAAATATCTGGGATGCTTAAAATTTCGGACATTTTAAAAAATAATTTTCAAATTTTCGGAGACCTTTTATGTTCGAAATTAAAACAGTCCAAAGTTTTTTCCCAATACAGTTACAGTAGTGCAGTAAATTTTATTCAAAGAGTACATTATGTATTACTATTTAACATACCAATATTCTGCATACTCCCTTCATCAGACTCGTTGATCCTTTCAATAGTTTCAGTTTTTATCACTTTTATTCCTGTTGAAATGAAAGGTTAAAATTAAGAAGAATGGGAAATTTATGCAACTGCTGTCAGATTGGGCTGGCCAAACATACATGTATAACATGTGTTGCTATCATTGAAGAATTTGTCATGCACAGTGACCTAGAGATTGAGCTTGAAATTACTGAAAATGAATTGATTTAGTGGACGTGTGGAGGAATTGAACCAGTGCCAAAAAATTCCTTGACTACACCAACTTCAATTGTTTTCTTCTTTGTTCTACAATCCTTGGGAGTGTATGTGTGTGTCACTCTGCTTGCAGTATACTGTGTATATATGTACATATCGCCGCATGTTACACTGTAAAAAAAAATATCATTTACACATTGCTAGAAATAATTGACATACCTGTAGGGCAACCTACAAAAGTCAAGCCATATTTGGTCGAAGCAGCAAGTAAACTTGAGCGAGGTTTGGGTAGATTTGTTGGTGATTCAAACATTCGTATTTTTCTCATTTGCTTGAAGTTAAAATCCTAAAAATTAGGTAAAAAGTGATGTAAAATTACATGTAGTATGGGTAATCAAATGGTGATAAGTGAAATTGGGAAATAATGTCATACCTGTTTTGTCAAAATTCTAATAATTTGAATTTTGACAAAACGCAAGTGAAATTACAGATCGCCATCAACTGCACATCGACACATTTGTCCAAGTACATGTAAGCCTAACTTAATAGTCTAATTAATAAATTGCATGTCTTACATACCCTTCCCCACAGCACTCATTTAAAAATTTGTAGGAAACACATATTTGCATTTTTCTCCAAATATCTGTCTCTTCAATAAGCTATGGAGTTTCTTATTGTCGCTGGCGCGCTCACTGCTGGTGCATGCGGCAAACAGGAAACGGTAACACATTAATTTTAAATAATACCTTCACATCTCGCTCTGGAGGAGTTTCTTCATCCTCACTATCCGCCATTTTTCAACAGATATCGCTTAATTTTAGTCTCTACAGGAACGTTAAACTGAGATACGGTCGGGTAGTAACGTTGACTTTCACATGGATCACTCAGTCCGCCATTTTGCCCGTACCGCAAAGGATCATGACAAGCTTTGAAAAGGACTAGGGACGAGGAAGCAACATTTGGGAAGAGCAACGCCTGATTGAAATCATTGTTCCAAGAAACCGTATTGTTTTGGGTTGCCATTTCTTGGAAAACATCTCGACAAATCCTCAATTTTTATTGGGCAAACCGAGGCAAACAAGGAAAAAATTAACTCCTTGCTGTTGCGAAATACTTTGCAGTTTAATTTTAGGTTTTGCACTGTCATGCGAGAATTCTACCAGTGCAATATGCCCTACAAGTTTATACAGAGCTACGGGCCGGCACATCTAATTTGTTAAATTGTCGAATTCGCTTATTTAAATGCATTGTTGTCGACTGGTAATTATACATTGAAGTGTCAAACATTATGGCAAGTGGTTCGGATACAGCCGCTAAATTTGCTGAACTGAAGAAAGATGTCGTTGACATTTTAAGTTTTTGTGAAGGACACCGTTTGGATCTTGGCAGATTCAAAGAGGAGTACAAGAACAGGTTCAGGAAGCAGTTTGACAAACAGTATAAGATTTTCAAGAAGGGATGGAAGTTCAAAAACCTCATGGCGGAATTGGATGATGTCATTGATTTGGAAGAATCGGAACACCACAAATCTGTTGTGGTAATGAAACTGAAAGAATCGTATTCGGCAAGCCGAGACTCGAGGAATAACCTGACCTCACCAGACAGGTTGGAAGATAGCGCTGGGTTTCAACAGGTCAAATTAGATTCCCCAGCAAAATCACCGTTGTCACAAACTACAGAGAAGGAATCAAAAACTGCCACTACGTCAAATAATGATTCCTCAAATGTTAGTGGCCGCACATACCTGAAAGCACAAAGGCATCTGAAAAAGACAAGTACTGAATCGAAAGAAAAAGATCGTGAACCAGCTGGAGGAAATGTCGCAACATCGATTAGCCCTACGGTGTCATCATCACCTGAAACTTCTGCCATGTTCTCGGGTTCATCTCTCCTAGGCCTGCCACTGTCACCACCACCAGTTTCTAGACTAGAAGCTTCAGGTATTTTACGAAATAGAGAACATTGTCTGTGTTTTGTATGTAGTGGAAGTTTGGGAGAACAAAAAATAACAACGATTTTTTTACCATATATTTCAAACGCCGAGAAGAGATTTGAAAATACAAGGCTCAGTGGAGTGTTTTTGGACAAACTTTGAGGTGCTTAGAAATGTGGTAAAATATGGTCCCAGTGTTTGACTTAATGTTCTCAATCAAGACTGAACTAAGAAGAAAGAATAAAAATGAAATCGTGAATATATTCTAACCGATTTTCCAAAAACATGCCTGCTATTTTGGTGCAAAGTCTTTAACATGGTTTTCATAAATTCAGACATATATTGGCACAGAATGTCCTAAACTGCTTAGGGAATTCCCTAGTTTGACTCTAAATGCTTTAGAAAGATCGACAGAAATTAGACACACTGGTTTTCAACCTTTCTGGGTCATTCAGTCTTGTTCCCTTGAAATATATGTCTGGATTTATGAAAACGGTGTTAAAGACTGAATCAAGTGTTTTTTAATTTGTTTGTTTTTTCAATTTGTTTTTTTTTTTATTTTGTTTTTTGTTTTTTTTTGCTTTCACTATGACAGCAGCTTGTTTTACGTAGCATGAAATGTAGAAACTCCTTGCCACATGTTTCGTTTATTTAGGTTTTTTTTTTTTCATTATTTATCGACCACCCCCCTCCACCCCCTTTTCAATTTGTGTTAAGTTTAGCCCAGGCTACACTTGTCTGAATTCAGTTCGTGTGGTGACTCTGACAAGGAGCAACTGATTAGCGTTCTGTATTTGCTGTCTAAAGGAAGTCTGTCGGAGGACATCATTAAGTCCAATGAAGGCCCAAGTCTAATGATTTGCTGGTAAGCGTCGTCCATTATCATACGTGAGGCTGGCCTGAGGAGATAAAAACTGTAAGGGTCACATTTAGTCCCGTATCAGTAGGCCGTTTGCACTGTGGCGGTAATGTTGTGCTTGCTTTAGACAGCAAAAATCTTTAGCCACATCAATTTAGGGCTTAGACGTGCAATGGACTAGACATTTCTAGCTGCTGTTGGCATTATTTGCTCTGAACTTTGATGTAGCTAAAGACTTAGAAAAAAATCTGTTGAAATCTGGATGTGCCATTCCGCGCTCGACAAAATTGAAGTACATCCGGGACATTGCTATTTGCGAGCAAAACATGGCCATGAGCAGAGAGAAGAACATGAGTTCAAGCGCTGATCGTGAGTAGAATTTCCTTCTTTTATCAATTTTAGGCGTTCTCAGCTTAGCTAACTATCAGAACTGTCTGTGATTTGCTAGCGCGGAAGAAATTTATTTGTGTGGCTTTTGGGTGATAATTGACGTAACGACAACATGTTGAGTGTTTGCTTACTGCTAACTAGGGCCTAGTTTGTTTGAAGTTCAATTGATTCTAGATGTAGGAGGCTGTTGTTCAGTCCATTTAGGACGATGCAGGCCTTTAGAAAGCAATAGATTAGCTCTCCGCCGCAGTTTTGATATCTGTACGTTCGTGTTGATTTAGACTCCAGTTTATGTTAAAAGCACTCTTAATTAAATTGTACAATTCATGATTCAACGAAAAGACGGTTAATTTAGTCTTTCTGGCCTCAAAAGGCATACAGGAGAGTTATTTGCTGTTATTTGAGCCACGATAAGCCTTGTGGAAAGCTAGCTCTAGGACAGAATTGTATCAAGATTATCAGTGACAAATCAAATTCTGTGGCTATGTTTTTGCGAAACCAGGCAGATATGCAGATCAGATATCAAAACACCGCCATCGGGTCAATCATGAAATCCTTTGGTTAGGTTAATGAATTCTTAATGAGTTTGAGAATTATGAGTTTCCCCAAACATTCACAAGTGTTTTCATCTATAACTTGATAGAAATGCAGTCAGAGAAAATGTTCTCTCTACAAATTTCTTTTACAATTAACACTATGAGAAAAAGTCACTACTTCTTTGCACCTTCACAAAATGTAAATTTTCTTTGTTTCCTTCATCATTTGCATCAGCAGCTCAAGACATGCTAATTTTACGTTTCTTCAAGTTATAAAAGTGCAGCATTTAACACATGCTTTCTCTAGGAATTATTTGCTAAGTTATTGACCCTTGTTGTGGACTGAGTGTGTTCTATAGGTTTTTATAATTATATAAGTTTTTGGTACTTTACACAGTGCATATGTGTAAAGAAAGGTGTGCCCGTTAGCCTAGGACTAGTAGATTATTCAGTCGGGCTTGTGGACTCTGTCCTTTATTCTCATGCTAATTCCTGACAAGACCCTATTAAGTGGCCACTCCCATTTTATCAAGGGTGACCACTCAATAGGGGCTTGACAATTAAGTTCAATGAAATTATAAGTACATGTAGTAATGATGACACTTAAACTGGCAGTAGGCAGCCAGTTTCCAGTTAGCATTCTCACTGAATCTGGTATTAATTGGTCTTTTTTTTGGGGGGGGGGGGGGGGGGGGACAGAGTTGAGAATCCCCATATGAAGGTGACAGGAAAGAAAATTTGAAAACTAAAACAAAAAACAAAATGAAAACCTAAACTAAGGTTCCTGATTCAGTTTTGAGGTGTTCCGCAATCCCAAGTTCAGAGTGTGTAATTCTGCAATCTTTGTTTTTGAGAGTCTTGGATTGCATGTCTATAATGAAGTATGACATATGAACGATATCAGCACAAAAAAAGGGTTTTCACAGATTTTCTTGATGACTGACAAATGATACTGACCAGCATAATCTTATGTATGTACTGGATATGTCTCAGGCACTCTTATATTGCTTCAAGCCCAAGCAACCTTGAAACTGCCAAGACCTGGAAATAGGTCAATTATTAACCTTAATCAAATTTCAACATTCCTGCCTGTGATAATTTGAACTTATCATCATTCATTTTCCAGGTTTTACTCAAGGAATGCAAATGACACCACCGCAAAGAGCAGAAACAATTAAGGCTGGAAGTGCACAGGCCACGGCTTTATCTCTCCGTGAAATAATGGAGCAGCAAGCTGAAGAGGAAAAACTTGCTGGTGCGAGTCCCTCTACTCCACGTCTTGGGTATGAAAAGCTATTGCAACAGATGGGCACGCCCACTGCAGTGAAAGGAAATGCCCACTTCTCTCCACCAGACCTCAAAGATGCACGAATTAGAGAAGTTGGAACTCCAGGCCCATTAGAAAACTCGATTATTCATGCCCAACATGTAATGGTTTCCAATTCACCCAAAGCAAAGTCTGCAAGAAATGTTTCTCTTCATGAGGTTAATAGGGCAGCAGAAGATATCATTGCATCTTTGTCGGAGGAAGGTCAGTTTGTTTGTCTTGAGGTTGTAAAGGCCAAACTCTGCAAAGAATTTGGAAAATCAAGTCTCACTACAATGGGCATCAAAAGAGACAAGGACATTCCCGCCCTCAATGAACTAATGCAGATGCAGGCCAAAGTGAGTGTATGAAAATTATCTGGTACTGATGCACCAATATTGTGCAGAGGATCATAATGTATTTGTATCCCATTTAGTCTTTTTATTACATAACTATGAACCAAGTCACCCACCCCCACACCCCTAAAAAATCAAATGGTTCACCCCTGAAATGATGTGTTTTAATTATAGCAAACATAAGCTTTTCATTGATTTTGTTTACCTACCCTGGGCGAGGAAATGATAAATCCTTAATTCAGAAAATGAAAAAAAAAAAAAAAAAGAAAAGAAAAGAAAAGAAATTGCCTATTCACAGCAAACACAAATTGTCACTTTTCTTTCTTTCTTGTAGAAGCACAGACATGGGAAGCAACCTGTTGTTTCCTTAAAAAAGGCAAATTTTTTCATCTTTCCCCACCTGTCTCAGTACTTCAGTTTTAAATATTAGACAGTCTATGAGTATTCTTTCTAACAATTTTACATTCCCCACCAGGTCAGCTTATTCGTGCATGCCTACATCATGTCAAACAGTATTTCTACTCTGTACGAATTAAACCAGAGTCTTGCAGACCTGGGATCCCAGCCAGACTTTGAAGATCTCAAATTAGGTCCCCTGGTCCAACAGCCTGTGGTATATGACATGTTTAAAGCACCAACTGATCTCGCTGAGCTGCCTCATATAACCACCATTCAGATTCTAAAGCATTTGGAGAAATACATGACCAGGGAAGACTTGTGGCGGAAGAAAGTGGATTTAACAAGATTCATGGAGTACCTGTGTGAGGAGTATCGCTGTCAAACTCCGTATGAACTTGGAGTGAGGATTCAAAGCATTGGATTGGCCATTTCGGTGCAGTTATAATAATCATGTCTTTTACTTTTAGCTCATCTATTCTCTAATAACAAACACCCTTTCCAATAGGCCATTTCCGAGTTGGCTATTGATGCCTCTGTGTCAAAACGATTCTTCGTGTGAACTGCCTTAAGGTTCATTTTCACCTAAATCAAATTTATTTTCGTGTGAAAGGTTTCGCATGAAGTTCATATTTTGTGTAAAGATGGTCGTCGGGTGGTTAGCAATAAGGGGTCTGGGTCATGTCTGGGCATGTCTGTATGTATGTCCCACTCTTAAACGGGGTCAAGACACTTTACTCTCACAGCGCTTTGGACTACCGCCTGAGGTAGGGGGACCAGTGAAATGCTAAGGCAGCGTGACAATTAATGCTGGACGCTAACCATTCCAGATATCTGGGCAACGCAAATTATTACTTGTCACCGTAAACCGGGATAAGCTCCACTTTGGCGTATTATAAATTATAAATTAAACAGACTTTGCCTTTTCCTGTATACTTGTTTGTACTGTCTTTGACAAAGGAGGGTTCGTCATGGAGACACTTTTTTTTGTCCTATAATGTTTGCTAATAGAGTTGTTGACTGTATTTTTAGGTGATTAAAAAGGCCAAACACAGCGAGAGTGAGAAATGGAAAGCTGTGCGTGAACAAGTTTCTATCGACCTGGAGGAAGACATAAAGAAACAAATACGAAAAATCAAGAAAGATCTTCTTGGACAAGAGCTTGGTGACTTGAGGAGCTGTGTAATGAAATTTCTTGAAACCTCTCCTGTTGATGCGCTGAACGCAGTATTCGACTGTTGCCTGGAGATGTTTGATGGCAAACGGGAAAAAAAGATTACAAAGTTTTTAACCGTGATTACTAAGGATTCGCTTGGAAGGAATTTATTTCAGCTGGCTCTCTCTATGAGTTGCAAGCGCCTACTTGGAGACGCGCTTGAAGAGCTAGTTGCCAGTGAAGTTGATTCAAAAGTGCAAGACACTATAAACGAGGCGGAAACACGGCCTGTCCCACCCAGTGAAGGTTTGATTTCTTTAATTTTCCAGTTTATACGAGAGTTATCTATTGCACATCTCTAATTTATTTTAAGCACGTTAAGTCATTATTATTTTTATTTTTTTCCGTTGACGGGCAAAAAATATCGGAACGTTTTTCACACACGCATTTACGGGCGAAAAACTAAATTCACTCGTGTTAAGGTATTGCGTTTAATAAGTGACGCGAAGGTAGAAATCCAGGTTTATTTAAAACTGTGGATGTGCAAATCGAACAAACAAACAACGCATTGAAGCTCCCCCGAAGTCAAAACTGGATTAGAAAAAAAGAATATGGATTGCATTGAGATAATTAAGTGTAAGATTTAGTCGTTAATAAATTTGTTAGATTTTAATTTTTACTTCAAGATGTCTAGCTGAATGTAGGCAAAAATGATCATAGCACTATTTAGCCCAGCTCATTTGAGAGACCAGCATAAACATTCTCAGGTACAGTTCGTTTACTAATCCTAGTTTTCTTAATAGGTGCAATTGTCCAAGAAGTGAAGGAGTGGCTGATGAACGCTGATAACGTGGACCTTGCCAGGTTGGCAATAATTGAAGGAACTGTTGTGAACAAATTTCCAGGGTTCAATGGTTTTGAAGACTTCGGTTATGGCTCTTTTCTGAAATTCTTAACGAAACACAAAGAACTGCTCGAAGCCATTGAACAAGTTGGTGGCATGGCTCGGTCAGGGAGAGTGGGAACGAAACTTGGTCATAAAGTCTCCCTTAATAGTGTCCTGGATTTTATAGCGCAATGTGGAACGCAAACATCTCTTGTAAGTTTTAAACGTTAATGAAATTAAAGACCTTGTTCTGTTCTTCTCGTCTGTGGGTTTCCCGTCAATGTCGAGCCTAACGCTATCTGATAGCGAAAATGACCATGTCTTTATCCATTTGCTAAATATACATTTCAAATGTTGTAATTGATAAGCGGGCGGGAGGGTGGGAGGGGGGATTAGTCATTTGGTTCTGTCTCTTCTCCCTACCACGAGGTTGGAGTATCCTTCGATATGAATGCAATGTCTTACAAGAAAAACATTTAGCATAACAACAGAACCCTCTACCTTGAACATCCCTTTCAATTTTTCTCATTTCTATCGTTGTTGTTTCTGTTAGGAGACCATTGAGCGGAATCTGTGCAGTTATTACGGTGTTAGTAAAGTGACGGATCTTGGATTTGGTTCTTGTTCAAACCTGCTGAAAAAAGCCACAGAGCAAAAAAAGAATGCAGCAAGAATCAGTGCTCCCTCGATGGTTTACGAAGCCGCCCTCATGCGTCACGACCCTGACATGAAAGATTCAGGTAGCGTGAGTTCAGATGCGCACAATGGCGGTGTTTTGGGATACAAGACCAAAGAGGAAGCGTTAGAGGCCATACAAAGCACTCCGCTGCTTGAGGACATTTCACTCTGGACTCACTGGGACGAAGTTTATGGCGGTGATGTTTCCAAACTCGGCGATCTTAAGTCATTTCTGGAAAGCGAGGGGATCCTTAGAAGCGCTGGAAAGTCATCGCTGGAAACCCAGAGCCCACTGGTTGTCATGGAAACATCACCGGGAGTTCTCGTAAGGGTCACAACCGACACATCTCCTGAAATGTTTAAGGAGTGCGCATGTCGAGGAGACACGATTGGAGCCGCTGGTCATCTGGTTTCTATGGTGATAGTGAATGGGGGAGTTGCTAATACCCCTGTCGCTCTTTTAGCCAATCACGTGCATTCTTCGTTAGCATCCATGGTTGCAGATGATAAGGACGGCTGTGATCATCGTTCAGCTTTTGTTCTGGAGTGTTTGGCTCGTATGCCGCTCAGACTGGCCCGTGCAATTGGAACAAAGGTGTGCTTTTAAGAATTCTTAAAGGATCTTTGTTACGCTAACGCTTAGCGCGCGAAAATTTACTCTCATCGTGCCCCTCTCCACCCAGATGTGCAAATGTCACCCGGGAATTCAATGCTTGGTAGTAACCCAGCGCTGGATCGGCAGCCAATTCAGGGGAGAGTCGCTAGAGAAATCGGAATGAACTCCCGCTGTGTGGACCTCCTGAGCCCAAGCGAACTTTACCTTTTGTTGCTTTATTGAAATATTGTCTTGATGTGTCAACAAACTCTCAGAACTAAACAACTGCATGACAATCCATGAACGAAGTCATATTTCAAGCTTGAGACGGAAAAAATTGAAGTTGATTTATTTAACATGGAAATATAACACTCATTGGGCTTATAGTTGCAGTACGTTGTGAGACGATCTGGTTGCCGCATTTGTAGTTCCGTACAGAAAAGGAAAAATGGTTTGCCCTAGCAGCTCTTCTGAATTTTTTGGAATTTATGGCAATCGGTAGTTAGTACTTTGTCTTTGTCTGCCATCTTTGTTTCCTAATTGCGTAAAGGTGTTCATTTCTTCAGGTTTTTCTTGAGCCTTTGAAGAAGCTTGTTGGTTCGACTGAAGCGCCATCTCTTCTTCTTTCAAACTGCTCGACCCAGTCTCAACGCAGCCGCCTTCATCAGCTGGGATTTGCCCTTGGCATAAGTCAGTGGATAGAAGACTTCCAGAATAGAGTTTCACGCAGAGAGGAGGCAGATGAGGGCTTGCCCTTTGATTTGTATAGTGATAAAGAACACCAGAGGCCGATTGCTGTGGTCAGGCCTGTTGCGTCGTCGAAGATGGAGATCTCGCAGTCTTCAGAGGTAGGTTTGTTCGTTTTTTATCATTCCTTATTGTTCCCAGTCGTTCCTTTTTTTTATCATTCCTAATCATTCCTTATCGTTCCTAATCGTTTTTTATTGTTTCTTATCGTTCCTAATCGTTCTTTATCGTTCCTTATCGTTTCTTATCGTTCCTAGTCGTTTCTAATCGTTCCTAATCGTTCTTTATCGTTTCTTATCGTTCCTAGTCGTTTCTCATCGTTCCTTATCGTTTCTTATCGTTCCTAGTCGTTTCTAATTATCCCTAATCGACCCTCGTAGTCCCTAATCGTTCTTTATCGTTTCTTATCGTTCCTAATCGTCAGTTCGTTAATTATAGTAAGGGAAATTGTGAAGTACGGTCGGCAACGAGTGTCGATAATGCTTGGTTCTTGACTATGTTGTGGAGAAACTTAACGTAACTTCATCGTCCATCGGCTGACGATCGCTTTAAATAACCCATGTCAGGGCTCATGCTATTTTAATAAGGGAAAAAACAACTTTCCCTTAAAATCGATTCCATGCAATAACTTAACAAATAAAATATCTTTATTGAAGTTATTAAGTTACATTATACATCTCTAAGTTTCTGAATCAGTTCGTTTACATGTACCCTGCATTTTTTTTTCTTTTAGCGATCCCTGCTGTGTAATTACAAAACCATGTCGTCGTAATTTTTAGTATTATTATTATTTGTTATTATTTGTTCAATTTTACAGATTTCTTCAAACGAGCAGGAAAATGTCGTGACAGACATTCTGATTGAAGACAGTGCTAATATCAATGAAGATGAGGAAGGTATCATTACATTTTCGTTTAATCGCATGTTTACCCTTTTGTCTCGTTCTTGATTCCCGACTTCCTTTGTTCTCTTGTACAAGCCGTCTTCAATACACGTATTTCGTTAGATTATTAGTTTGTCTCTATATTAATGAACTTTTGGTCAAACTGTGTTCACATAATTTGCAGTGATTCAATACACATCGCTTGTAATCCCTTAGCCTGAAAGCTAATCACAGAGTATCTCATTGTTTCACGCCAGCAGTAACTTCAGACACTGCAGACAAATCCCCACCACAATCCACAGAACAAGAAGAGGAATGCAGGGCAGTCATCGAGCAAATTCGTCGAGAGGATTTTGGAATCGGGCTAGAGCTCGGAGAAGAGGAGTCCAAACTCGTTCAGAGACAGCGAGAACGTGAAGGGCGTGGCTTACATCGGCTGTCCACGGAGCTGTACACCAGGGACACGCACTTTGTGCTGGAACTTGTCCAGAATGCGGACGATAACTGCTATCCCGAGCAGTGCACGGGCGCGGAATTCCCGTCCCTCGTTTTTGTCCTTGAACGGGACAAGATTGTGGTACTGAACAACGAAGTTGGATTTGTGGAGAAGAATATCCGCGCGTTATGTGATGTTGGCAGGAGTACCAAAGGAGCCCATCGATATGGATATATTGGTTTGTAGTCGTACTTTTATTTTATGCAATACCTAGTTCTAGCTTAGTTTCCTTTTTAGACCATATTCGTATTCTCGGTATTGGACTGGAACTAGCTTGCAAGTGAGGCTAATGCGGGGAGTCTTTTCAAATGCAAATGACATTTGTCGCTTTTTAATGATATTCCCCCGCATAAGCCTCTATTGCAGGTTAGTTCCAGTCCAATACCGAGAATGCGAAAATGGTCTATTGGCCGGTACTCGCCTCGACGAAGAAAATGTCCAAATTGTGACTGAAAGCCGACGGAATAAGACTAATTACAGGCTGGGGGAACGCGACAACCACTAAATGGTCTTATTCGAAATCTTACGAAGCAATCACATTCGTCGTCGTGAGAGATAAACGTGTTTTTCAGTCATTGTTGTTTTTCAGTCTGAAATTTTGATATGCAGTGTACGGGCTTGCATCTCTCTGCTCTCAAAGAAGAGCGATGTGAAAGCAGGCGCAGGGATTTGACTTTGCGCCTGCACTCACCTCGCACAGCAGATTTCTATAATGAAGGTTCGAACCTTTGTGGACAAGAAAGCAAGTCAACGGCAAACGAAGTCTAAAATACAGACACAATATGGAGACTTGTTGTGTCAGTTTGCAAGTCCTTTTAGTTTCCTTGTAATTTCCTTTGGTTTCGCTATTCCATATTTATCAAACACAATATTTGCTGGCACATAATCTTTGTGTGTGTTGTTTTAAGACGAATTTAGCTTTTTATGACTCGTGGTTAAACTGAAATTCTATGGGCTGTTTTAGGGCAAAAAGGCATCGGTTTCAAGTCGGTTTTCCGGGTCAGTGATAGTCCGGAAGTCCATTCCAATGGTTATCACATTCGTTTTGACGCCAAAAGCGGTCCTGTTGGCTACATACTACCCCAGTGGATTGAAGAGAAGTGTCCAGATAACGATACATCAGAACACGAAGACGACGGACTTGAAGACACTGGAGAGGGTGATACTGATCATGAAGTACCTGACAGTGTTGGAGAGGAATTTGGCAGGTAAACTTGGATTCTATAGAAAAATTCGTGACCTCACGACGAATTTCACGTTGAGTTTTTTTTTTTTTTTTTTTTTTTATTATTATTATTTTTTTTTTTTTTAACTAATCCTTTTTTGCTGTCGTAAGTGCATCACATCTGGTGAGCAAGCGAGATAGCTAGTAAGGAAGTTCGTTTTTTTTTTTTCTCGGCAGCTGGCCAACTCGTATTGTTTTGCCACTGAAAGAGGAACATCAAGGTATCCAGAAGTCCTCACTCGCCGCCAGATTCCGTGACGTCCATCCTTCGCTTCTGCTATTTCTGCATCGTTTGAGAGGAATCTTCATACAAGATAAGGTAAGAAGTGAGGCTGGAAAGAGAAAATAAGTCATACCACTTTGTTTGGCAAGTTGAAAGACCTAACAGACAAAACTTTAAAGTTGATACACCGGGGTAAATACAATAAATTTGTGCAGTCTTTGTCAATTGAGGACAATTCAGTAACTACTACCTCCTTGTCTAGTTCCGAGGAGATGGCGTAAAACTTTCCAATTTTATACTTGTAGGTTAACAACAGCTACCGTCAAATGGTGAGGAGGGACCTGGGAGATAACATCATGGAGGTGTCACACAATAAAGGCACAGACTGCTGGCTTGTGATAAAGAAACAGCTTGATGCATCGAATGTGAGATTCCCATGTAGTGCTAATCGTTGCTGTAGCTGTTGTTGCTGTTGTTGTTGTTGTTTTTCTGTCTGTTATTGTTGTTACATTGTATTTCTGTTCGTTGTTGTCCATGTTCTTGATTCGCGTGGAGGAAGTACAGGAAGATTTTTGTTGAAGCCATGTTTTCTCATTCGTGAAAACGTTTTTCAAAGTTTCCGCACAAAATTGTCATCATCATTTTATGTGATATCATTGGCTTAGAAAATTTCCTATTGTCTTTCAGCCAATCATAATTCAGAATTACGACGTGTAATTTGCACTGGTGTTACACTTTTTGCACCGGTGTTACACTTTTTGCACTGGTGTTACACTTGAACTGCACTGCTCTCAGCCAATCAGAATCGAGTAGTTTTTCATGCATATTATTATTATTTTTTTACTGCACTTAACTTATAACAATACCGTAAAACCTCCAATAAGCCCTTCCTTCGAATAAGCGCCCCTCCTGTCGGCCGAAATTTAAAATGAGCGCCCCCCTCGAATAAGCGCCCCCTCTCCTATGAGACAACAGAAAACTATACAAAGGTTGTATAGTTTTCGTCATGTAGTATTAGATTTGTACATTGTTTCAGTTTCTGAAAACGTTAAGTGAACACGTTGAACACGTTAAGTACTAACGGTGCCACGATTTAAACTTTGGGATCAGCTTTTTATTTTGATAAACAGCTTATGTTGTTGTTTACGTGCAGATGACCTAGTAAAAAAATTATCACGTCAGGCCACGATTTGGGAAAAATTAAATAAGCGCCCCCCTCGATTAAGCGCCCCCTCGAATAAGAGCCCCGCGTCTACTCCTAAATTTGAAATAAGCGCCCCGGGCGCTAACGTGAGGATTTACGGCACTTTATTTACAGATACCGAATTACAGTGTGTTGCTTACAATAGACCAGTTACAATAAATTACATTACTAAACGTACACTACATATACGTAAATTACTTACATTACATTACTCACAGAAAACTACTTACAATACGTTACATACAACGGAGTCTTATTTACAATACTTTTTCGAGAGAGGGGGTTCAAGAAACAACGTCGAGAGTTTAGATGAAATTACAAGTTAAGAGTTTTTCCCATTTTTCGTCATATTTAGTCATCTTATTATGTGTTACTGCTATTTGCTGTTCTATGTCCTGAACTATTTTGCTGCTGGAGTAACAGTAGCTCATAGAATGTTTGGTTTTCTTCGACCTCTTTTCTAGATGAAAGAAGACGTAGAGATGACCGAGTTGGCGATGGCTTTCCCCTTGTTTGGTGACTCGGACAAAAATGCAAACTTGGGAAAACGACATCAGGTAAAATGCAATGACTTATTGCCAGAGATCTAGATGATTGTTAACTTCTAATTATTGACGCGTAGATCTTCATCCTACAATCCAATGTCTTCTTGTTGTGTTCTTTGCGATGGATCTTTGCACTTGAGGAGAACTTTTTTCAAAATATAGGCAATGCCCCTCTGAGTTCGTTCTTAGACGAGTGCTTCCTTCCACCACCTCACACACCAACTCTTGAAAGAAGAATAAAGTATGAATGGACTTAACACAAGAGGAGAGAAAGAGAACACTGACTGAATTTTGCATTTTTATCCTACTTTCTGCAGACCTTGCCACAGCAGAATGTGTTTGCTTACCTTCCTCTCAGAAGTTACGGTTTTCGGTTCATTATTCAAGGAGATTTCGAAGTTCCTTCGTCAAGAGAGGATGTGGACAGCGACAAATCCTGGAATCAGTGGCTGAGAGAAGAGATTCCACAGCTCTTTATTGACGCTCTTTCTGTGTTCATGGTGAGTAAGACAGAGTTAAAATCTTTTAATCATTTGAGTTTCACTAGATTAAATTCATGGACGCGGGATTCAAATTTTTGTACTTTGCGTCCGCAATTCAAGTTGTGTTTGTGTGATGTCCTCTTGGACAGTTAAGTCTGTTCACTCTCGTAGGACGCCTCTCTATCTCTCCGCCCACGGCCAGTTTGCCCGACAACTAACGCGAATCCACTACCAAAAGTTAAACAAGGCTTTAATTTCTTTTGTGTATAATTTTGTTTGTGTAAAATTGTTTAAACGATCAAACTCAAGGTTTAGTAGAGTAAGAGATTGGTTCAAGTGAAAACGTAAGACTAAAAACATCGAATGTTTGATATCAAAACTGGCATTACAGATGCTTATCCTAGCTTAGTTAAGCTTGCTAAGCCCCAGACATTATACTTTCCACTAGTAAAACCAATGAAAAGTGTATTGCATTATTAAATTCAGTTTATCAGCCATCATGCTTGAAACAGACCAACATGTCCCTACTTGTTAAAAAAGTAAAACAGCTAATAGGAGTTAGTTTCTACGCATTTGCGGTCAACGCCATTGCGTTCTGAGTCGATTATGCTACTGTAGTTCATTTTAGGCGCATGTTTAGTTGTCCTAATTTTCATACATGCGCCGAGGCTTTTGAAAGTGTCTAACGAACTGATTTCCCTTTCTTATATTTTCAAAGGACCACTCGTCATTTTCTGGTCTGTCCTCGGTGGCTTCATACTTTCAATTTGTCCCCCTTGATGAGGAAATTCTAGATTTCTTTACACCTGTTGCTCGCCATATTCTGAAACTTCTACAAGGAAAGCCTTGCATTCCCGTAGAAAAGACCAGCGAAGAAAGTGAACAACCACACAATCGCTGCGACACTTTAAACAACTACGAGTGGGTTCTACCTTGCAAGGCCGTTTACTGCGAAGACAGGACGACGCAGCAGCTTATCACCCCAACATTGCTCCAGGAACACTTGGGTTTAAGCTACCTCCATCCAGTAATGGTGCCAGCTCTTAATCCTACTCTGAGATCCCGACTTGGAATTGAGACTCTATCCAGCAAGCACTTGATTGAGATTGGGAAGGCGGAAGTGAAAAAAGCTTCAGCTGAGCACAGTGCGGCTGCGCCTCATGACGACGACCGCGGACCGGCTATTGTAAGGATAGGCTGGGTGGCTCAATGGTTGCAGTGCATGTATCGCTGTCTTGAGCAGGAGCGAAATAGCAGTCAGGAAATGCTGGATCTGATTGGCTCTCTTAACGTGATTCCACTGACAGATGGTTCGTTTGTGAATCTGAAGGGGGATTCTGTTTTCCTGCCTTTGTCAATGAAGAAAACCTCAGAAGGAGCTGTCCCAAAGAAAACGAAAGGTATGAGTATTTTCATGTTGGAGCTGAAATAAAAGTTCAGTTCATCAGTTGTCGATCAATTCCATTTCTTCTAAGCACGTTTCGTGATGCAGTCACAATATGTGATGCAGTGCGTGAAGCGATATCGGTGTTCGAAAAGTTGCGTTTTAAGTTTCTTTTAAGCGCCTAGTTCATAGAAATGGTTTCCTTGGACCAGACTAGAAAACATTTTGAACGCCAACACGATTACTTTGCCGTTTCACAGCTTTGCTTAAATTCTACAGCTCTTTCGTCCCTTCATTGTTTATTGTATTACGTCGCATTTTTTTAGGTGCCAAATCCCAAGAACAGACTTGTTTCACTGTACTTGAGAGGGATCTGTCCACTCTCCACCCAGCTCTGTTCTCTTCACTGGATGATATTGGTCGTTCTCAAGTTGAACAATTGTTAAGACGCTTAGGAGTCAAGAGTTGGAGCGCAAGAGAGCTTATCAACAGTCACATTATTCCAACTTTTAAGTCTGGCAAATGGAAGGTAACACATGAATTCGTGTACTTACAATCCACACTCTTTAGCATCAGGAGCCGACAAGCTCAAAATCATGTAAACTTTAACCCGAGATTTAAAGTTGTCAGTTCATTCTCCTTCAAAATTGTTTTTTGGTGTCAAAGCGGAACATTGTTTTAAATAGAGTGTTTGGTTTAAGTGTTATTGTTTCATCAGGATATTTCCCGCTCATTAACCCTCAGTCCATAGCAGTTTTCCAGAACGGTCGGACGAATATAATAAAGCCAAAAAATTCAAAGCATTTGTAATGCAATGATAAGCGATGCACTTTATCAGGATATTGTACGGGGTGGTAACTAGCGCTGAAAATATGAATGACCTATCTCTGATCGGCTGATAACTGAACAATTTTTTGCTTTCATTGGTGTGGGCATATGCACAAGTTCCAGATGAGTATGTCGCAAAATCATTCCTAACATATATGTCCTTTGTGATTTGCAGGTCAAGTCGAACGAAGTGTTGAGGAGCTATCTCGTATACATCCTTGCGCAGCGTATAGCCGATCCTTCCGTGTGTGACATCGACGAACTGAGATCCTGCGTACAGATTTTGACCAACAAGGGTGTTGTGAACCCTACAGTAACACCAATTTATTTTACACCCAAATACGGAAACTCCATTGACCTCGCTCGTCACTTACCCAGTAAGCCACTTACTTATAAACTTACGCTTGTCTGTTGCCATCCTTCCTCAAGGCACTCTGCACTACCCGGTGATATGGTGCAAAATCAGCCATGCTAGACCGAAAGTTAAGTAGTGGGGCATCCAAAATATAAGAAAGTGAATCTTGAGAGGTGCGAGTTCCTTTCTTTTGGATGCCCCAGTGCCCAACTTGCGGTCCAACATGACAGATGTAAGATGTTATTGGTTCGTGGAAAGGGTCGATTGAATTTTCTTTCCGTCTTCAGTCGAAAGAAGTCGCCATGCTGATATTTATTTTGCGCAATTTTTTGTTATGTTGTGTAACTCTTTGTTTCCTTGCCACTAAGGTATCTCTTGGACTCTTCTTGATGAATCGTACTTGGATTCGTGTACAATATCAAAGGCTCGTCCCGAGGACTGGAAAGCGTTTCTCACCGAGCTTGGAGTACAGCATTTTCTGGCGATCAAAAGAAAGCAAGTTAAACTGCATCGAGACAGCATGGTGAGCTCATAAATTACCACTGACATGAGAATAAGATATCCAAATGTAGTCTTAGCATGCCTGGTTGTATTTCCGATAACATGAAGAATTGATCAAGGGTTTTTTTGTTTTTGTTTTGTTTTCTTTGTTTTTTCTTTGTTTTGCATCGTGCCAAAACCTTGTAATGTAAAATTGCGGATGCCGTCGGCGAATTTGTGGAATTATCAAATAACTTTAGTACAATATGACTTCAAATAGAAAGGTCACCGCCAGTAGCAATAACCTTTTTTTAACGATTTGCATGCACATACCAGGGAAGTACTTAATCTAAAAAAAAACAATGGTGGGGGAGTACTTTCTGCATCTTGATGGTCAACAATAATCACTAAAATGTGTTTTGTTGTTGGTGGTTTTTTTTCCCAGGCTCAGTCTCCTTGGGCTACTTACGAACCCATTTGGCAAACAACTCCAGATGGTTATTACATAGTCGATGACTGGGTTTGTGAAGAGTTTGAAGAATTTCTTGGTAAGATTGACGCTTCCGATGCAAAGCAACGAGTAAATCCTGAGGAGTCTAAGGTCCTGGCTCAATGTATTGATGAACGCTGGGATGACAAATACGCAAAGTACGCTGATGGTTCAGTTCATGTCAAAGATACAAATGGCCACGTTCTAACAGAAACGCGATCGTCCTTTTACCTGAATCTTGTCTCGAGGCCATGGATGGCAGCCAGGGCTGCAGGAATCGACCTGTTTCTGCCAAGGGACCTCTTCATGCAGATACCATTAGTTTACCAGCTGCTAGAAGATCACGTAAAATACATTGCTGCGGACTTAAAGAGCAATGCTTTTATTAGCACTTTACGCATTCGAGAATCGGTCGGTGTGGATGGTATGATCAACGAAATGAATCAGTGGTCAGCTGCTTGCGGTGAAACCGTAGATGGAAGTCAACCCAGGGACTTCACAACTTCCGTTGCCCACATGAGCAGAGTCTATTCCTTTCTTTCCGAGAAAATGGCCCAGAATGGTGAAGACAGGAGAAAAATAAACGATGCTTTTCATAAGAATGCGCTGATATTTGTCCCTCACCGCTATCCAGACTCTTCCACCAATCCGGCACGCCAAGCATCTGGTTCGTTTTTGTTGAAGAAGGATGTGTGCTGGCGAGACCCTACAGAAGTGGCTTTGAAGCTGTTTAAGGAACACGGAGAGGTAACCACAAGACGCTTACTGGAGAGGCACTACAGTATCTCAGAAAGCCAACAACAAAGTCTAGTACCTTTTTTCATTGATCAACTACATGTGGACGAAACACCCAAAGTTGATGAATACATCGAAATGGCATCAACCGTGGCTAAAGTTGCTGGTTTCCCTACTCCTTCCTCGTTGAATGATATGCTGAAGATTTTTGCAACTTTGGGACGTAAGTGTGTTGCTCGCGGCCACAACGACAGCATGCGAGTTGATCAGCAAATCGACGATAACATGGCTAACTTTCTGAAGCAATCTCTGGAAAGGGAACAGAAATGTATTTTCCCCTCCTTCGACAAGTGGGTTGCACTTTCGGATAAGCCACTACTGCCCGACGACAAATCACTTTTGAAGATTTTCCAGAAGGAGAAGAGCGTTCATTTCCTGGACTTCGGGAACTTTTTTCAGCCTCAAAAGCATCGCCAATCCGTTCGAAGGCCTCAACAACTCAGAGAAGAATTGCAACACAATGTCTTGTTGTTTCTGAAGACCTGTGAAGTAAAACCAGTAAGTGAATGCATAAAGAAAGAGTTTATCCCTGAGTTAGTGGAGTACCGATGTGTCCCACTGCAAAAGCACTTTCACCAGATGATACCATCTGTACAGCGTTTCCTATACTCCAGAAATCCAACAGTTTACGATGAACTTATCCGTGACGGTTTTGCACAGAAACTGCTGCAGATGCAATTTGCCTCTGTGAAAAGTTTAGAAACCGTGTATTCATTAAGTACACATCCCGATGTTCGCATTCCAATTGAAGAAAAGTCTGGCGTACAGTCGGTGGGTTCCACCTTCTGTTTTTACGTGGTGAAAGAGTTTCAGGAAAGTGCCGATGTCGTAAATGCCGAGTTGGTGAAGCTGCTGCTGAGAGGTACAAAACAGGGCTCTTCAGACCTCAGTAACTTTTTGGTTGCAGTGAAGAATTACGATGGAAATGATCTCGAGTCCTTTCTTGGAGAGCGGCAAGGATTGGATCCACTACCTGATGAAGAAGAGCTTTGGAGCGTGCCACCTCCTGACGAACCTGACATTGCTGAAGTCGAAGAGGAAGTTTCGACTGAAGCTACTCCCCTTCACGCCGAAGTACCAACCTCATCTAGGTTCGGCGACGATGGTCTTCATTCCTGGCCACCCAAATCTGCCGCTCAATATGATAAGACGCGTCAACGCGAAGGGGAATCAGGTAGTGAAAGCACGCTGAAGATGTGGCCTCCGCCAGCACCTCCGGAGTCTGTGAAGAAGCCTGAAGAGGAACTCCGAGAACATCAGGCCCAAGGACGACCTACACTACATGACAATAGTACCGAAAGACCGACAGAACACGTAGACATACCTGGAGAGAAAGATAGCACAGTCTCAGTGCGTGACCTGCCTGTTGAAAACATCCCTCGACAGTATCACTCTGCAAGCTCCGGGGAAACAACAGCCGAAGCAACGGTGCTCAACAGCAATGCGAAGAACGAACCCAAAACCAATTCGATTGGAGGGATTGTAGATTCACCTCCCAGTGAAGATGAGCACAGCCACCACAATTCAGGACAGGTGGAACCCCAGCTCCCACAAACACCTAGACCTGAAGAAGCTAGCTTCACATCTAGCCCTGGAAGTTTAGCCAAGCAATTTTCCCCTACTCGCTCGTATCTGTGGTTTGATGCTGGGACAACCGAACTGGACTTTGAAGACCTCTCTTTTAATGGTGACACGAGAATCTTGGATCGGATACCGCTGGTGGACAACCCAAACAAAGAAGAAATCGGTCGATGGGGAGAACGATGCGTGTTTGAATTCCTTCAGAGCGAAGCAGGTGCCGAAGTGGAAATTATTTGGGTGAACGAACGAGAGAATACCACTGCGCCATATGATATCGAGATTCGGCGACATTTCAATGGTATGGGAAACGACGAGAATTGTCGCACAGTGATCACATTCGTTGAGGTGAAGACAACCTCTTCTGATCAGAAAGAAGTCTTTGAACTTTCCGTTCCAGAACTTAGTTTTGCAATGGAAAAACAAAACGCTCTTCATCTTTACCGCGTTTTTAACGCGGGAAAACCGTCTGTGCGCATTCGTCGTTTGCGAAATCTGGCAGCACAACTGGATAGGAAGACCGTAAAACTGTGCATGGTTATCTAACGCTCGAAGCTGTCGGGTGTTTTTGTATTTTATTACTATTATTTTTTTTTTTATTTTTTTTTTGTTCTAGCTAAGTTTCATGTAATTCGTCTTTTTATGGAGGGATTTTAGCTGATGATTAAGTTCGAACGATAAAGTGTGTAAAAGAAATTCATTTGAATATCATTAGGAAGGTTGATTATGTAAATAATTAAGTAATTAAGTGTTTTAGAATTTGACGAGCTTCATTTTTTTTTCAATATCGACTGTTTTGCCTTTTTTACTGCTTTATTGTTATTATTTTTCTTTTTAGTTTTATTTTTACTTTTGTGTAAATCGCCGAAGGCATTGTAGTGATTTAAAATGTTCCATATAAAAACAGCAGAGAAAGTGATATTGTTATTTGTTATCCAGCATATTTTCATGTTGTTTTTTATTAACTTTGAATATTGAAATCCTTCCCATTGCTATTTAAGTTGGCCTAATTTGAACATTTTTTATTAGTTGTAATGAATGATTTCCTTCTATTCGCTAGATTTCTCTTCTTATTGGATGGCTTATGTTAGTAGGGCAAGTGGGTTAAGGGGCTACTTGAAGATTGGCTTAAAATCGAAAAGCAATGTTGAATATTAATCTCAAATCGTAGAGTTAAGATAATGAATATGGCACAGGAAATATGCTAGGAAATGAAATGATCACTCAATGATCATATAAATAAAGCATTTTGCTTCAAACCCAGCTTTTTCAAAAATACTTTGTTTGTAATGAAGCAAGAGTAGGTAGTTATGTTATTTCCACAAGTCAATTCTGTACTGCTTTGCTAAAAAAAAAATCACCAGAAAGTATTTAAATATGTAGTTTGTATACAAAATTTTGCAGCTGTTTATTTGTTGGCTGAGTTATTAATATATCAGCTATTTATAGAATATTGGCATCGCCGATGAAGGGACAAGCCTTGTAAAAAAGGAATCAACCACGCTTGGACTTAACTTTTGAAGTTTTTAATGTATAGGTTCCGGTAACGAGAATAAACACAGTTCAACTGTTCATAGTTGCAATCTCTTTTATGTATTCTTACATTTAAAGAAGTATGCTTAGCTGCAGACCCAAATTAGAGAGTCATTTATTCCGATCCCATGTTCAAATCTAAATAAATAAATAAAAGCGACACTAATGAACCAACAAATTAATATTGGGAGAGTTTAGCATGAACTTCATGTTTTCTTTCTCTTTTTCTTTTCTTTTTTTTTTTTTTTTTGTATTTATTTTTGTATTATTTTTATCAGTCATTTTTCCCTTAGTTATTTGGCTTTTGAAGCCTTGCCTTACCATTCGTATACATCATCCCTTGACACCTTAATTCTTCAAACACTGGACCACAGACAAGCGAAAGAAATCATCCAGGATTTACTGTTTCGATATACAACGAAATTCTCAAACTATTATTGAAAGTATTGCATGTCAGTACGTAATGAGAATTTGCACTTTGAGCTAAGGCTGGTCTTTTTAAACTAAAATGTTGATGCTTGGCATCCTCGAGCAGATATTTTGGTTGATGCATTCAACCAGTGTCTTATTTCAGGTATTTTGTTTTCTTTTTTTGACATTTGCCATGGGCAGTCTACGTGTATTTCTACTTTTCGATACGAAAATTATTTCACCTTATCTAATCGGCTTCGAAATGTATTGTAATCAGAGGGTCTTAACGGAGTTAACCGTTAGCCGTCACACGGGATAAAATGCAGTCTTAAAGCGTAAAAACCGGAAAGTTTTGAATTTTTAATTCTAAAGTCTCAAGATTTCTTTTCAAGACTTTTTTGTGTCTTGTTTTGTGGCTTGTTAGTTATATCAGTTTTCCGTTCCGAAATGGTCCTCAAACCTTAAATATGTTTAACAGTAATCAAAATTAATTTTTAACTTATTGAAAAAATTGTTTGCCGTAAAAATGCCAAAATTAACCGTTAGCCGGAAAAGCCACCACGCCATCGAGACCCTCTAATCTGATAACGAAGTCGCCTTGCCTCGTTTGTCTCAACAGGCCCTTCCACATTTGTGTTTTGGTTTGGTTTTGTTATTAAATTTGAGACTTAAAACTTTTAAATTTAGCTAAGTAGTGGAAGTCTAGGTAGTCTGTGGGCAGGCCTGAGAAGAGCCCCTTCAAATTACTGAACTGGTCTAGTTTGAGTATATGGCGCAAAATATTAAAGATTGGTTCAGCCCTAGTAGTGGCGAATTAAGAAGCGCAATCAGCAATGTTGACAGCCTTTTTTTACAATGTCAATATTAAAAGTTGAAAAACACGTGGAAGGCTCCATAAAACTAAGCACTGCTAGTGTTAAGGCCGGATTAAACTAGAATTCAGGGTTCATGTCCGAGGTTTAAATAATGTACTCTTAAACTCTTGTTCTTGCTTTATCTGGCCTTAGCAGATTAATTCTTCAAATGTCCGTCGTCCGTTTAATGTCAGTTTATCGTCTGAAGACGTATCTGACCTCATAGAGGTTCTAATAAATGAGTCGAAATGAGTGAAGTCCCGTTAAACACGCTCGTTAAAAAAGTCATATAGGATCAAGTGTCAAAATGCATCCTGCCAGTCCTGAAGTTGAATTTTGACCCTTATCATAGACAAGAAAACGCAAAATATGCAAAAACGTTTTGCTAACGATATACAGGATTGCATACATGGCAAGCATTCTGTAAAGGTCTGGCAGTGTTTTTTTTTTTTTCTTTTTTGTAACCCTTTTCCGCATCTTGATAGTTTCGGAGGCAGATGATTCACCGTGGGAATTTATCTACAGCCACAATTAGATGCCACCATATTCGGAACATCTCTCAGAACAATTGTGTTATCCTCGTCGTAGTAGAGTAGACTCATCGAGTGAAGCTCGGTTGGAACACAGGTGGCCGCTGGCACCTTCTTGCCGAGCCGATGATGTAGAATATTCTGCATAATAGCGTGATTTGTAGGGTTAGAGTCCTGGCTGAGAGTTCCTGGGCATGAACCGTCGCAGTAGTGAAATCCAAAGCGAGTTGGTGCAATTATCCATCCGTTCCATTTAAGATCGCGGAATCGAACTGCAAGGCGGCGTTTTCGGCAGATGTTTACCTCTTGCTCCGAACGTCTTGTCCTTTTCATGTTGCGTGCTTTTTGCGCCTGTGTAGTCACGCCACCGCTAATGTTCTCGGTCACGTTACTTGGCACGTATTGGCGCGTCCTTAGCCCAAGAACATTGCGTGATGCAAGACTGAGCATTTTGTCTGGCTCAGTGGAAACAACAAGGAAAGGCTTTCGTTTTCCCTTTGAACCAATTCTGAGCGAAGGGGTCGTCGAAATAAAAACGTTTAACTTTCCCCTGTGCCTCTTCACCTCTGATTGTAACACTCGAGTGAGATTGAACACCATCCATCTGTGTTTGGTCATTTTCTGACAATCTCGAGATGATATTATGTCTTTATCTCCGTCTGAAATATTCCTCGACTCCCTTGACTGCTCGGCGCGAATGATGCTGACCTCAACAGTCCCACGAGCTTCGGGCAACACTTGTATATGTAACTCAGCATTTTGTAATATTTTGCTGCCATTGAAGCTAACCGGAGACAGGTTGAACTGCAGTGAAATGCCGTTGTCTTCCTCGTTAAGATCTGTTGAGAATCGATCATGAAAGCAAACAAACAAATTAGTTGCATCTTAGCACATATTTATCACGAAGACACATGTTGGCACCTTGCTTGGATTTATTAACAATCGAATTAGCGGCGTAATTCTAAAACTCTTAGACATCCGGTGAATTTACCTTGAGGGAACAAGATTCTCGTGGTGCTTCCTTCTAAAGCGGTGTCTTCGAAGTCAGATGGTTTCTTCGCGAGCTTGCCCTTATATAGATTTATAATGTACCGTGGAATGTCGTGGCGATGGCAAGATACATTCGGAGCATGATCCATGCGTAGCATTTGAAGGAAACCAGAAGCGAAGTCCATCTCGGCCTTCGTAGTTAAGCCTTCGGATAAAGCGAACACTGCCAGAGATAACAAAGCAACTGCTGAAGACCTCATTTTAAACTTGTTTGCCTGCAGACTCCAGCGAAGTGCTTGACTAATGGCGCCGAGTAAATAATTACGACGCCCTTTAAGGTGCTTAAAATATCAAATGCGATTGCAATTCACTCCTTATCATGTCAAAACTATTAACAAAAATCATTCAGGCGTGTGTGTGCGCCTTCGCCTCACTATTGATCTGCAGCGACCAGAACAAACAAGGTCTCCAGAGTTCAGCTTTGGGAACCAGACAATTGAAAACCAAAGAGCGACTTATTCCTGCTTAGCTGTTACAAGTACTCAAAGGTGACCGCTCATTATCTTCAATCTATATTTGCAAAGATCTAGAGCAAAAACGTCACGAGAATCTCATTCCTTTACTCTCAGATAACCTTGGAGGTTTCCTGAATAGTAAGATAAACGACTCATCACGTATATTGCGAGGCTATTATGCTCACAGCCAAACTTGTTGAAATGACAAGGCATGGCTCGTGCACATGATGGAAATCTTTACCAGACATGGCGAACTTCAAATCCCGACAGAAAAATCAAAAAATATAGGAAACTGATAATTCGTGGCGATCACAAATGGGTCATGATGTTTACTTTCAGCGCTCTATCTGGAAAAAAAAAAAATTGTTTTGATCTCGTTTCAAAAACAAAAACAAATACAAATATGATCAAAATAAATATTGCTGTACAATATATTGTAACTTATGTTGTCAAATAGTCTTGATACTCTCTCTACTAATACGTGTGTAAGTTCATTGCCATCTGGTAAACCCTGTTGGAGGTTATTTTATCTTTTACCGTTATATAAGCATTCCCTGACTTAATTATGTTTATTTTTACCAAGAAAATGTCTTTGGCTGTCAAGCACATACATGCCTTTGCACTGGTGACAATTGATAGTTTTGACATTGACAGAGGGACAACAATAAGACTGGACGAAAAAGACTGGAAACAATCTAGATCCTTCTGCAAGGTGTCTAAAAAAAGACCTGAGATCTGAGACCTAAAAACTAAGACCCTCTAGCTCCAATCTGAAATGCCTAAGACCCCTTCCCTAACTAAAATACTAAGATCTAAGACCACCTCCCAATCTCAAAACTACGCTCTAAGACCACAACTAAGGCCTACACTAGCTTCTTCCGTATCTCAAAAACTAAGACCTAAGACCTTGTCCTAACCTCAAAAACTAATTGTCTATTTCCTTGTTTGTTGTTGTCGTTGATTTTTGTTTCGTTTTGTTTTGGTTTGGTTTTTGGCTTTTACGCGCCCGTAATCCTTAATGGTATAACATTTCCTTTGATTTCAATCCAGGCAAAAGATTCTTTAATCGATATTGTTTGTACTAATTATAAGAACAATTGTCTGACATTTTTAAATCAAATTGATCCACCGCAATAAAATAACATCGCGTGACTGAAGGGATACGAATGCAGGCTGAATAAACGCGATTATTAAACACTGCTAACATTTCCTGCATGTACCGAACAAAAGATCCTCTATCCGTCAAGGCTGGGTTCCTCAGTAGCTTCGCTTTAATTGATATGCTCTGTGACCGTATAAGACACCCACCAAGAAGACAAAAAATCCGTGAAATATCAGCATTGACGTGGATGCATGTAAGTGATACTACAATTATTGCAGATCAGCAGACAAGTCAATGGAAATCTCTTAAAGGGATTATGTGCCAGGTGATAGGAGGGATTTAAGCCGGTATCGGTGACTTATTTACTGATCCACAGGCAATAGGACTCACACACAAAAAAAGAATTTTGATGCCGAACTAACGCGAATAGTAGATTTCTACTTGGGCACTAATGCAAATGCTGCAAACCGAAGCTTATTTTATATGTAGAGAAATAGCTGGAACTCGTTATTTCAAGAATTATGTAATAATTATTTTTGTCTGGTCAAATATAAATTAAACAAATTAAACAAATTTGAACGCCTTCTCTACCATAATTTTTAAACAAGGCATTCATGGAAACCAGGATTTTTCTTAAGTGACATATTAATGTAAGTTAATATAATGTTAGGATTTGTATTTTTAGTCATTATTATGTAATTTTTTTACCTGATGTTTTTACCGTGTATAAATAATGATTAAAGATTAAAGATTAAAGATAATATCACGCCGTAGAAATTTCAAGCTCATAATCCAATTCTTGAAGACAATGCCTGGCTGAGTGATTCTTAATCAGCAGGGGAAGGAGACAATGTAATTTTTTTTCCTCGTTCTGAATTGCTATAATGTTAAATTTTAAATCCCTCTACAGAATTCTGCCTAGAGTACTTGCCTGTCCGACAAAATGACATCTAGACACCTAGCCCTGAATGATTTCACATGGATTCTTCTAAATGACACTGGAGAGCAAAGAGGCCTTTCTCCATACACATTTGTGCTACATACCCAGTACATATGATTCATGATGACTAAACAAACGCAGCAATATAGTATGGATGATACGGTGCAAAACAAGTCCATTATATTTCACAAGACTTTATTATTGATGTCCACGATGTTCATTAATCACAAAGCACAAATTATTCATATATACGTTGCGTGACAGATTTTTCTTTAAGTAGCTCAAGCCTTTAATCCCGACAACATAAGGCTATTATATCGCACCCTTGCAAAAATAGGTCCGCAATGGATACATGGCTAAGCTAATATTTTGCGGTGACATTTTTTTGTTGTTGTTGTTCAAAGAATGATGTGAATTAAATCAAAGTCAACCTTGTAAAGTAGCAGCTGCTGATAAATTTAGGACGCCCATTTTTCAGGTTAAATGACCACTGGCTGGCATGCTGATAACCGGAATCAAATTGTTTTGAGAGGGAATCCACCAGAAGTTCGAGTAAGTGGACAAAGTGGACAAAATCTTTGTACCGAGATTATTTACATTGTATTGCAAACTTCTGCGTGACTGTTTTAAATATCTTCTCAAAAGAAATCATTTCTGACAACACCAGATTTCGAAAACAAATTTTGAAGTTCATATGAAACACTTAAAAGTACTGGTGAAATCAAACTGATGATGAAATTTTATGCGTTTTGCACAATTTCTCTGAACTTTGAAATTATTTTCTCGAGTTTCCATGGGAAATTGTATTTGGTGTTATTTTAGGCTACTGTTAATATCTTTAGCTTTTAGAAAATGTAAGAAGGACTGTAATATACTTAGAATTATTCTGGTACAAGCTTTTTTGTTCACTTAAAACTGAAATTGCTCGATTGCCTATGATCGGATTTCGTCTTAAGCTCTCTAGTCTTCCGGTTATACCATTCAGCTGTTTCAACTATACCGCGTTAATTCTTTTAAGTTTCTTTCTTACCAAGAGAGGTAAGAAGCATTGGCGCCCTTTAAGAAAATTTTGCGAACATTTAGTTGATTAGACAGCTCTGTGTCCACTGGATACTGACCAAACAACTGTTAACATGAAACCCTGCATGCCCAATAGTTTGACCGTCCCGACGTTAATTGTCGATCCTGTCTTGCTCCGATCCCGTCCCGATCCTGTTTAGGCGTCATCTTATAATGAACTGGGCCAATTCTCGAAAGCCCCGTAAACGTTTCGGGCCCACAAAGCCATTTTTAGGTAATCTATTTCTAAAAACAGAGGGTGTATACGCCTGAAAATTCTTGATGAAAGGAACCTCTGTTCATACGTTGTGTTAAGAAGATGTAAAAAAAAAAACAAAACAAAAAAAAAAAAAACAGGTTAGTAATGAGAAATTTTGAGATTTTGCTATATGGCTTTCTGGGTACGAAAATTTTTCGAGACCTTCGGGAAACGGGCGCCTGATACGTACAAGCACTACACACGCGCGCTGACGGTTGTTGAAGGGGAAAAACGTCGCAAGCGCGTAGTGTGCTATAACAATAAAGTTTTGTTATGTTCCATGCGGCTTTGGTTTGATTTGCAGGGTCGATATCTCCCCTCTTACAGTTCTACCCTGAGATAACGATTGGCGACCTTTAAGAACGTGCTAATGCAAAAAATGTTGATTTACCAAATAAAAGGAAAAGGGTGGTTCCCAACCATGAATCAGCCCAAAGGCTATCTGGTTGTCTCGATAGAAAAGCGACGTATCTTCAATTCTGTTAATTACATCTCAATCATGATTTGCCAGAATTCACTGGTCGTAAAATGTATTGCCTATCGTATTGGTTTTAAACTCAATTAGCTTCAATTACAGATACTTTTATCGAGAAATTAAATAAAACTGCATGCAATTTATATTTCCTTATTGCCAATCCTGCCGAAAGTCCGGAAATAGCGATATTACCAGTTTCCTCTCGCAAGGTGTGCATGAACGGAAAAATATTCCTCGTGGCATCGCAAAGAGCAAATGTTTCCTCACGGAAACTTCAAAGTGCTTCATCGTTGACTGTTTATATCTGTCTTGGGCCAGTACTGACTCTAGACCAAGAAATGCGTATTTCCGTACAACTATTTCATACCTTACATGCAGCTAACCGCAAATCGCCAAAAGAAAAAACACGTGAAAGGTACGCTGAAATACCTCAGTTGTCTTAATCCTCTTGATTACAATCACCTGAGGTTAAAACCCCTGAAATATGCAATTTATCATTATTGAACTAAATAAACAAAGTCGGTGGTCTATCAGTCTACAAGTAGCTAAAGTGAATTGGCTCAGGATCTTCCAGATAAGCGTTAGAGAAAATGAACAGATATTTTGTAATGCATATTGAAATATAACTGAGAATTTGCTTGCTTGTGACTTTGATAAAACATCTAATGTGACACAAGTATTGTTTTCCATAACTGTTTTGGAAAGTACGTATCTCTCAATTTTTCCTTTGAATTTTTTTCCTCTTTTTTTTTTTTTTAGGGGGCGGGGGGGGGGGAGGGGAGTTCAGACATATCCCTCGGCTTCGGTTTCCCGCAATAACTGATATCTCCAACCATGCTAAAGCTTTCACAGGAAGACGAAATATCCAAAATTGATTTTTGCATGGCTAGACATGTGTTTGCTATGACGTCACATTGACGTAAACTTTGATTAGATAAATTTAGCGCAGCTATTTTGGATTGGATAAAAAAACTCACAAAACTTGACACGCTAAAATACTTCTCAAGAATATTTTGGAGACGTTACGATCATGGCCCTTATTGCTTGAATAACTCTATGTAATATTAGTTTAAATTAACACTAGCAATTTCTTTCCCTCCCCCTCCTCCCCCCATCACCTCCCCCCCCCCCCCGATCTCGGGTTTTTCACCTAGGTCAAAAAGGGGGATTTTCCCTTTTCTATGTAACTTTCCTCAAAACTCCTCAATTATAAAACTTGTTTGGTATTATTTTTATTATAAAATTATATATTTATTATAATTATTATCAAAATAATTACTATCATAACCTATTCGATGATCATAAACAAATCCAAAGGGCATGCTGAAACGTGTCCTGGTTTAAGACAAAAAATGATTGAAATGAATACCCTGTAACATATTTTAAGATACAGAACGTGACCCATTTAATAACCCTGTAAAACAGTTTCAGCTTTGTCTTCGATCCCTCGTCAACAGGAGCTCGTCGACTCCGTTTTCTTTCGGCTTGTGTCCACAAAAAGGCAACGTTAAGCTTGACTGTGAAGTCACGTCGTAATACACTCAAGTAAGAGCTATGAGGATCCTATTTATTACGTGTTTCACTTGGATTATTTTTAACTCCCGTGAAGTTAAAGGTGAGGTTTGATTTCCGATCGAATTATATTCCAGTGTTTAATGTTCACGAAAGCTTATACTGTGAATGGTTTCAGCATTGCGCATTTAAATGTTTTCCAGCGAATGATGCTTGTTTTCATAGGAGCGCAGTTGAATCTCTTTTACTTTATTTCATTTTGAAAATCGGCTTATGCGTTGATTGTTATTGCATAAACCCTACAATCTAACCTTTTACTGATATACAGTCATGATTATAGTTACTGAGTGATGTACATTGCCACGCACGAGTTGGACGAAAGCCTGTTTTTTTCTTCTTCTTCCTCCCGGCTTTTCTTCTTCTTCCAGTTTGAAAATAATGTAGTTAATATCTCCGTGAAATTCTGACGAATCATTCATGGAAACCGGAAAAAGGAAAAGATCGATTCAGCCGCCGAGTTCAGCTCTTTATACCGAAACAGGAAGCTGTAAATAAACCGGCCAACGTCACAACTTTTTTAACTCGTGCTAGGGATCGATATCAATCGATAAATAGACACAAATTGAATTTTTACCTCAAACAATCAGGTTTCCAACACTTCAGAATTCATGTAGTTTTTATTTGTCAGTTGTTGCAATGCTATCTCAATTTACGTTAGGTTACTGCAGACCTTTGCAGGTCAAACGAGAGATTAAGTCTGTACTTGAAGAATTTGGTTTTAGCTTTCTATTGAAGAAACAAATCATTTGTCATTTCTCCTACTATTACCGTCTGTAACTGATATTGTTTCCCTGTTGGCAATCCCCCGAACTCGTAAAGGCAGAGTTCCAACGCCACAGGAGAAATTATGTAATTCATTGCAAATCTCTTACACGAGCGTTTTTGAAGATGACTCCTGCAGTCGTAGACCAAGGTCAATGCCAACTGGCTAGCAACTCCTGTTCATTGCGGTTGCGAGGGAAAAGAACAGCTGCGAGCGAAAACTGCCAGCGAAAACTGCAAAGACATGCCTGTAAATACAAATTGTGGCAAATTTGGTATTACCATTGCAATTTGCCACCTAAACTACAGTTTTGCAAGCCAAAGTACCGTAAAAAAAACAACAACAAAAATGAAAGTAACGGCCACCCCGAAAACTAGCTTTCCTGTCGACCACTGACAACAAGGTCTAGACATGAACAGCCCGCCCATGTGGCGGCAACATAAATTTAAAGGGGCTCAGTCACGGTATTTTGAGTTATTTTGGCCACATACAAAATTACCTTTAAATGGTAGGAAACCTGAAAAGAACAGTTTAATAAGATAGAAAAACACCAAAGAGTTATGTAATAATAAACCATAAAGGAACAAGGATGGCTAAGGATGGAGAAGATTAACACGGATTACAAACAATGAATTTGGAAAAATTGAGGCTAGACTTTTCAATATGCGCAAACCGTGACTGAGCTCCCTTAAACTGGAACGAAGAATGTCATCAACTGTTTTAGAACTTTTTTTTTCGAATTTCCGTCTTTTATTTCGTAAGAAAGGGCCTAGTCGCACTAACTTTATATAACGCTTTTTGCTCACGGAAATTAGTGACTTCGCCCCTGCTACTGTTTTGCCTATTTCATCGCATTCTTTCCCTTTTAATTGAATTGTAAACCATTTCTTTTAACTTAATTAGTTTAGCTCTCTTGTATTGTCACTGAAAATCCCCATTACGGGAGTGTCAATAAACTATTGTTATTATTATTGCCTATAGACCTATTTATACCACGCCATAGAAAGGACAGCCATTCACAACACAGGAAAACCGTTGTATATTCGACGGTACACCCAACCTTCCCATCGTGTAGCATGTCGCATTGATTGTGTTGACGACTGGATTTTCTATGCATGGTATAAAATAGTTATGGAACGCTCTCTCGTGGTATACCATGGAATACCTCACTTTTCACTTGTATTTTCTTGGTATGCACACTCACGTAAAGGCTTGTGTGTTTACCGAGAAAATACAAGTGACTCGTGGAATATTCCACGGTATACCACTCGAAAGCGTTCCATAACTAGTCTATTTGGAAGGTATATGTTATATCTGAGTTATGTTACGCCGTTTTAAGCGCTGCTGTTCAGAATGCATTCGCTTCCATCTCAGATGCTGTCCATGGCTTCGAGTTTTATGCGAGGAACGCTAAATTCAGAGTTCGGATTTTGAAAATTTTGTAAGTAATTAATTTCAGATCGTCCCTTATTTCTGACTCTCTTGCAGGTGGAGATTGCGATCATGAATTGGGAATGCAAAGCAAAGCCATTCCAGATGCGAACATCAGAGCATCTTCCAGCCTCAGTTCAAATCATGCCCCTGCCTTGGCACGACTGGACGGGCAGGGAGCATGGTGTTCGGCGCGGAATGATAATTCACCTTATATACAAATCCAGTTGGGCAAGAAAAAGTCAATAACAATGATTATGACACAGGGTAGTTTAGAGGATTTGAGGTGGGCAACGAAATACCAAATCAAGTACCTCAAGGAGGGAAAATGGGTTACTTATCGAAAAGCAAATGGAACTCTGGTAAGTGTAAAATTACTACAAGAGTTAACAAAAAAAAAAAATCAAATTATGGGGTTGCAGCAACGTGATCCGACGCTGATGAGTTTTTACTGGATAGGATTTCCACCCGTAGATAATATGTAGGTAGTTTGCATTATTTACGAAAAGGGAATTATCCAATTACGTGAGGTAATATTTTTATTTGGCTGGTTAGAATCATTGCCCATGCATTTTTTTTTTGTTATCATTACCATGTTTATTGCCTAAGTTTGCAGCCTTTGACCAGCAGAATATTTTCAAGTTGACTTTTTCTTGTATCAAAACGAGTGTTCTCGTGAAACCGATCATATGAAAATTTGGTTCTTCTGCACATTCATTATATTATCGGGCAAATCACTGTCATTTCCATAAGGTTTTGCATGAGGAATTGCTTTGAAAAGGGGGCTGAGGGCAAATCGGCAGTAGTCTATTGCCCGACGTAATAACAGGTGGAAAGTTGAAATAAATATTACAGAGGCAAACATAGCACTTTTTTAAACATCAGTTCAAATATAAATCCTGCTTGATGGACTTGAGGGTAGCAGCCCAGAGCCTGTTTGTTCGATAGCTTGTTAACGCTAACCCAGGATTAAAAGTTAGCCGAAGCATTAATTTTTCTTGAATGAAAACGTTTTTCACTTTTTATGTATTACGTCGGTATATTGAGATTACTCAAGCTCAAAACTGAAGGACAAACATTATAGACAGGAAATTTCACTGAAAAGTCGCTAATCCTGGGTTAGCTTAATCGGGATTTGAACAACCCGGCACAGGGCTTGATCTATGAGGAAAGCATGGTTATTAGCTGTATTGTCCAGTAATTTTTTAAAAATCTGTTTGCAATTTAAAAATATATGATCTTTTTTCGTTAATAAAGACACTTCAGGGCAATCAAAACCCTCAAAGATTAGAGGACCACGATCTACAGCCCCCAATACCAGCACGTTCGATTCGTGTTTATCCAATGATTCCTAAAAGCGTGACGCCAAATGAGACTTTAAAAAAGGTTTCTTGTCTTAGATTGGAGCTTTATGGATGTTCTGCCCCAGGTAAGTAGCCAAAAAATTAATTTGCCTTTAAAGTATATCACTGGGAAGCACGGTGGTTTTATAGTTAGCGAACTGGTCTTGGGAAATACAAGGAGTGGGATCATTTGTCGTGTTCCTGGGCAAGCCACTCTACTATCATATGATGAATATGCTGGCACAATAATCCTGCGATCTCCTGCGATTCTTGTGTACCTTCCGGAAATAAATGTAATTTAAAGATTTATTATGAAAAACTTCCCTAAAAGTACTGATGCTAAATTTGTTAATTATAACTATTTTATACACAACTACGCGTAGAATTGACTTTGGCTCTCCCGTAACCGTGCTAGCAACTGAGTATGTTGTTGAGTCCATTGCTGTCGATTCCATTGCATGCAGTGACCGATACTGTTGTTTATTTCCTGTTAGTCAATGGAGGTTGGGGCAAGTGGGGTCGCTGGTCAGAATGCAGCGTGACTTGTGGACCTGGAATGCGGTCACGTGAACGAAAGTGTGACTCACCCAAACCCGAGAATGGTGGCGAGCCGTGCAACGAGACTGAAAGAGTAGAAGAGGAGAAATGCAACAAACAGAATTGTCCAGGTTCGCAGATATTTCATATGTATGTTATACGGTGCCTGTTATACCAGCTCTTTACGCTTCTGTTGGATACTGTGCGTAAACGAAGGAAATGCGAAAAATAATATGAATATAGGATTACTTTATTGTAGACAGTTGACACTAACACATTTCATGAAGCTTCAATGTAAAGAGTTGGGCTGTGTTTTCCTTTAAGTGATCGATGGAGACTGGGGTGAGTGGGGTCGCTGGTCAGAATGCAGCCTGACTTGTGGATTAGGAATGCGGTCCCGTGGGCGAAAGTGCGACTCACCCAAACCTCAGAATGGTGGCATGCCGTGTAATGAGGCTGCAAGAGTTCAAATGAGATATTGCAGGAATCGGAAGTGTGGACATTCGAGAGGTTTGTAAAGTTTTCAACTGGAAATGTTTGTCCCTGAATTGACTGACCAAACGAAATGACTAATGATATAACCACGACCAATATACTTCATTGAATATTGTGTTAATTGAAAGTTTCTGTCTGATTTTTTGTTTGTCCGTCTGTCCGTCTGTCTGTCCGTCCGTCCTTCCGTCTGTCTGTCTGTCTGTCCGTCCGTCCTTCCGTCTGTCTGTCTGTCTGTCCGTCAGTCCGTCTGTCTGTGTCTGTCTGTGTCTGTCTGTCTGTCTGTCCGTCTGTCGATAAGCCTGTTCCAGGCTCTCAGTCAGTGAGGACAACCCAGACCCCGCTCGTCGTCCGCCCGCTTTTTCGATCGTTCCCACTGACCGAGAGCCTGGAACAGGCCATCTGTCGATCTGTTTGCCTGTCTGTCTCTTTATCTGTCTGAATGGATTGATTGATGGATGGATGGATGGATGGATGGATAATAGATGGAGTGACTGAAGGACGGACGGATTGACTGCCTTCCTCATCGAGTGATTCATCAGATTCATTGAGTGGGTGATTAACTTAATAAGAATATCGAGTAAAACCTGAAAAAAGCAGTATACCTCTTGAAGGAGTCATAAAAAGAATCACCTTAATGAAAGTATATTAGTCCAGTCGAGACTTGTGTAAGAAGAAGTGTAAAGCTCTATAATATATCCTGTAGTGGAATATTTACAGGATGCAAAACTAATCGATATACAATGATTATATAGCAGCAGCACGATCTATAGAAGGAGACTATGCAATTGGAGGTGTCAAAAGGGCTAAGGGAAACTATACATATACATACCAGCTTTTGTGAACTAGAGGCATTATTGAACAGATTTTTATGCCTTCTTTACAGGTGGAGACTATGGTGGTTATTCCGGCTCAGGGCATGGCTGGGAAACGTACTCAGACGATGGAAGAGAACATGGCGACGGAAGCAGACCTGGCGATTCTTCAGGATCTAGTGAGGATGGATGGTATACATACAGCAAAAACACAATTTGGAGCGACAATGATGACGAGGACTATGGGTCATGAACTCCTCGGACAGTTAGCAAATCCAGCCTTCAATTAACGATTTGGTGCCTGAGGATCAAAAAGGAACTGGGAATACCTCATCGTTCTGTTCCCAAAAATCCGTTTTATTATTTAAGACTGTATCACAAAATCTCGTTATGCCGAATTCTCCACGGCATTCCCCTTCAAATTTCGATATGTCATATGAATGCTATAGCATTGTGTTGACAGCGAGTAAACTAAACTTGAAGTTACTTAGCTGAATAGATTTCTTAGCATTGTGGATGATTATGTTTTTAGCGAGATCGAAACTAAGTTTTAAGGCTTAAGGCTTGAGTTATAAAAGATCTTGCACTTCAAACTTTTGTAACTTATACAACTCTTAACCTGTCTGTAGTGGGTGAACTTTATGACTTTTCCAAACGTATAACAGGGGACATTCTGGCGTGTCATATGCTCATATGCTTGATCAGATGACGACGTTTCTTAAGCTCCTGTTACTGTTTCTGAGCTTTGAATCAAGTTCGGGGATGTTCTTGCTTTTTTGAAAAAAAATTTCCAATATGGCCCACATTCTGAATTGCGTGACGTCATGATTGACCCGTTTTTGAGTATCATTTAATTAAACCAGTTTTGAGGCTTAACCGAATACTTTTGGAGGCTGTAAGGGGATGGGGTGGAAACAAAGAACCTAGGCTATTAAGAACATAGCAGTTTGCGGATTTTTAATGGCGGTTACTGAGTGGCCACCATAACACGATAGAATCACCTAAATATTGTTATAAAAATTTCAGAGGTATTGTTTATAAGCTGCTATAACTTATTATATCAGAAAAGGCGATGAATCACGTTCCCCGAAAGATCTGTGAAAGCCATGCAAGTTACCACATCGTGTTTACTTGTTTAGAGAAAGATGTGAACGCCACCGTGGCTCAGTGAAAGCCATGTAGTCGAAAACGCGAGTTACCATGTTTTCATTTCTGGGTGTTAACCTATTTGTGGTAATAAATTTCCTGACAGAGTTACTGCTATTTTCTTCCTAAATCCGTTGTGCAGAGCAATCTGTAAGCGGACAGAGTTAGTGGGACCTAATCTTCTTAAACCCATATAACATCTTGCATTTCTTGAAGTAAACCTCCCTCTCCTCACCCAGCCATTGACACTTTTCCAATACATACCTTCCCCTTACGTAGTAACTGAGAGATATAATAATCGACTTTATAACGGATCAGACGAATAAAAGCTGTCGCCCACTTTAGCTATAAGAAGCTCTCCCTGTGAATACCGTCAATACCATCAGGTGGTTTGCAACGCAACATATAATACCGTTCCGTTGCCCCGGGGGGATGGGGTATTCCATTATATAGGCTACATAGGTATGTGCGGCCCCAAAGGGTATGGTTTTGCTGCTGTTTTGGTCATAAATAGGGTATCGATTTTGGTCATTTTGGTCAGAAATAGGGTATGGTTTTTGCACTCTGGTCTTAAATTAGGTATGTATTTTTAGCACAAGCTAATTTTTCATAATTATCGATAAGACCGTCAACAAAAGCCCTGCATAAATTATGTTTAGAGCAACTGTGCCTGCCTCAATGGCCATAAATAGGGTATCGAATTTTTGGTCCGGTCATAAATCGCAGATTCTGGTGATAAATAGGGTAAGGACTTTAGGAAGCGGCCGTACACCCCCACTCAATTTTTTTTAGCAGTACACCTTTCCCCCCACCGCACCCCCCCCCCCCCCCCGCCCGGGTCCGTGGCGCACCTTTCTAATACTCCTTACAGGCCATCAAAGGAACAAATCATGTTATTGACCAACGTAAATCACTATCCAGGGAATCACAATTGACGGCGAAAATGCACGTCATCCAGTGGATTCATCTGATGTAGGAGCTGATGGTGTTGCCCATCCTTTTAACTAAACCTGCAGCTGAGAGACTGCGTGACGAATTCAAAATGACGCTTGCAAAAGTATATCGCACGTAATGAAACATGATAGCTAGCAATTGACGTCGATGAGAGGTTTGAATCTTCAGCCCCGGTTGGATTTCACGTTTTCGTCCGTAGTCAACAAGCAGCTAATACTTATGTCATCCGAATAGCAAGCATTTCGGTACAGGCGGATGACAAAATGAGGATTATTCTTACTTCATTGCTGCTGTGGATGATCTTTTCTTCGCGTACAGTAAAAGGTGAGTTTTGTTCGTTAAAATAGTATCCGTTTTGAAACACATGCAGGGTTCATATTTTAGACGTGTGTATGTGGTCACGGTCGCGAATATCCATCTCGCCCGGTTGTAATTTACTTTGATAGTTGTAAAGACATGTCATTCAAACAGAATGTGTATACACTAACTGTATCAACTTTGGGCAATACTTATCGATTGCTCTGTGATTAAAGACGTGAGCGATAAACTTTTGTTTATACCATCATGCAATACTAATGGATGTTACTCAAGCTAGGTAGATCGATTGATATAATCAATCGATGAAGCTTTATATTTGATAGCGATATGATCTGGAATAGCTTCTAGAGCAAGGTATATCAGCCGATATACTTGCGTCGTAAAATCCGAATTCGCGTCACAACAGGAAGTCTTCAGGGTGCATGCGAATTTCTTGCGACGAGGTCATTACCACTTCTATAAACAATATCAAGTTTTCTGAAGAGAAAAAAAGAAAAAAAAATATGTTGGGCTGTTGATAAAATATTTCTTATGTGTTAGTTGCGGCTATTTTAAATAGGCGTTTACTTCTCAGAATTACCGAAATTTTCATCGGGAATTTTCACTTTTACACAACCAGCGCCGAACGATAAGCTTGGACATCGAAAATGCGAGAGAAACAAATGCTTTGCGCGGCCCTTTTTCACCCACGCAGCAGGCGGTGTTTTTCTCTCCGTGGAGGGTGAAATTTTCTGTCGAAAGGGAAGTGTTTGAGTTTATAGCGAGGAATCGCTCCTGTAGAGATGATTCTGCAGGGATTTACTGGAAGTAAGCGGGTTATAATGGATTAGCCCGAACAACAGATTAGTCGGGACCTATCTATTTGTTACCGTCACGTTTTTTAGTTTTGTTTTTGTTTCCTCTTTTCCCTCACAATCTGTCTTCGGAACTACCGTGCTGTTTTCTTCATGGACGAAACTTTGATACGTTCATATCTCAGCTAGTCCCAGCGAGGTAGACTAACAGCAACTGACGCGGATGTGATCCTCTGTGATGGAAGTCTAATTTGTAACGCGATAAGAGAGAATCCTTGTGTTAAATGAGAGATAAGATCGAAAGAAGAAATATGTTATTTTAAGTGACAAGCAAAAAATATCAAAAGATTCTCCTTAGAAAAGAGTAAATTGAGCTTGAAGCCAGCGTTGAGACATCGCGAGGCCAGCGCGCAGAAGGAGTGCGAAACTAGAGCCTGTGGTCGAGCGTGAAGCGCGGGGCGTGAAGCGAGTGCAACAAACTAAGCTTGGTATAAGAGGGAAGCGAGCGTGGAGCGAGCCCGACACAGGTTAAATGTTTAACGAGTAAACCAAACGTAAAGCAAGGCGGCCCGAAGCGAGCTTCAAGGAGAGTAAATCTGTGTTTCAGATATAGAATGACAGGAAGCGAGCGTAGAAAGAACGAGAAGCGAGCGTCAAACAAGACGGATAGAAACGATGTAAAGTGAGCGTTGTATATGAAAGCGTGGGATGAGCGTGAAGCACGTGTAAAGTGAACGTGAAATAAACTTTGAACAAGTGTGGAGATAGCGTTAGCTGAGTGTGATAGTCTTGGGTAACTCATAAAGCAGGATAACTGGTTTTGCCGGAAGCGAATTAAGTTCGAAACTGCGCCTGAAAAGCCTCTTGCACCCAGGGCAGACATCTCGAGGCTTGATAGCTTCTTCCAGGCGTTCAGTTAGTTGGTGTGCAGCGCGAAAAACGCCGTGCTTCTCCCCTAATTTTTCTCTCGCTATTTATCGTGCTGCGTCCCATGTAACTGAACGCCTGGAAGAGGCTAGGACAAGGGCCTTGACGGAATATTTAGCCTACCTTTAAAGTGTTTTGCTTGGCTAGCGCTGGACATTTTCGTTCGCGTTTGCATTATAACCGTCTATCTTCACTGAATTGCAGATTAGGACTGTTACTACAGTAATCAAAGATCATTCCCTCTTATTCTTCAATCCGTTATCAGAAGCAAACGATCAGGAAACGCGCTGCATGATCAAGATTTTGTGAACTGCTTATGTTTGTTTATCTAGGCCAATCAGAGTGCCAGCGTACGAATCGTCAGCCTAGTCGGATGTGCGTGGCGCAATGTGATCCTTCGACTGGCTGCAGTGGGTCTGGAGAGGAGTGTCTTTGCGATGGCGACTGTGGATACAGCTGTGTAAAGAAAGGTAGGCAGATCTTTGTAGCTTTCCCAGCACTACATATACTGTGAATCAGAGATCACGGCCGACGTACACTCACCCAACAGTTTGAGTCGATGGAATATTTTGTTGTTTTTAAACTATATTTTAAGCACATATTACAGTAGAACTAGGCACACTACGGGTTTACATATTAGTGATGGACCAATGATAATTGCAAACATCAAAGGTGAAATTATTTGGCAAGTTCCGCGAGCGGCAAAGATTAACCAAATCCTACGCTTTGAGTGACTAACCGAGTGGCCATGATGGGGCTATCTTGCCCTCTCGGGATTTCCCGCCCTATCCCGCAAGGAAATGGTGCCGTATAATAAATCCCTCTTTGCCCAGTCTTCTCTAGTCAAGATAGTTGGATATTGACTTTGATCTTTCATATTATTTGTTTATTTATTTACGTATTTTTTATCGGACAGATTTATCTTGTGGCAAACCACCGAACGTAAGGAATGCTGAGGCACAATACCCATCCACTAAGTTCGGAGAAACTGTTACGTACGTTTGTAACAAAGGTTACACATTGTCTGGCGCCTCACAACGAACCTGCCGGGCAAATGAAAACTGGGATGGCGTGGGACCTAACTGCTGTAAGTATCCGCACCTGACGTAATCCTGACTACTAACACTATTTTGTGCTGGTGTGTCTTACTAGAGACAGCCTTTCCTTTGAGCACAACGTAATTCGCTCTTCATTAACTTATAATGACAGGCTTGCTTCTCTTGAGTGCCAAATGAATTAAGTTTGGTAGAGCCTGATACATAATTGCGGACACTACAAATTTAGAAACACAAAGGCAAATACAAATAACAATACAATCAAGTGAATGTATGTTCATTGAGTTAAAACACTAAGGTATATTACGTGCAAGACAGAAAAAATAAGAGAGATGTAGTTATTTTCTTATCGCCGTGTTATCACCATATTTATTTATGTTTCAGCAGGCGAGTACGTTTATGAGAAATCTAGGCCGTTCACCAAATATTCTGATTGTTCGCTTAAATTCTTTTCTTCTTTTCCAGTAAGAATGTGTACCTTACCAAACATCCCGTTTTCTACGTACATCAAAAAACCGGACAACTTCAATCGCACATACACGACTGGCGAAAGAATCACATTAGCCTGCAAAAAGGGCTTTAAAGAACTACCCAATGGAAATCCTGTCAGAATCTGTATCAATGGACTGTGGACTCGATTCCCTTTTAAATGCGAAGGTATGTTATGCATGCAACTGACGAAACTAGAAGTCCCGTTTCAATTCTTGAAATGGTCACTGTCTTTTTCCAATGTTGGCTTCTAGAAGACCTTGTCATTCGGAGAAAAACAATTTTATTAACAGAGGAGTGGGCCGGGAATTTCAATTCAACAAAAAGTAACGCAGCTTTTGGCCTAAAGGAATGCATCAAATACTTTCTATTGACATTTTCTTGACTCAGTTCCGAACTACATACTTAGGAAAAAATATTTCAGGGCTTTCCTAGCACGAGAACTCATGATCAACCATAACCTTCCACATACCGGTCTAAAGTTCTACCACTAACCGCGCAGTCCCTGCTTAGGTTGCAAAATGACAAGCTTTCCACATACTACGTGGAAAATTTATTGTTTTGGAAAACAGGGGTATAGCTTTGTTACATGGTGCGTATGTATACACAAAATTCTTGCAATTTTTACTCCAATATGTGATCCACATTCTGATTTTACCTTTGTGTTCTGTCAAGGTACTCACTCGTGTAAAAGGACCATCCGGGCGGCTCGGACCAAATGTACTCAAGAGTGCTCTCCTGAGAGCGGATGTGGTTCAGGCAGGTATCAATGCCTTTGTGACGGTAGCTGTGGTTTTAGTTGCGTGGAGAAAGGTTAGTCTCCTTTTACGAAAGTCAAAGCAAGAATTCAAATTTACCGACTAAATGGGCCAATTTTTCATGGTTAGGACTTCAACCCTTAACCAGCCAGCAGTTTGTGAGCGTAGTTCACAAATCTTCTGTTTTATTCCACATATTTCTAGATTTACGGCGCACTTTCAGACAATCGATTCTTGCAGATATGTTTTTAAAATACACAGATGTGGAAAAGTGTGTCTTTTTTAACACCGAGCTTCGTTTACCTCTCAATGATTTTTCTTTTTTCTCTGGCTCTCATAGGTGTTCAATGTTTCTATGATTTCGTCGTTCCTCAAAACGATATTCATAAGATAACTAGTTAAAAAATCTACGTCATGGTTGCGCGTCTTGAAAACATTAGTCTAAACTTTTCAAGGTCGTCGTTTGTAATCCGTGTCTATCTTCTCCATCCTTAACCATCCTTGTTCCATAATAGTGTATTATAATCTCTTTGGTGTTTTCTATCTTAGTAAACTACTATTTCTAGGTTTCCCTCAATTCAAGAGGAATTTTAGACGTCGTCAAAATAACGCAAAATACCGTGATTGAGCTCCTTTAATTTTAGACTGCCACCTCACTCTTTAGCCTTGAATTGGGAATAAAGGAAAAAAATAACTCTCCTACCTTACTTCGGTGAGAATCCCAGTGACTGTCATGTCTTGCTACTAGGTATGTCATGTGGTAATCCACCTTCTGTACAGAATGGAAAACTGAATTTCACGGGAACAAGTTACAACTCTACAGCTCATTATACTTGCAACGAAGGATACAATTTGAACACGGATCCTGTCAAGAGATGTACCGCAAAAAAACGATGGGACGGTCTCACTCCAAGATGCTGTAAGTGGAACTGATTTCTGTCACCCTGTGGGGCTGTAGAAGAAGAGATAGCTTCTGTCAGTTAGTTTACTTGGTGCTCACAGTGTGTCGACATTCACCATAAAAATTAAGATAAGTAATCTGCATGTATTTAAGTTGAATTGCTAACTATTGTTCCGATATCCATATACCGTATCTTCAACACAACAGCATCCTTGTCACCGACATTGTCAGCGTTTAAGAACAACATTCACAAACTTGACTAGGATATTTCGACTGATAGTTGTGGTAATAACTGCATTTTATGGGATTCTTAATGCCTTTTTACATTTTTATCGTATATGTTATGCATCCTTATCTTATTTATATTTTTATATTGTATTAGCTTTAAAACAGTATTTTTATATTAGTGTCCCCATATAAATCCATATAGTTTTATTACCGCTAGTTTAGTAAGTTATTAGTTACGTACTTCGTTATATGACTTCACAGCTAGCAGAGTCAGGCTCTCACTTAATAGTCACTACGTGCCGTTTCTCTCAATTGATTTCAGTGCAGGACTGTCCAGAGCCGGCAATTCCAAGAAACGCGGACATTTCAAATCCAAGTAAAAAGTACCGATCTGGATATAAAGTCACATTTAAATGTAATAAAGGTTTTAACCAGGAAGGGATGGCTACACAAATGTGCTTTCTTGGAAGATGGACCGTGTTGCCTTTCAAATGTACTGGTGAGTAATCTATGTCCAGCCTGGAATGACTTATATTGGTATTGTTCTGTCTGGTAGACAGCTGAGACCCACAAGAGATCGACATGTTACGAGCAAACAGATTTACAGGTAGATCAAATTTACGGCACCTTGAATATGTAGCCTCTGTTGAACATGTCTCTATCACTTACTTTGCCGCTACCAGAAATGTTCATTATGTGAGAAGGAAAACAAGGTGCCTCATGAAACGTGTTCACAAAGCTACGCCCTAGCGTGAGGTCACAGATTTTTAGTGCTTGTTTATATACCACTTGTCACGGTGTTCGAAGACATCCTGTAATGTGCGGTTGCATTTCATTGTCAATGTGTCGTTTTTCCCTTTTCAGAGGGAGGATGTGGAGATCCTGGAACTCCTGAAAATGGTCGAAAGCTTGGGGTAACATATTCTGGCAATAGCGTAGTGTTCTTCAACTGTGACTTAGGGTATGACCTTGTGGGGTCACCGGATCGCAAGTGTCTGCTAAACGGAACGTGGACTGGAACACAGCCAGTTTGCAAAGGTGTGGGTTGCAGAATGTCAGATGTTATTCTCATGTAACAAAAACATGATCTAATCGATTCTTTCCTTGACATTTTTAGAGCAGAAATCCCTACTTTTCCTGGGACTTGTACTTTTGTAATCTAAGTATTTACTTCCCAATCGTAACATTATGGTGTGCTAATTCTGTGCTCACGTTACTTGACCTTCCATTGACAGTATGTTTCACCCAAATTTGTTACTTTTTTTCCTAGCCTTCTTGACTGAGATGCTGTCATCTTCTCCTGCAACATCTCTCTGCATTCTCATAGATTATTTTTCGCCTTTTACCATCCATTTTCACAAGTTTCCAACATAACCGAAATTTGAGATGGTGGATATTGAATAACCAATCTCATTTTACTTTGCTTTGACATCATAATTGCACGTGGACCCACTAACAGAGGCCCGGCAAATATGAGTACTTTTCATCCTATAATTTCCTTTCCCTTCCTTTTCCTTTCTGGGTGCCTTTGGAATGCAATGCAGGATGTGCAGTGGAGGACTGGGTGTGGGAGGAAGGGAGGGCTGGGGGTTGAGTTAGGATTGCTTTCTCTTTTCGGGACCCAGGCTATGAATTCCTAAGAACCCCAATCTAGATAGAACGAAGCCGTAGGTCTGTTATTTTCCCACTTGCTTCCTTTTTATTTTCACTAGTTAGAAATCCGAATTAATCTCATTTCAGTTGTAAACTGTGGTTTTCCGCCTCGTCCGAAGAATGGATCATTTATGGGCAACGAAACAACTTTTCAAAGCTCGCTTCAGTTCAAATGCGATGACGGTTTTTATCTGGAAGGAAGTGAAACAAGGATGTGCACCTCGGATAAAAACTGGAGTGGGAAGGAAGTGTCATGCATACGTAAGTAAATCCTACTAGCGTTTAATTAATGTGGTGAGCGAAATGATCCTTCATGCCATAGCTGTACATGAATTCAAATACATTCTTGATCATCGCTTAGCGTCCGTGCGATTGGATCGTACTTGTGCTTTGAATATGTCCCTTTGTGGTAGACATATTATCAATGTAATCTCATATTTTGTTCCGTCTGGTGTGAATGCAAACTTGCTGAAGTTACTGCTAATCAGCAAGACTCTACCTGATGATGTGTTCCATTTTATACAACTACACACCACAAGAGTACGAGAATTAAGAAGTAACGCACCAAACACGGAGGAAAAAGTGCTGTAAGAAGTCCTAAGCCTCAGAAAAGGAAGTTAAACAAGCGTGATAAGATACAATAATTTAGGTTAATTGTCTCCTGGAAACTCAAATAGTGTAGCTAAATATAAGAAACTGGTTACTTTCGGCCTTCCTTGATTACAAAGTAATTTGCAGCACACCAATTAACACTTTATCTGGAAAAGAAAAAAATGGAAAACACTTCTTTATCTGCTGTCTTTCTATTTCTCTTGTCCAGCCGTTGATTGCGGAAGGCTCCCTATTCCGCTGAACGGCTCGCTGTCAGGGGGAGAAACTACATACCCAAACCACGTGAAGATTAACTGTGACAAAGGCTTCATTGTTCGCGGATCTCGCAAACGAACTTGCCAAGCGGACGGAAGATGGGATGGAAACAAAACCTCCTGCGAAGGTAATGAACTTCCTTTATTAATAATCAGCCGTTATTGATCGATAAAGCAATCGTATCACTAGCCACCTTGCTCTAATTTTGTATTCTCCGCCCCAAAATGTAAAATGAAAGGACAAAATATATGCTGACATTCCTTAGAAGCAATATTGGAAGCTTCACCTTATATGAGAGAAGTAATTCCAGTTTTTTTAAATTAATGACCTACTTTATAAACTGCTGTAGGAAATACGGCCATTCCTATTGCCAAAAATACCCTATATGAAGTGATACCGACATCAACTTTTAAGTTGAACGTCTTAATTACACTATGTATGAAAAGCTACGTTCATCTCTTATAGCGGTTGACTGCGGTGCTCCAACCTCGCCTATCAACGGCTCGTCTTCTGGAACTGTCACAACCTTTTCCAACACTATAAAGTTTAGTTGCGATGTTGGATTCGATTTGGTTGGTTCCTCCACAAGGACCTGTATGGCTGATAAGACTTGGAGCGGAGAAATGCCTGTTTGTAAAGGTAATCATTTTTATTGATAAAAGTTTTCTTTGATGTGAATTGCGTAATTTATCCAGGTTGTCCATTCTGATCCAAATATGGATTGAAGAGGGTGAATGGTTTATCGGTACCAGATGTTGTTTTGCTCAAAAACACATTAAAATAACGCGGGCAGGGTTCGAAAACTGGAAAGTGTCTGACCGCGGCTGGAAGAGCCGAGAAGGAAATAGCTTCTCTCCACTTTCTTCCTGCTTTCTCTGCGCCCCATCCTCGACTAGAGAGCCGGTTCACAGACTATTTGACCCCCTACCCTCACTCAGGCCTCACTCCATTCTAGTCTACTTATCAACCCAAGCTACATTTTCCCCTTTTTGGGAGACGCGCTAGCTATTAATAGTAAAAATTAATAATAATTGGATCGAGATCGAATTAGATCGCTGACCAGCATCATCAGTTGTGTTCTTGGGCAAACACACTTTCTTCTCATGGTGTCTTTCTGAACCCAGGGAGTTAAATTGTTTTTCGGTTAAAGCGCAACCTGACAACTGGATGGGTGTGTAACCTACACCCGAGAGGTACTTCAGTGACACTTAAGTTACTTCAGATTACAGAAATATAAGCTGTGTTCGAGTGGGCCATTTTGCTCTGAGCGCCTTTCCTTGCGCTAAAGTGTGGTGGAAACGTATTTTTACAGTGATAGGTTCAGATATTGTTATAGTCTTTTCTAGGTTCCGGGTTGATTACTGGGTACTGTAACGTGTTTCACAACTACGTAAGAAATAATATACTCATTGCTGGAAACAGCTCTGAAACTTTTTTGTTGACATTTTCTTGTGAAGCCGTTGACTGTGGGAAGCTTGCTGCTCCAATGAACGGCACGTTATTGGGTAAAGAAACCACCTTCCTGAGCGAAGTGGAGATTATCTGTGATGAAGGTTTTATTTTACGTGGATCACGCCGCAGGAAATGCCAAGCGGACAGAAATTGGAGTGGAGACACCACACTGTGTGAAGGTAGTAAAACGTTATAAGTGTAACAGTGCTTTCCACTAACTAATGATATGGGAATTGTTTTAAATGCCGAAAAGTAACGTCAAATGCTATTTTACTGTGTAATTATTAAACTACGAGGTTTTATTAAACTTCGCAGTTATACTCGTCCGTCCGTCAGACCGTTCGTTCGTTCGTTCGTTCGTCCGTCCGTCCGTCCGTCTATCTGTCCGTCTGTCCGTCTTTTCGTTCATCCGTCGTATCATTCTTCCGTCTTTTCATCTATCTTCTATCGTTCGAAAATTTCAATCTATTTAATTACACACCCGTATGATATTGTGTTCGTTCCTTTTCAAGTCGTACCAATGACAGGAATCTGTGACAGGATGTCCCTAATAATTGATGAAAATGTAAATTGCTCTCTAAGCGTAAAGGTACTGATAATGAGTTCGTCTATCATTCATCATTTTCGCCTATCATCGTTCGTATTTTAGATCCTGTAAACTGCTATGTGCCGCAAATTTACCTTCGCCATTAAAACGAATTAAAATCAGCCGACCTTCCATTGCTGAATTTCAATTTGCTCGACTGACTGCTTACTGACACTTAGTAGGCACTCAAACACGGAATATTATTGGATATTGTCCATAGTGCCTGCAGTAAACCACCATTCGTGCTGTTATGCTTTGTTGACAATGTTTTGGAGTTGAATTCTCTTGCTTTTGAAGCTTGTTCTCTCCTTTTCAAGCCATCAACTGCGGCAAGCCAGCATTGCCAGATCATGGTTCCGTGTCAGGAGTCTCGACAAGATACCCGCATCCAATAAAGTTCACTTGCGATACTGGATACGAAATTCAAGGCGCTGTTGTAAGAAGATGTCAAGCTGACGGAACCTGGAGTGGAAATAAGACCAGCTGTAAACGTAAGTACCAAGATACCTTCTAAAGTTTTCAACCCAAAAGCTACTTTGAGTTGCACTTTCTTTTCAGCATAAAGTTAAGTTCTCTCACTTGGAATGCGTTGGTTACGCTCATTATGATCTCATTCAAAGTCTAAGGCAGAAAACATTTTGAAAGCGGAGCTTTTCGAAATCGATGGCGTCACGATAAGCATGTGCTTTCTCTGACCGAGTTTTACTCAAACACAAATCCAAAATGACCTGAGATTGTTGCGTTTTTGAATTCCGTAGTGTGGACGGGAAACATTTGATGAGTTTTCAGAGCAAAATTTCCGTTTTCAATTTCCTCCGATGTAGCGTGGACGGGGCCTGAAATGCTCTCAAAGAATTGCTCCGCTGTGTTTTCTTTTCTTTATGCATATTTTACTTGAGTTTCAAGCGGTTTCATTGTTACTGCCGTAATCTAAACTGAGAAAGTCAAATTTGTTCACAAAAACTATAGACAAGCAACTGGGACTCCTTTGAAACGTCTTTCATGTTCTGGGAAGTCTTCATTTCGTATAAATAGATTTATAATCCTTTTTTTTTTTCTCCAAGCCGTTGATTGTGGACCACTACAGGCGCCAAACAATGGTACCAAAACTGGCGATAAGACAACTCTCTTAAATGAAGTGATATTTTACTGCGACGATGGCCATGATTTGATGGGATCTTCTTCTCGAGTCTGCCAGGCTAATAAACGGTGGAGTGGAGAAGAAACGTCCTGCAGAGGTGAAAATCAAATTTCTTATATTCACATTGCCGTTTTGTGTTGTAAATTGTTAGGTAGTAGTGACATTGTTTTGGAAAGGTTGGGAAATTTGCGAAAATTAACGACGAAGGTTATCTTCTCCTCGAAATGGAAATAGAAATATGTATATTTTTGGGGGAATTTCAAATATAAATTGCGAACCAACGCCCAACGATAAACACGCGCGAAACCCCATGCTGCAATCAGAGATTTTTTACATTACCGTACCCAAATTCGCAATTAGCCAATCAGACGCCTTGTCAACTGTCCAGGTATCCTGTGATACCAAGTCCCTGACCTGACATGGCTACGATATCAAGCTCACCTGACTGAATTTGGCCACGGTAAATACCTAATCGATCCTTTTTGGTAAAATCGGCAGCATATCAGGCTGATTTGGTCTCGCCATGGGTATTTTGGACCATGGCACGACCAAACTCTCCTGATATGCCTCCGAAGCGTACCAACAAGGTACGATTAGGTATAAGTTAACGACAAGTTCAAATCTCGACCAACACCCTTCACATTTAGACATGTTCTCGTTTACCCATAGCTAAAGATTGTGGTCAACTTGCTATTCCCACTAATGGTTCTGCCACTGGACAAAAGACAACTTATCCCAACGAAATAACTTTTCACTGCGATGATGGATTTAACATATTTGGCTCCAGGATCAGAAAATGTCTCTCAGATGGAATATGGAGCGGTAATGAAACCTCTTGTTCAGGTAATGTATAGTTTTGTGTCCATAAAATATCGTTGTTTCTCATTTTCGCGTTTTACCGTCTTCTCCTTTCTTAATTTACTTATTGACCCTCATGACACATTAGAAAGAGTAGAAAGCAACTACGATTTCAAATGGATTTAGTGTTACTTTAGTAAAGAGGAAATCTTGCCACAAGCATGGGACAAAGAAAACATCTGAGTCCCCGACAGGATTCGAACCCATAATCTTTCAGATACCGGTTGGGCACTCTAAACACTGGGCTGCAGAGAGACTCTTGGCGAGCTAAGCCATTTTACAAGGTTCTCAGTGGTTAGAGGGCCCGACCGATATCTGGGAGGTTATGCACGAGTTCGAATCCTGTCGGGGACTCAGACTTTTTTCTTTGTCCCATGCTGGTGGCAACATTTCTTCTTTATCATTTATTCATCGAGCTGCAGATTTACCATCTTTCATTTATCACACATATTTGCTGATTCTAGCAGTTAGCAGGACGCGTGTCACATATGAGCTTAGTCTCTCTAGCTCGTGGTTAGAGTGCCCAGCCAGTATCGGAAGGTCATTGGTTATTGGCAACATTTCTTTCTTTATCACTTATTCACCGAGCTGCAAATTTACCATCTTTCATTTCATCTTTCATACTTTAATTTGTTAGCTATTTTCCTTGTAACAGTGAAATCAGAATTATATTGACCATTCACCAAACACAGACCATAATTTTAACAGGCCAATTATATTCTACTTATTCTAATTTTTTATATTATTTTTAAATTAGCCAAAGACTGTGGGTCCATTGAGACACCTTTGAATGGCACGAAACATGGAAGCCGTACCACTTATTCCAACATTGTGACGTTTACGTGCGACGATGGGTTTGATTTAAAAGGTTCAGATGTAAGAGAATGTAAATCGGATGGAAAGTGGAGTGGAGTAGAAACCTTTTGTGAAGGTAATGAAACGCTTTAAAAGGAAGAGAAGGTTTGGTGTGATATTTTGGTTCTCAAAAACTGTTTCGAGTCATGTATTCTTTTTCCAATAGCAAAAGACTGCGGCTTTCTCCAAGTGCCTGTCAATGGATCTTTGGTTGGACTGTACCTGACTACTTTTCCGAATTCATTAACATTTGCATGCGACCCAGGGTTTATACTGAAGGGATCACGGGTGCGACATTGTGAAGCTAATGCAGTTTGGAGTGGCAATGAAACCGTCTGTCAAGGTACGTGGTACGCAAGTGTGGGTTTATGGTTCAAGTGAGAATTTTGGATGAGATGCTAGTCCATCGCAGGGTTACCCCCGGCATCTAAGTCGCTGACACCCAATTATAAACCAGGATGGAGAGAGGTACTGTGATAGTAAAATGTCTTGCTCGGGAACACACTATAATGTCCCCGGCCAGGGCTGCGAACCTGGGATCCACTATCCATGAGGCCAACGCGCCTTTTTAACCGTCATTATAATTTGATGTATAATTATTTACGGGCGCAACCATCGAAATAACGATTCATATTCACTCTTTAGCTAAGGACTGTGGGCCGTTACATGCTCCAGCCAATGGATCGATGCTTGGTGATCTAACGACATATCCGCATGACGTGTCCTTTGGATGTGACGGGGGGTTCATCCTCAGGGGATCGAAAGTAAGACGTTGTACGTCGGAAGGGACCTGGAACGGAACTCCAGCTTTTTGTGAAGGTGCAGAAACAGTTTCTTTCAACTTTGAAATAATTTTTAGGTTATAGAGGGTAACAGACATGAAAAACGTGTTGTGGTTTTGATGACATTGCGCTTGTTGAGTCTTTTGAAAGCATCATATCATTATAAACCAGTTTGATAAGTATAAAAGAAAACAAAAAAACACTTTAATTTTTTTTATGCTTGTTACTTTTATTAATTTATCTTTACAACAGAAATTTATCTTTACAGCAAATGGTAGATAGTAAATGGTGTTGAATAATCCAGTCGATTTAACGTACCATACTCAAAAGAACATTGATCTCTCTTATCTCGCTTTAGCCAAAGACTGTGGTTCACTTGCTGTCCCGTTGAATGGCTCCGTCATTGGATTGGACACGACGTTTCCTAATGAAATAGCATTTCGCTGTGATGATGGGTTTAACATGGCCGGCTCCAGAATAAGAAAATGTCTGTCGACCGGGATTTGGAGTGGAAATCAAACTTCTTGCACAGGTAATTCCTATCCCTTTCACTGATGTGAAAATTTGCAATCCCTACCTTGATTTCTCTTACTGCTACCATTCATTGTCGTTGTTGTTGCTGGTATCTTAGTTTCCTGTATGATTCCTTTTTGACTTTTATACCTTTAAGCATTTAAGAATTTATTGAATGATACTTCAAATCAATTTTTCTTGAATATGAGGAGGAACTGGGCATCTCAGTGATATAATTTCTAACAGTCTCATTTTTAAATCATTTAAACCTTTTTTTTTTCTTTTTAGTCGTGGACTGTGGCTATGTCCCCACGCCGCAGAATGGGACCAAATTTGGAGAGGACACGACGTATCCAAATTCTATAGAGTTAAGTTGTGACGACGGATTTGTCATATCCGGGTCGACAGTGAGAAGCTGTTTGACCAATGGAACATGGAGCGGTCAGCAGACGCGATGTAAAGGTAACATGTCTCTAAGGATAAGTTGAAAGCAAAACACTCATGACTTGATGTTCGGTTTCCGTAGCATAAAGCGACTAGAAGTGGATGGGTGGACCTTCTTTGCTCTGTCTCTAGTGTTACGCCTTGGGTGTATTTCGCATATTACACCAACAGTTCTCCGTTCACTTATGCAGCTGAGAGGAGAGTGGGGAATGCTTTGCGTAGAAGGCACTACCAGGAGAGGGTCACGAGTCTTACTTGCTTACTTACTTACCTAATAGCTAAGACTCGAACAACGGACCCCTAGAATTGGCCTCCAACACGTTAATAATTACAATAGGCCGGCTCCGCCTGCCATAATTAAGAATTATTATAGCAGTATTTACGGCACCAGTTTACGTGAAAAGGAAGCACTATCCCTCTAGGTAACAGCAGGGAACTAACTTAGGCTGCGGTGTAATATGCTAGGAAAACTATGAAAACTCGGAAGAGTTACGTTTTGTTTCTATCAGCCGAAGACTGTGGACCCATCAGTGTACCTTTAAATGGCACGAAACGTGGTGAACAAACAACGTATCCAAGCAAGGTCATGTTTACATGTGACGATGGGTTCGATTTGAGAGGTTCAAATGTGCGACAGTGTAAATCTGATGGAGAGTGGAGTGGCGTGGAGACGTCTTGTCAAGGTACAGAATCTCTTTGGGAGAGGAAACCCTGTCTAATGGGTTTGATCTTTTCTTCATTGTCGTAATTTCACACTGCTCATTTTTTGCTACTTTGATTCTTTAGCCAAAGACTGCGGCATTGTCAAGATTCCTTTGAATGGATCCTCAGTCGGACCCAACCGGACTACGTTTCCAAACTCATTGACGTTTACTTGTGAAAAAGGCTTTCTACTGAAAGGATCACGTGTTAGACATTGTCAAGCTAATGCAACGTGGAGCGGCAGCGAGACCTATTGTCAAGGTTAGATGAGATTTTTGTTGTTGCCCAAGTAGCAGATTATGGGACAAGTTCGGCTTCTTGCTTTGCCTTTAAAGACACGTGAAACAGTGTCGCAGCTTTATTGCAAATTACTTCAGCCGCACCTTTCTTGAATCGTTTGAATTATGGATCTTCTGCTCACTTTCGACCCCCTAGTCTGATTTTCTGTACCAAAGAATTGTTTGTTTTGGGTGTCTGGAAATAATTTTTCCATCTCTTTGTTGTAGCCAGAGACTGTGGACCTATTGAAGCACCATCAAACGGATCAATATTTGGCAATCTGACGGTGTATCCCCATGAACTGTCTTTCGATTGTGATGAAGGCTTTATTCTCAAGGGATCAAGTTTACGGAGGTGCACCTCGGAAGGAGCTTGGAGCGGAACTCCGGCTTCGTGTGAAGGTATGAAATTCAGAGCAACTGGTCCATAGCCACACACCATCTGAGTCAGTTAGGCATTGTGGTGATTTGATACCAGGAAAAAAAATGTTCTATATTAATAATGACTTAGCACCTTGCTAAAGTACAATTTGTGCATCTAAAAGATAGTAAATAATAAGGAGCAGCTTTGCTTGCCTAAAAAGAAAAAGAAAGAGAGATGGCTACTGCCCCATATACGTCCAGAGAGCCTAACAGGACTTAATGTTTATGCTTGCTTCCTCGTACGTAATATCAATCCAACAGCGTAAAACAGGTCTCGATATAAAACCAAACCATGCTCTGAGCTTGTATAAAATAAGGATAATTCTAATTTAGGCTAAACAAGCGTTCAGACTCGCGTTTTCTCATTTTCAAGATTAAAAAGCATTCAACGCCATTGGAAAATTGTTGAATACACGTACTCATCTCATTGTCATCTGTTCTGATATCGCTGTAGCTAAAGACTGTGGTATCCTCGCTGTTCCAATGAATAGTTCTGCCACTGGACACAAGACCACTTATCCCAATAAAATAACATTTAGCTGCGATGATGGGTTTAACTTGGCCGGCTCTAGGGTCAGATATTGCCAATCGACTGGAATCTGGAGTGGAAATCAAACTTCCTGCATTGGTAATTTTTTTTGGAATTTTGCAGACCTCGTAGCTATGATTTTTATTTCTGTAAATTTCCTCCTATTCTTTGTTTCCTTTCATCGTCATTTTCTTTACTCTGGGTGTGTAAATAGAAATCTACCATGGCTTATCAGTAGAGTTGTGAACACCATTAGAATATGGCTGTAGGGCACACAAGGGGCATCAACGCGAGCCAAGAACAGAAAGGGCGAGATTTAGGATTTCTGAGGTGTGTACTGCAAGGCAACGTAACGGAAGTAATAATAATCTCGTGAAAGGGCGGTGGCCACTACCGAAGGGGTGAGAAGGGAACGTAAAACGCATCGAATATAGTTGTTTCCCACTGAGACAGGATCTCATAGAAATAACATACTGCTTCCTTGAAAATGAAGATAGTTACTAGTTCATTGATGTAAAAAAAAAATTTCCTGCATGTCGAGTATTAGTTCAAGCAACCCAAAGTGAAGCCTAAAACGTAAAATAAGCACTCGACCCCGAGCGTTTATGAGTCAATTTGTATGATTTATTTTGGTAAATAAATCTAAATAAGAGAGATCAACACATTCTGACATTTGACATTGACATTCTGGAATTTGTACATGCTTGTATTTTAGCTAAAGACTGCGGCCCCCTGTCAGTTCCAATGAATGGTTCTTCCAACGGTCGCGAAACAACCTTTCCAAATAGCATATCGTTTACCTGTGATATTGGCTTCGTTATGATTGGCTCACGAACAAGAAAATGTCAGTCAAATGGTAGATGGAGTGGCAACGAAACATCCTGTAAAGGTAATTCATATGTTGAATGCGTACTTTCGTGTTACAAGTAAATACTACCTTACAAGATTCCCAGTGTTGTCATAATGAAATTCATATGAATAGAAATAGACTGGTTGCACAAAAATATCGTCTGGTATGCAAAGTAGAAGTATATTTATTTTGGAGGGGCTGGAGTGAGGAAATCGAACCGACATTCATTCTATTGGAAGCGTCATTTAATAACAGTGTCAAAAAGGTCTACTGGATAGATAATCTTATTTAAAAAAGGGTAAGAGAAAGGCTAAAAGATGGTTAGATGTTGGCCAAGTTGTTTGTTGTTCCATAAACTCGTAAAAAAATAGACCTAAGACACCTGAAGGACGTTGTTTTCTTGCGGGATACAGAGGGCAATCCCGAGCGCGCAAGATACATTTAGCTCCATCTTGCCTGTTCGGATAGCCAATCAAGAGCAGTGTTTGGTTCATCTTGCCCCCTCGCGGAGCTAGCCATATGTCACAGCTTCTTACACTGTAAGAAGAGTGATAGACCAAACAGCTAACGTGAGCCATTGTAAGTGGTAGATGGTCAAACAGTTTTTTCTTAGCAAAATTGTTATAGTACAAAGGGTATTTTTTTGATATATATAAATGGCATTTACTAGTCAAGTTAAATGTCTTACTCGACACTTGACTAGTGCATGATTCAAGTGGTATTTTAATGGAGGCTTCTGGTTTGAAACATTAACACCGCTTTTTTCCCTATTTTCCCAGCTGTTCAATGTGGTCCTCTAGTGATGCCAATGAATGTTACCTCTTACGGGGAACTCACCACATATCCAAACAAGGTATATTTCCAATGCGATGAAGGATTCGTTCTCAAAGGATCATCTGTAAGAGTTTGCCTGGCAAACGGATCTTGGAGTGGAAATGACACTGCTTGTAAAGGTGTGTCTAGTCCAGTTTTAGCCTTCTCTGCGTCACGTAACTCTACGCTATTGGGAGCTCCCTTAAAGCGTGGAGTTGCGTGACAGAGAGAGGGCCAGAACTGGACTAAGGTGTGTCATACATGAACATCTTCGTTATCATCATTATTATAACCATTTCCGCCATAATTTCTATTATTATCATCGTCGTCGTCGTCCGAACATAAAGTGCAACATTTTACGCAACAAAGTAGGAACAGAGGAGGACAAAGATAGCAATATTTGCAATTATTTGGTAATAGACCAATCTCGATATATTAAAATTCAACCTAAAACAATAGATCTCAGTACGAGGCTTTGGCGAATAACTACAGAGTTTGTGGGGTGTATTCCCCAGAGCCTCGTGCTCAGGTCTATTGTGTTAGGGTGAACTTTAATATATCGAAATTGGTCTATTAAGTTATGCTTATGTTCAATTTAACAAATTGACGTCATTTTATCATGCGTCTGTCCTGTTATTGTGGATGAATTTCGTCATAACATTGTCGAAGTAGCTGTGGATCCACGAGGCGATAGCCGAGTGCATCTGCAGACTACTTTGACCACGTTATGACGAAATTCATTGTCAATAACAGGACAGACGCATGAAAAACTGACGTCAATTTGTTTTCTAGGATACCGAATTGTCAAATTGTCCGCTCTCGCTCGTTGACGCATCGCATAAATTACAAATTCATTTGTCTGTCCGCTTATTGACATTGAACCAATGAACGCGCGGGAATTTCTGCAGTTATCGTAAAAATATAGCTTCACTGTATTTGTTGGTTGTTACCTATCGCTCTGTTACGAAAACACATCAGTCAAATCACTATTCGTAGTCTGGTAATTTTTCTCGAAAGTGTTTTTCACTTTACATATTCTACCGTGTCTTTGCGTTTGGACGGTCAGACGGACGGATTGATACAGAACATGAGTTTGGCGTCAAAACTCTTTGACGGCTTTCGGGTCATGTTGACATCGTGTTCGGTAATTTTACCTGAACATAAAGACTTGTTAATTTTCGCTGACTACTCTTCCAAAGGCTAGATGTGCAAAAACGTCTTCAGAACTAGCTAAGGCGGGTACGAATGCTAACTAGTTTCAAATGAACTGATTTTCAACTCAATCAACTTACCGTTTGAATTGATGGAACGTCTTCAATATCTGTTATTTTAACTTTTCCCTTTAGCTGTTGACTGTGGAAAGGTACAAGCTCCAAGAAATGGTTCTGTACTTGGAGATTACACAACTTTTCCAAACAAACTGCGTTTCGACTGTGATGACGGGTTCATACTCAGAGGATCGACCGTCAGAAGTTGTATGGCAAAAAAGACGTGGAGTGGTCAGGAGACAACATGTGAAGGTATGTGAAGACACATTATTTTTTATGTATTTTATGCTTTATACTAATGGATATAGTAGTACTAAGCGTTGTGCACGTTATATATGGCGAAGTGTAAAGCTTCTTTAGTGATGCATCTGATGCACCAGTGGAAGTTAGTGACAATTCGTGAAAAGAAACCGCAACAGTGTCTTTTTTGCTATCCTAGCTAAAGATTGCGGACCACTATTGACTCCAAAGAATGGCTCAATGTCCGGAGGTCGAACCACGTTTCCTAACGAAGTCAGTTTTAGTTGCGATGAAGGGTTTATAATGAAAGGACCAGAAAAACGAAGATGTCAAGCAGATGGAACATGGAGCGGGAACGTAACGTCTTGCGAAGGTATGACAACCACTAGGTGTCCCATTTCATGCTCGGAATACAATACTATTTTGATGATGATTCTGCTCATTAAATTTCATTTTGTTTCCATTTAATTACTTTCTTGTAGCTGTTGATTGCGGACGCCTAAGTGTTCCTTTGAATGGGTCATCATATGGCGATCTTACAGTATTTCCCGAAAGCATACGATTTTCCTGCGATACTGGGTTTATTTTGAGCGGTTCGCGTGTTCGAAACTGCCAAGCAAACGGCACATGGAGTGGAATATATACCATTTGCAATGGTAAGGGTCTGTAGTCTAATAGTCTATTTTATATCTGGTCGACCGTGGAAAAGTTCACCTCTTCTTATATCTTTCTAATATGGATTGCATATATCAATTTTTAATTTGAAATTTGTATTCCATAAGCTAAACTGTATAAAGTAACAAATTTGTACCTGTTTTCCTTAGCGGTTGATTGTGGAAGTCTTCCAGTTCCAGTGAATGGTACACTTGTTGGTGAAAAAACTACGTTTCCGAATGTTTTAAAGTTTTTATGTGATGAAGGATTTACGCAACACGGTGCTACCGAGAGAGGATGCCAACCGAACGGGAGCTGGAGTGGAAATGAAACTAGTTGCCAAGGTATTCAAGATCTACTTAACGTGAATATTGCTTGGACAATTTAAAGGACAAACGCCACTCACTACATTTATTGCACATACAAAACGAATGTATATAAAAACGTATAAAAACGGTTTACGTTTAAGCTGGTGATGGGGAAGGAACAATATTTACAAAAAATGCATTCTGTACAAGTGCAGTTACCCTTTGAAAACTCTCTGAATAAGGGTTAAGTGATCTTGTCAGGTTGAAAGAACCTGTGGTTATTCGTGAATCTGTGGTTATCGTTTTAGACTCAACATTGTCTGTGGTCTACAAACTAAGATCAGACTATGCATTGTTGGTTGAAAAAGGTTATATTATTTTCTGTCATCCTATAATTAGCTAATGACTGTGGTCCCTTGGTGGTACCCAAGAACGGTTCTTCCTTTGGAAATGAGACAACCTATCCAAACAAGATGATCTTCAGCTGTGACAAAGGTTTTGTTCTGATTGGCTCAGTGATTAGACAGTGCCAGGCAAACAGAACCTGGAGTGGACTTGACACTTCTTGCAAAGGTGAGAGAAAGCGTGAATCCCTATGAAGATATACGTTACAAAAATACATTTCAAGTACATTTTCTCCAATCAAGAACATTAAACTTCTGACATTTGTTGTTCTTTTCTTAAAGCGATTGACTGTGGGTTCTTGGGTGTGCCATTAAATGGGTCATCATCTGGTGATCTGACAGTGTTTCCAAACACAAAGCGCTTCACATGTGACCCTGGATTTCTTTTGGGAGGGTCGTCCAAGAGAACCTGTCAAGCCAATGGAAATTGGAGTGGATACAATACCACGTGTACAGGTTGGCACCAAATTTCATATTCAGTAGGAGTTCTTAGAAAATAGTCTATAATACCTTTTAAACAATCTGTCAAAACAATTATTTTCAGCTATTGATTGTGGACATCCTCCTTCACCAAGAAACGGAACGGTGCACGGTGAACGGACAACTTATCCCAACATTTTAAGGTTCAAATGTGACGAAGGATTCACACTCCTTGGCTCAACTGCGAGAAAATGCCGAACAAATGGAACATGGAGTGGTGTTGATCCTGTTTGCCAAGGTACCAACATTGTTCGTTGTTATTCCAAATATTTGAGGTGCGTGGTAATTTCATCCATTTAACCACATAGTGCACTGTTGAAGTGGTATTGACTGAGCGTTAGTATGAGAGCAATGTTACTTGCGGAGGTTTGCAGTAATGACCTATGGGCTTTTTGTGTTTCAGCTAACGACTGTGGAAAGCTTCACATTCCTCAAAACGGATCCTTGCTCGGGAATAAGACAACCTTTCCTAACTTTGTCACCTTTAGTTGCGATGAAGGGTTTATTCTAAAAGGATCCAAGGTCAGGCATTGTCAAGCTAATAAGACATGGACTGGCGAAGTCACTTATTGTGATGGTAAGTAGGCAACTTTGTACAAATTGAACATCCCTCTGAAATAGCCCTGCTTGAAATCTCACGATAGCGTAATAAAACTTGCTATCAACTGCATAATGGCTCTTTACAGCAAATCCACTGACCAAACAACGCTGCTTCTATTCTGTAATTTTAAATTTCCATAGATTTTGACAACGAAAAAAACAGTATTCAAAATTGTCGCTAACCCACTTGCTGTTTATCTTCTACCTAATAATGTTTACCTTTTCTTTTGCAGCTGTTAATTGTGGTCCGTTGGTCATTCCCAAGAGTGGTTCTTTATCGGGCACCTCGACGGTATTTCCTAAGAGCATACAGTTTCAATGTGATCCAGGATTTATTCTCAGTGGTTCGTCAATCCGTACGTGCCAGGCAAATGGCACATGGAGTGGATTGACGACCTTGTGCAGCGGTAAGATGTTACATTCAGGAAGATTCATAGCTTCTGTAAGTTGTTCGTTTCCTGTGCATTCAAAACCATGGCACTTTGTTTTGGGAAATTCAGGTACTCATTGTTTGTACGCGTCCTTGTTGTTCGCAAAACATTGCATTGTTTTATTTGCAAAGCTGGCTTAATGATCATGCAGACGTCATCTCCTCTAACAACAAAGTGACACAACCTTGTTCAAACACGTTTCTACAGATGAGATTTTCGATCTTTGAAATCGAATTTTTGGGTGATCACATGACAGAGATATATCAGAGGCGCACCCAAAGGACCACTTTAACGTTGACCCTCTATTGGTAGGCCTTGTCTTTCAAAGTAAGGCGAAAAACGTAAAATGTTAGTCATATGGTGAGATGAAAAAGAACCTTGTGGTACTGATCTCACTCTGCAGCAAAAATTCTTGCGCAAATAATCTTGGTTATCGACCTTCCAAAATACTAAATTGTGGCATTTTTTCCAAGTCATCCATATTATCTGCTGACTCGTAATGATTTGCAGAATGACAGGCAGACGGACGGTATACAGACAAAAACTGCACAAAAATAAGTCAGAGTTAACCGTTCTGTTGTTTCTCCCAGCTATCGACTGCGGGAAGCTGCAAGCGCCGCAAAACGGAAGCGTCTTCGGTAGAAATACCACATATCCCCACATGCTGCGATTTACCTGCGATGTGGGGTTTTCACTGTTTGGATCCAGCGATAGAAAGTGTCAGGCGAATGGAACGTGGAATGGAACCAACGCCCTCTGTCAAGGTGAAAAGAGCGTTAACCAGGGGTACTTACCATTTACATGGGAAAACCGGAAATTCCAGTTAGAAAATCAAATGGTTCGCGACTTTCCGTTTGGGAAGCTTAAGAAAATATGGGCTGTGATTTGAGATGATGCTATTTTTCTGCTCTTTTAGGTCTCTCTAGCTGATGTGGATATAAGTCGCATTTAATTGTTTAATACTTATGCGTGAAATTTCCAACCGGATGGTTTTTGTAAATGATAAGCACCCCAGAACTCTTGTTTAACAAAAACTTAATATAATTGTTTGAGCAACAGAAGGGCAAAAGCAGTCCATTTGTTTGTTAAGTAAAGCATTTTCTGTACTCAATTTTTATCAAAACAGTTAGTATCTCTATTTTATAATCTTCCAATCTGTGCTTTCTACTTTATTTCTGATTTAGCAAACGACTGCGGCACTTTATCAGTCCCACTGAATGGCACACTATCTGGGAACTTAACAACATACCCCAACAAAGTAATCTTTCGATGCGACGATGGTTTTACTCTGAGAGGATCCGCAGAGAGACGGTGCCAACCTAACAAACAGTGGAGTGGCTATGACACATTTTGTGAAGGTACATTTTCATTGTTCTTTAAGCAGAACAACAGCTCAAGGTTTTGCCGTTGTCAATTCGTTTCTTTATGAATTGTTTCTAAGCCGCATGCTTTCTATATCGACGTAGAAACCTAATGAATTCGTTTTAAAAGTGATGACTTAAACAATATAATTATTGGGTAAACATTTATATTGCTGTCCTTCTTACGTTATAAAGAACTCTTAACTTGATGTCGGTAACATCTCATTTATGGCGGCTTTGCATAATCTTTTCCCAATGAGCGGAGTGATTAACTTTTGCACTGTCGTTTTTAAGCTAAGCTGAGTCAAGTGTCATTATGAACACCACGAGACCATACCAACAAGCCTTCATAGCTCTAGTTGTAGAGAACATCACCATTGTCTGAGAAGGGAGCCTCAAGTAGCCATGAGGTTTCTAAATAGCAACATTATAAGGTTTTATGCGCCCAGGAGCAGGAAGAAGATTGAGTGCATGAGTGTTGCTTCATTACGAAGATAACCTTTCGTTTGATTGCTTTCGATTTTTTCCAGCAAAAGATTGTGGTCTCCTGCGTGCCCCTGTCAATGGTTCTGCTATTGGAAATCTATCTGTTTTTCCGAATAAAGTATTGTTTCAGTGCGATGAAGGATTCATTTTAAAGGGGTCTGAAACTAGGCAATGCCAGGCTAATGGACTATGGACTGGAAATGGGACTACTTGCAAAGGTGAGAGTAAAACTAGAGTTACACTCGTGCAAACAAATTCCACTCGTATCGCCCAGAATAGGTAGGACTACGTTAGTTGTCACATCCCAGCTGCGCTGAATGAGTTGTTCAAAGCAGATTGCAAATTAAAGTTCTTATATCTTTTATCTTGCCTTGGATATTATTTTAGCCGTAGACTGTGGTCGTCTTCAGTCACCCTTAAATGGGTCATTGTCTGGTAATCTGACGGTGTACCCTAACACTGTTCGATTGTGGTGCGATCCAGGATTTGTTATTTATGGCTCCTCGATTAGAACGTGCCGATCTAACGGAACCTGGGATGGCTCCGAAACGTTTTGTGAAGGTAAGACTGTCTTTTAAGTTGTCGTTTTTGAAGTGGTTAATCAGTAATGGTGCAACAGTGTAACCGATCTTAACTTTATCCCATATTTTTATTAATATGAATTAATTACTGATCCTAACAGTAAATGGCCTAGCTTGTCTCTAGTCTAGTCTCCCTATTGTTGGCAAGTTAGAGCGTCCAAACGCATGCCAAAGGTCATGGATTTCACTGAAGTCCAATGCTCAGAAAAAAATGAATACATGTTACTCACTGAGTATGATATTCTTGTTAAAGCTATTGATTGTGGAAAGCTACTTGCTCCTCGAAATGGTTCCATGGTTGGTAAAGAAACTACATACCCGAATTCCTTGAAGTTCAGTTGTGATGAAGGTTTCATCTTGAGTGGCTCCTGGCTAAGGAAATGTCAAACAAATGGTACATGGAGTGGCAATGAAACAAAATGCCAAGGTTTGATTAACCTTCCTTCCTTTAATTTTTGATTGTGACACTTATTTTGTTATTCAGCTGTATGCAAATCTAAAGAACACAAAAAAAATTGTTGTTGTTGCTGTTGTTGTTGCTGTTGTTGTTGTTGTTATTATTTTTCACTATTGTGAGATTGGATCCTTTACTTAGAAAGAAGTGTTGTTTATAATTTGAAAAAACATCGATGTTACTTTATGCAGCACAAGATTGTGGTTCCCTGGCAGTCCCAGCAAACGGGTCTTCTAATGGAGATCTGACCGTATTTCCAAACAAGAAAGTATTTGGCTGTGATGAAGGGTTTCTTCTCAGGGGGTCTAATGTAAGAAATTGTCAGGCTAACGGAACATGGAGTGGAAATCAGACATTCTGTGAAGGTTGGTTTTTTTAAAGTTTTCGTTTCATTCAAAACGATCACTTGAAAGTTTTTTTGTAAAATTTCTCGTTGTTGTTATTTGTCGTCAAAAACTATTACCATTAGTACATTTATTTTTTTTGTCAGAAATATTTGACTTCAGTTTTTAACTCGGTAATGCAAACCTTCATCCTTCAGCAGTCGATTTTACGTTATCATGTGCTTTTAACGTAATCGTCTTACTTTCTGTGGAGTTTCTAATAAAAACTGATCATTAATTGAAGCAGCATAAGTATGAAATCTGAGTTCCTTCAAAATACTTATCTTCCATCAATGACGAAAACGTGATCATTGGAAATATTTTTATATGTTTAAGAATATGGTAATTTATTCCGTTGAATTTACTTTTTTCCTAGCTGTCGACTGTGGTCCTTTATCTGCTCCCATGAACGGCTCCTTCTCTGGTAACTCCACGGTGTTCCCCAGTAGGGTGCTATTTAATTGTGATCCTGGATTCATTCTCAATGGATCCACCATAAGAACATGCCAACCTAATGGAACATGGAGTGGTTTTCTAACCGTGTGCAGTGGTAGGTCTGAAGAAAGCTTCACCAAACATTCAAATGGGTCTGGGTTTCTTGTTACTTAAATTGAACATGCTGCTGTTATGCCAGGTTTCTTATTAGTTCAGTGAAACCGCTCCTTTACGTATATAACTCGCAGCGTGGGAGATAAATGTCTTTCAGTTGAACAACTTCGATTCAGTCATCTCCATTCGATATCCATTTTCAACTCTTATTCTTCGTAACCGCTAATGCCAGAGCAGTTAATGCGACCGTTACGTTACAATCTCGCTGAATCAATGTCATGTCTTCTACCGTTGAAGTTCTTCATCAACTCATGTGTTCCTCGCATACTTTAGCATTCGAAAAGTATTCATTCTTCCGTGGTACTTTCAGGGCTCAATAATCGAATGGGCGGACGGACGACGAGTACATCACTTCATCATTTCAGGTCCATTACGTCTTAAATTTGGTGTCTATATTCTTCTGTCGAGAGTGGTTGAAGGTAGCCATGAAAACTGCCATTGTTCTTTCCACTTGTTATGTGTCTTTTTTAACGATATTGCTTTTCAGCTGTTGACTGTGGTCGTCCTCAACCTATACAAAATGGAAGTGTCATAGGAAAAGAGACAGTTTATCCAAATTTTGTAAAATATAGTTGCGATGACGGATTCGTCCTTCGTGGCCCTTCAAAGATAAAATGCCAAGCAAATGGAACTTGGAGCAAGACTTTAAGCTTTTGTGAAGGTTAATATTCGTTAATTTTCTTTTATTTATCCCTCTTCGTCCCCAGGAGGACATAAGGCTTCTACTGTAGTTCCCCAGCTCAATCTGTTCTCAACCCTCTTCTTAGCCGTGCCACAAGACATGCCTATCGCATCTACAGCTAGTTATCTATTAATGTTGATTATATCACAAGTTTAATCGGCAAGAATGTGCAAACCTGGCACGACAGTGGTAATTATTCTAATGTTATCTAAACCTCCTTTTTTCGTCTTAGCAGTCTACTGCATAGGAAGTTTAGACAATTCTGTTGTCGATATTGAGCTTTAACGTCATTACATTTTCTACAGCTAAGGATTGTGGTGCTCTTGCTGTACCTCTGAACGGTTCCATCGCTGGACGGAAGACAACCTTCCCAAATACAGGGACATTCAGCTGCGATGAGGGTTTCCTTTTAAATGGGTCTACAGTCAGGCGATGTCAAGCCGATGGGTCTTGGAGTGGTATTGAGACCTCGTGTAAAGGTAAGATCGCTTTCCATATCAGGGAAGATGGAATCTTATCCAAACTCTAATAACCCACTTGCTTCTTAGGTTATTTCTGCAGGCCCTAACACTTTTCAGCACAATTCGTTTTCTTAGTAAAAACAAAAGTTCAAACTCATAAAAGTTCAAAAAAAGAGAAAATGGCTATCTGTGCTATATCCCTTAGTAACTCTTACACGAAGAAAATATTGAGAACAACAGGCAGTTACTCCAAAGAACGGATCCCACATGCAACAACGCTACTGTTAATGGGAATTCTCGAAAATATGTTGCCCTATTTTACAAACTGTTCTTAGAGTGACTCACAGAGTATGGTAGCTGTATTCAGCCCTTGTCCAAGTACTTACTGAATGTTTTTATCCAGCTGTCGACTGTGGTCCTTTGTCTGTTCCTGCAAACGGCTCGGCCTCTGGTAACAACACAGCGTTTCCCAACAGTATGCTGTTCAACTGCGATCCTGGGTTTATTCTGAGTGGATCGTCCAAGAGAACGTGTCAGCCTAATGGAACATGGAGTGGGTTTGCAACTATGTGTACCGGTAGGCTTCAAATATACCTTCCTTCACAAACGTGGTTTCAGTTTCTTCATAGAGACTAAGGTTTGCCTGCTGCACTGGTAACATAACAATTGCCAAAAAACGCAAATTTAACCATGCGTCGTACTGGTACTGTAAACAACTGCGAAACCTACACGAATAATACCATTAAAGACAGGATGCATTATATCACTTTTTGTGCTACAACAATGTTTTACTATTAACATTAGTATCTTCATCTTTATCCAGCAAAAGATTGTGGCTCCTTGGCAGTCCCCACCAATGGTTCCTCTACGGGTAAACTTACAACCTTTCCAAACAAGATACTCTTTCATTGCGATGAGGGATTTCATCTGAGAGGTTCTCATATCCGGCATTGTCGAGAAAATGGAACTTGGAGTGGGACTGAGACATTTTGCCAAGGTAATTTAATGTCGCTTTTATACTTCTCTTTCGCTGCAGGTCAGTTGATCTCTTCAGTATATATCTCTATGAACCTAGGATGGTTCAAGATTGAAATCGGTTTAGATGGGAGATAGTATTTGCACTTATTACTAAATCGAATTATACCAGTAGAGAGATGTAGAACTTCACAATTATGAACTTCTTCGTTTCTTGAAAACTTATTTCTAGCTGTCGACTGTGGTCCTTTGTCCGTTCCCATAAACGGTTCTTCTTCTGGTGACTCAACAGTGTTCCCCAATAATGTGCTATTTAAATGTGATCCTGGATTCATTCTCAATGGATCCACCATAAGAACGTGCCAGCCTAATGGAACATGGAGCGGTTTTCCAACCTTGTGTAGTGGTATGTCTCAGGCAAAAAATAAAGATAGTAACAATAGTAAAAACGAATAGCTATCAGCTTTCTCCAGAAAAAGTTTTGTTTTTCTACATTTTTATTCTTTTGAGATGAAAGAAAAGTGAAAACTTTTTTTCCTTTGCAGTATATGTGAAACGATTTAATGTACATGTTAACAGTCATGAAGTGCCTTGTATAATTGTTGGAAATGTGGGTTTGATTTTATAATTATAATCATTTCATTGTATTCGGATGCCGTCAGATCAATCATGGGCTCGGTGAATTACGGTAATCACCGAACACAATCTTGCACCAATCAAATCCAGTTCGTCCTGATTTTAACCACTTTTTTCTAGCTGTCGATTGCGGTCCTTTATCTGTTCCTATGAACGGCTCCTCTTCTGGTAACATTACAGTGTTCCCAAATAGTGTGCAATTTAACTGTGACCCCGGATTCATTCTTCATGGATCAGTAATAAGGACGTGCCAGGCTAACGGAACATGGAGTGGATTTCAAACGTTATGTACTGGTATGTTAAAAGCAAACATGGGTGAAAATGCACTCAATCGCCAGGCGTCATACTTGAACACTTCAATCACGAAAGCTACAGCAACTTTCGTTTTGCTGCACGCTCTTCTTAATGTCACATCCGATAGGTGATCATCGTAGCTGTCGAATTGCTACCTCTGATTTGCTGCTGTTCTTCACATATTGTTATCGCGTAACCGGGTTTGTAATACGTTTGCTTCTGGTAGCTGAACACCTAAGGCCAGTGCTATACCGCAAAATACATGTGCGCCGCTGTTTCGTTTTATTCCAATAGACTTTGTTTTCTTTCACTGAATCTAATTTGTTATCGCTTATTTTGCCTGACGTGCACATATTAGTTCACTGAGTAAGTGCAGCCATTTTTGTAGTATTTGTCTTTGCGAAAGCGCCTTGAGGCGGACGGACGGGCGATCACCATCCAACGTAAATATTTGAAATACACTCTGTTAAGTTTAGTTTTATCGTAGTTGAATATAATAAAACTTGCGTAACATTTCACTCTGTATGTTTTCTGCGCGCCATTCCTATTTAGCTATTGACTGTGGTAAGCCCAAGCCATTACAGAATGGAAGTATCATCGGGGAACAAACAGAGTATCCAAACTTTGTGTATCACAGATGTGATGACGGATTCGTCCTGCGTGGTCCCTCAAAGATAAAATGCCAGACAAATGGAACATGGAGTACGACCACCAGCTTTTGTGAAGGTATACATATGACAATTACATATGACAGTTAATTCCTATTTAATTTGTACATAATACTAAAGCAACAAAAAAGACGTAGAAAAGTATGTCAGATGGAAACTGACTTACGTTGTAGGCCGCTCGTTCAGGAAAAAGATTTATAGTAGGGTGTAGTCACAATAAGTCTGTAGCGAAGTAATATGGCAATATTCGAAAAGCTTTTGTATATCTGAGAGTTTCTAAAGATGATGGGTACGTTCTTTCCATTTGAATCAAACGAATTTAGCATTTTTGCATCTGGTTAACACTATTGAACATAAAGATAACAGATACGCTCTTGGCTTTCTTGCAGCCAAAGATTGCGGTACCCTTGCCGTGCCTGTGAACGGTTCTATTAATGGACGTGAAACAACCTTCCCTAATGAAGCTATTTTTAGTTGCGACGAGGGATTCATTTTGAACGGATCGACTGTGAGACGTTGTCAATCGGATGGCACATGGAGTGGTATTCGTACATCGTGTCATGGTGAGATAACATAGCCAGCACAGCCGCACTATCAAGCTCGGTATACAAAAATAGTAAAGCATAAAGCGCTATATAAATAACGAAAGCGTGCATCAAAAGCCAACGAGGCACGCTTGTGACGAGAGCAAAGCAAACATCGCTTCGCTAGAGAAATTTTTTTCCAGTGGCAGTGTTAAAAAACAATTGATTCATTCTTAAGCTCTACATCCTCGAGTAATGATGCACGCGGGAAGCTTGGAGAGCACTCGATAAGCTAGAGTTGATCTCGGCTGCCGCGTCTTTCGCTTCTGTCGTGCTCTCCAAACTTCCCGCCTGCATTATAAAAAAAAAGAATTGGTTGTTTCCCTTTTCTTCCACGATAGCAACCGCGCCACATTTGAACGCAACATGACCTCAAGAAATGCGAAATTTCCATAACAGAAATTACAATTTTTTGTTTCTTGTTTCATACTGTCTTGTTTAAATGTACCATACCGTTTCTATTTATTCTCTTGTAGCTGTCGATTGTGGCCCTTTGTCAGTTCCCATAAATGGCTCATCGTATGGTGACTCCACGGTTTTCCCAAATAGTATGCTATTTAAATGCGATCCTGGATTTCACTTCAATGGATCATCAACGAGGATTTGCCAGGCAAATGGAACTTGGAGTGGCTTGGCGGTCAGATGTGTTGGTATGTTGTTGGCAAAAGGCCAGAGGTCTCGTAGAACCTTGCAATATAGGCGTTTCTCGTTAGATTGAATTTGCCGTCGTCCCGCGTTTTACGGAATTGATTATCCTTCACGGGAACAACATGTTTTTTTTTTTTTGTCGACATATTTTCACTATCCGGCAAGACACCATTTCACTTTTAACCCACATTGTTTTAATTTCTGTTCAGCGAAAGATTGTGGTCCCCTGGCAGTCCCAACAAATGGCTCCTCTACTGGTGATCTGACAGTCTTTCCAAACAGGATGCTCTTTAGTTGTGATGAAGGATTTCTTCTGAGGGGATTTGAAGTCAGGCATTGTCAAGCAAATGGGAACTGGAGTGGAAATCAGACATTTTGCAAAGGTTCACGATGTTTCCATTTTATACACTGACATGCAGTTGGATTTTGTTCGCTTGCAAAGCGCAGAAGTGAAGAAATTTATTTTCATTCGCAGATAAAAAAAGTGCGACTTCGGTTCATGGTTGCTTCGAGATATCTGTCGGCCATATCTGTTGCGATATATGACAGGCGCTTGTAAATAGTTAACCAGATAAATAGAAAAATACTATTCTTCTAAGTCTTTTCTTTTTATGAATATGTTTGTAGCTGTCGACTGTGGTCCTTTACCTGTTCCTATTAATGGCTCCTCTTCTGGTGACTCCACGGTGTTCCCCAATAATGTTGTGTTTAACTGTGACCATGGATTCATTCTCAGTGGATCCGCCATGAGAACGTGTCAACCTAATGGAACGTGGAGTGGACTGCCAACCCTATGTAGGGGTATGTTTGAAGCAAAAACTTGAAGAAAATAAAAAGGCATGTGGGTTACATACGATACTTTTCGGATTTAAGTCTTATCCAGGGTCTATCCATGCAAATGAAGTTGGTTATTTTTAAAGTAGCAATCTGCATAAGAAAAGAGGTACGTGTTGTTATGTCCGTTTTCTGAGCACTTGTTTCGTGAACGAACTTCTATATATGTAGACCATAAAACGAGTGCTGCTTCGTACAATATTTAACGCTAGCCTCTCGTTTGGCCTTTACATATCAGGTCCTAGCCGCAGACATATCAACTCTCATACTAACTACAAACTTTATTCCGTTCTACTGACTACAAGATATTTTTTGTAAATTTATTTGATTGCCCAGCTGTTGACTGTGGTCCTTTATCTGTTCCCATGAATGGCTCCTCTTCTGGTGACTCCACGGTGTTCCCCAATAATGTGGTATTCAGCTGTGATCCTGGATTCATTCTAAATGGTTCCAAAACGAGGACGTGTCGAGGCAATGGAACATGGAGCGGAATTCAAGCCGTATGTAGTGGTAGGTTTTTGCTGTGGAAACGCATTCAAACACAAAAGAACTTCATGTTTAGATGTTTGTGTTCGTCATTGGTACTTAACGCCAAATGTCACTTTATTTTATAAAAGACGTTCCTACTGTCTCAAATAAATCTTGTCCTTAGCACAACTTCTTTGACTGCGCTTACGTGTTCCCGAGGAGTATTGTACATCTATGGTAAGTACATGTATTCCCCCGCAGCTAGCTTCATATCGATACACATTCTGTAATGTCTCCGGTTTTGCGTGTGCGCGTTCATAGTTCATTTTTTCTTGTCGATCTCATCATTTTTGACACGTACTAAATATACTTATTTCCTCAGAATCAGTTCGAACGGGAAGGCGGACGAACGATTAATTAAATGCTATCATTTATTTTTTACATTTCTGGCAATTGAACGGTAATTTTTACATAATGCATCCATCCTTACTAGGTAGAATTTGATCCCTTTATATACAATGGCACTGATTTGTGAGGTGTTTGTGATTTTATATGCTTTGTCGCTTGTTTTGCATCATATTTCTTTCAGCTGTCGACTGTGGTCAGCCCCACCCGTTACAGAATGGAAGTATCATTGGAGAAAATACCGTGTACCCAAATTTTGTTACTCATCAGTGTGATGAAGGATTCATCCTTCGTGGTTCCCCTAAAATTAAATGCCAGGCAAATGGAACATGGAGCAGAACTTCAAGTTTTTGTGAAGGTAGAATTATTTATGAGGGACACTTTGAGAGAACTTTTAATTATGAACAGGTTATTAGATTAAAATCATAACGCGGATAGTTAGAGATTAATGTCCTCTTGAGAGTAGAGTATGTTGAAGCCAATAATTTTTTTCGTAAATGTTTAGATGATCTGGGTGAAATTGGCACAAACTATATTTCTACTGAAAACTTTCAGCTCCTTAGTGATCTGAATACAAAAAAAAGTGCAGCAGAACTATCTTAATTTGTCACAGCTAATTGCGATTTTTTTTCTACAGCTAAAGATTGCGGTATACTGTCTATTCCACTAAACGGTTCCTTGACTGGGAGTGAAACGACCTTCCCGAACGAAGTTACCTTTAGCTGCGATGAAGGATTTATTTTGAATGGGTCATCAGTCAGGCGTTGTCTATCCGATGGGTCTTGGAATGGTATTCAGACCTCTTGTGAAGGTGAACCTGCTCTTATGAATGGTTACTTAATAAATTCAGAGACCATAACAATCTGACATTTTACTCTCGCACTCCGTAAAATAAACGAAACGAAATAGAAACTGAGTGGAAAATGAACAAGTGCTAGAGCAGCGTAGTTTCCTTCCATTTTATTATGGCAATTAATGGCTATATTACGCTCTAGATTTATTATTTACTAGCTAGCGAATTCACTCTGGAAGGAGAGAATTCCTGAGAACTTGGGAGCTGGTGGCTTCCCTCTTTTATTCTCAACCTTAAACAAAGACCTTTTAGTTTGCATTGGTAGATGGGTGTGATATAATCCCCCTTCTACGTCTCGATCTATGATTTAGACTTTGACTGATGAGGTCAAAGTCACCTTAGGAATAATAAGGTCTTTGGATGAGAGATGATCTTAAAACGCCGTCAACTAAAAGTCGGTAGGAATAGTTCACTTATCATTCGCGATTTCTTTCTAATCTCCGTTTTGGTTTTAAACTTCCAGCTGTCGATTGTGGTCCTTTATCTGTTCCTATGAACGGTTCGGCTTTCGGTGACTCCACAGTGTTCCCTAACAGTGTGCTATTTAAATGCGATTCTGGTTTCCTTCTCACTGGATCATCCAAAAGGACTTGCCAGCCCAATGGGACGTGGAATGGGCTTACAACCATGTGTGTTGGTAGGTTTAAAATAACAGACACATATTCCGCTCGCTTGTGTAACCACACCTTTTGTTAATTTCTTCACAAAGAGAAAAGACTAGTTTCGCTCCATACATGACGTTTTTATGTAATTTATATAACTTTTTCTACACATAGAACCCCATCGGCGTAAAAATATTAGCTTTATTTTAGTCCTGTAGTTACCAACATAGGCGTGTAACAAAACGACTACGAATTGCCGTACAATATTTTTATAAGAAAATCTATATAACTTTGTATCCAGCGCGAGATTGTGGTCCCCTGACAGTCCCAACAAATGGTTCTTCTACTGGTGATCTGACAGTCTTTCCAAACAAGATCGACTTTAATTGTGATGAAGGATTTATCCTCAGAGGATCTGGTAGCAGGCGATGTCAGGCAAATGGAACATGGAGTGGAAATCAGACATATTGTGAAGGTTGTAGATTTTAGATGTTTGCTTCCGAGATTTTTGCAGTCGAAGTAATTCTCAAAAAGGAAAACATGAATACAGAGCTAAAAACCCAAATTTTAGCGGTCTTTCTTAGTGGTATACCCCCGAGATTAAAATACTCTGGTCGTAGACTCTTTGGAGTGTACCTGACAAGTTCGAGGCTCGGTGGACTAATCGTTAGCACACAGTATTCCGGATTAACCGGTCTGGACTTGATCCTGGCCAGGTCATTGAGTTGTGTTAATTTAAACTCTAAGGGGTCTAAGTATTTGTGCTGTAGCAACAAGTATTATAATCAGTGTAAGTAACTGTACATTAGTATTGTAAGTAGTGTAATGGAGTAGATGTATTAGCATTGTAAGTAACCGTAATATTATTGTAGGCAGTGTCTGTGACAATGTCAGATGTTGTAAAGGGGTCCATGCTCAAAGTAACCCTGCGATGGACCAGCATCCTATCCAGTGGGAAGTAGATTTCCAGCGTTAAGGGACATTTTGTCTTCAAGCATGTGGAGCCTAATATGTTTGTTGTTATTAGTTGCATTCATAAGGTGTACCAGTTCCCGGATATATCACACTTGCAGAGGGTGCAGACACGTTCAGCTCCGATCCTAATTGAACTTATTTGATTAAACACATTTTTAGCTGTCGACTGTGGTCCTTTGACTGTACCCATGAACGGTTCCTCTTCTGGCGACTTGACTGTGTTTCCGAACAGTATGCACTTTACCTGCGATCCTGGGTTCATTCTCAATGGATCCTCCATCAGGACCTGCCAACCTGATGGAACATGGAGTGGACGTACAACCATATGTGTGGGTAGGTTTCAAGCAAAAGTATCTTTCTTCTCTTTTTTGCTTTACTAAATAAGTCTTTTGAGGGATGAAATACTCTGGGAAACATTGTTATAATTTAATAGTCGATGGGGTTTTTTCAGCACTAATTTAATAACAACCTTGGCAGTGTTCATCGTCCATGAGAGGATATACCATCAAGTGATGACATGTTCAGATCGCGTCAAGTGTAGATCGGAAAGGAGTTCTATCGCTATTTATTTGCAAACCATTGCATTTTGGGCCCATGAATAAATGACCTTACGAAAATAGGAATATCAAAAAATCTTGCTTTAATTGAAGCGTTCGAGTTTATAGTGCATTGGCGACGACTCATTAGAGTAACATTATCGCATAATTAACTGTCCACAGTTACCAAATGATACTCTCCACAAATGGTCCACTTTCAAACTACATGTAAATCATAGTCGTTTCTCGTGCTTTCAGCTGTCGACTGTGGTCCTTTACCTGTTCCCATGAACGGTTCCTCTTCTGGTAACTCCACGGTGTTCCCCAATGGTGTTAGATTTAACTGTGATCCTGGATTCAATCTCAATGGATCCACCATAAGAACGTGCCAGCCTAATGGAACATGGAATGGTTTTTCAACCATATGTAGTGGTATGTTTGACGCACCGACAGCAATATTGTTCTACTGTACGCTTCTCATCACAGAGTAAACTGTGCGCTGACGTCAGAAAAAGAAATCTAGACGCTCCAAGAGCGTTTAGTCGGGCTTCGTATCGTAAAATAAAATCGTACTTACAAATATGGAACACAATAAAAACAAATAAAACAATCAGGACATTTAACACAAGAGTTTAGCTTAGATATTTACCACTCAAGTTGCTTCCTTGAGTATCCTCTTTATCCAGTTGCATGTTGTTTGCCTCAGCTTCGATTTTCACGAAGAAACCTGATTTTTTTCAACATCTGAGGTGTTCGTCTCTGCATCGTATGTTGTTAAGTACATGGTTATAGTTTTATCATTGTTTCCGTAGTTTGAACCCACATAAGGCTCATTTGTTATCTCGTGAGAACGAGAATGAACTTTGCTAATTTGGTAGCTTTCAAGCTATAGAACTTGTGTACCGAACCGTTCCGAAAAAGTTCGCCATCTTATAAGGCTTGATTCTTTCTAAAACTTTCTTCACAAAACACAGCATTCTGTAAGTTATTTTGTTTACGAAGAGCGGGCACGATTGGGAAGCTGTCGCAATTCTCATTTCCAGTTTCCACGCTAGGGACGCCTGGAAGCATGACCTCCCTTTTGGCGAGTAAGGAAAACGGCCTGCATTTTTAGACTCTGGCTTTCGAAAGCCAGAAATAAACAGAAGTTTATTCTTTAGAAAACCGACCACTACGATATTGGTTTTCGAATATTCTTTGTAAGTTTCTATGGTCTAACGCGAGCTTTGGACACAAAGCCAGCATTCGGCAAGCATCTAAATGCACTCCGATGTAATGCTTTACCCCTGTCGATATTTTGAACTGATTAATTTTGTTCTCATCTCTGTATAAGCAAAGTACATTTTATTGCTATATATTCGGATCCAGCCACCAAGTGATTTAAGTTTACTTTCGTCGAACGTGAATAACATGCTTTCTCGTCTCATGGGCTGACGGACGGACAATCGTTATTTGTCGTCGATTACAATCGATATTTTTTCGTGTCATTGAAACATTCATTTAAAACATTTGCTTACATCGCAGCACTTCTTACGTTGATAGAGTATCATCAGCACCACATTACTTACATTACTTTTTACGTTATAACGTTGCTCCTGACAACTGTATATAATTTAGCAGTCCATAAAAAGCCTATGTTTCCTCATGAAAGACGCATGTGTTATTATTCTGCTTTGCACCTTGTTTTTTTGTGATGTTTACCTTTAGCTGTTGACTGTGGTCGGCCCCAACCCTTGCGGAATGGGAGTATTATCGGCGATAAGACAGTGTATCCAAATTATGTGAACCACGCTTGCGACGAGGGATTCATTCTTCGTGGTTTCCCTAAGATAAAATGTCAGACAAATGGAACATGGAGCAGAACCTCCAGCTTCTGCGAAGGTAATGAATATGTACGGTTTTGTTTTAAATCATTCAATGATGAATTGGATTTAAGTGACGAAAGGTCGGCATTGAAGTAGACACTGTTGTTTTCAAATGTTAAGTGGGTACACATGGAACAGAATGTATCGCGACAAATTTCGTTGCTAAAATTTTCTAGCCAGCAAACTCATAACACGAATGTACACTCAATAAACACAATTGGGGGTGTGGCTGTACATCTTCTGTGGGGGAGGTGGGAATTGAGGAATCAAAACCCAAAATAATGCCCGGCCTAGGGGTTGGTTAGTACGGGTGAGTGTTCCTGAGTTTCCCAGGTAGTAAGACCACAGCTAGGTAACAGATACTTCAAGGAACAGATCCGTTTCAATTTATATTGAGGGCTGTCTTGTAAGAGATGGCATTGACGTCATGATGTGCTTGATCAGAAAATTTTCGTGTTATACTAATTTAGAAATATTCATTTAGCTATGTTGGTGCTTTAAATGAAGGTCTCAACCCATGGCCGTGTGATCTCCTTCTTCATCGAACATTGACTATGAGGATATTTATAAACTACATTCTTTGCTCTCCTACAGCTAAGGATTGCGGTCCTCTTACAGCCCCGTTGAACGGTTCTATAGCCGGGCGTGAAACAACTTTTCCAAATAAAGTAACGTTGAGCTGTGATGAAGGGTTTCTTTTAAATGGATCAAACGTTCGGCGTTGTGAAGCCGACGGGAACTGGAGTGGAATTGAGACTTCGTGCAAAGGTAAGATCGAAAAAAAAAATAATAATAAATAGAACTCTTCAACAAATAGCATTTTCTTCATATTCTCGACGTAATGATTGTAAGTGGAAGGTTTGATTCAGTTTACTTACATGTTTGAGAAAGTCAAATTTGTCTCAGGCAAACATCGATGCCTTTGAAGTTTCTTTGTTAGCATTTTTATACATTGAACTCACTATCTCTATTCTGATTGGCCGAAAACTTACAGTGAATTTTCGAAATCAGCGCCTGTGACGTCATATAGCTGCAGATTATACCATAATCATCTCAAGGACACTCAAATTCACGGGTAATCATGTCATGTATGACCGCGGTGTATGATTTCGAAGGGCAATCATGTCAAGTTCGCGCGCTTTGTGTTAATAGCCGTCAGTAAAGAAGCAAAAACATGACTTCCATTTTTTTTTCTCTTTCAATCTATAATAAAACAATTATTAGATTCGGTTTTGTGATATCCAGAATAATCAAGGTCTCGGTAAGGGTTATCAGCCTCAGCCTTCGGCCTCGGCTGATAACCCCTACCTCGACCTTGATTATTCTGGATATCGGCAAAAACCTTATCCAATAATTGTTTATTTTTTCCAATATTTGCAATGTTATCACTCCTGATTAGTGTAAACCGATTTCATATTTTGTTTTGTTGACTCTTCATTTTCAAGCTTGTTCTTTACCTTATTATTGTCTTCACAGTAAAGGGAAGAGAGAAGCTTTCAAAATAACAGCTACCCTAATAAATAAATAAATAAATAAATAAGTAAATAAATAAATAAATACATGCTCAGTGATACTTTACAGGAGTGTAGTCATTCTTTCAAAAGAGTCATTTTCTTGAGAAATTGCCTTGCCCAATTTTATTGTTCCTCATGAAATAATACTCTACCCTAGTCTAATGTTCTTTCTTTTTCTACAGCGGTTGATTGTGGTCCCTTAAACATTCCTGAGAATGGCGTTGCCCATGGCAACTCCACAACATATCCTAACGTGATGTCTTTCAGTTGCAAAACAGGATTTTCTCTGCAGGGAACAGCTACACGGAAGTGTCAGGCAGATGGCACATGGACAAGTGGAGAAGTTGTATGCCTAGGTATTGGTAGTTCCAGTAGAGCTAGAGCTAGCGCTTTACACTATTCAGTTAAAAGTCTGATTGATTTTGCCGAAACTTATTCACTTTTGATTACTGATCCAGTGGATAGCGTTATCAACCCTTAACCCTATTCAAGAGCGGGTGGAGAGCTTTAGACGTCCGCGCCAACTTTGAACCCTTTGAGATTTAAAAGCGTTTAAATTAATGAACTGCAAGTTTGGTGACTTTTCCAAGTTTGGTGATATTTTGATGACTTTTCAAGTGTATCTGCATAGAAATAATTGCACATGACAAGTCAATGGTCAGGGCGCTTCATGTTTCCTTGGCAGCCCTGTTTAAGTAGGCGCATTTTCCTCTTTTGAATTTCTTTTTTAGTTTTCTTCAATAGTTTTGTTATTTTTGAGACAGTTTTGGAGGCTTTCTGACGTTTTAAAGAAAATCATAAAATCTAAGATGGCGAATCTAAGATAAAGGGTCTTAATTGGGAACTACTGATGTCATTTCCATGTTGTTTGACATCATAATTCCATGTTACAGACCCCAAAGAAAATATATTTGGACTTGCTATAAATCGCCATGTCATTTTACTTATTTCTGGTAATTTTTCAATGAGTTTTCTTCTCGAGAATGTAGGTGTATTCATTTGTTATTATTGTTTTCTCTTCAGGACAGGATTGTGGTTTGCTTCCTACTCCTCATAATGGCTGGATCTTGGGCTCCAAAACAACCCATCCGCACTGGGTGGACTTCATTTGTGGTCATGGGTTCACACTGGAGGGATCCTCTAAACGAATTTGCTTAAGGAATGGATCGTGGAGTGGCCAGCAACCAAAATGCGTCTGTAAGATAATGTGTCTAACAATTTTGAATGATCGATTCTCGCTTTCGTTGATAAGTGATTTTCTTAACACATCTGAAAACAAGTGTCTGTAATATTTGAATCGCGAATCATCCGGAATTTTTTTCTTTTTTTTTTTTATAATTATCAGGAATAGATTTCGGTTTTTTTTTTTTTTTTTTTTTGCTTTCTTGCTAATAAAACATCGCAAAAAGCACCTGATTCAACTAGTCCTAAAAATATATCTAACGTAATCCGGCCACCATTCAAGATATCACAAACTACAACGGTGGTAAAAATAATGTATGATGCTGAAACAAATTACAATATTTAGAGAGGAAGCCACAAAAGCCATAGATGATTTTCATATAGGTCCTCTATCCAGGTCGAACTGGAATCTGGAAATGTTGGTTTCTCAGAAGGGAGGAAAACTGGAGAATCCGAAGAAAAGCCTCGGAGCTAGGCGAGAGCCAACAACAAATTCAACCCACACATGGCACTGGGCCGAAATCGAACACAGGCCACACTGGTGGGAACGTGAGAGTTCTCACCACTGCACCATCCCTGCTTCCCTACCCTCATTTCTTTAGACCAGCCAGTTAATTTGTCTCATTACCTTGAAAAGTAAAGACAGTCCAAGGAAGACATATTACTCATACACTATATTTGCCACTCTTCAAGACAAGTTTCGACTTCGAAAATGTTCAGGAACAGTTTTTAACGAAGTTACTCAATATCACTGTATTTTGCTCATTAAACAGCCAATTGGTGCAGCAAAGCCCCAGACGTCCCTGCGTTTGCTTATCAGACGTGGAAGGCTTCTAAGATGCGTTATCAAAGCGGGCAAAGTATTTACTACAGTTGTAAGGCTGGCTACATTATGGTCGGAATTCCCGTGAGGAAATGCGACAAGGGTCAATGGTCTGAACTCCGATTCAACTGTAGTGGTAAGTGCATTACTGGAGAGGAAAAGAGAACGGCGGGTATCATCTACATTGTATAATCACATAGTTTGTAATCCCTTGCTATTAGACTCAGTAAATAAACGTGCGTCATGATCCAATGGTGCGCGCTTTTGATGTGAGCAAAGTTAACTTCGCCAAGCCATTTCCATTGGCAATGTTATAAAACAAATGAGACACTTCATATTCTTGGGAAGTTTGAATAACACTTAAGAAGCCAGATTAGTATGGCTAATTCGATAAGAACGAGTGAAATCAGAAAATATTTTCAAGCGCATATCGGTAAATATAACCTGCTTAAAAAAAACAAATAATGAAAAAGATCATTTACGACTTCTGGAAGGTGACTCGATTGGAATAGTTTTAACGGTTGCTTAGTTCTTCAGACTTTGTTTGTAATAACGTTTGAAAAAGGTACTTGCACAAACTGGTAAGCCTCTTATGTTTGTTGTTTTTATCTATGTATCATATTTGAACGCCAATAGTTAGTGACTGGTTGAAATTGAAAAGTCAAAAAGGCTTAACTCGTATTTTCTCGATTTACACGCGCTTATTTAAAACTGGGCCTCGTAGACCCGACATTTCAGCTGGGCGTTATTTTGGAAACAAATCGTACAGAATTTGGCAATACCGCCGATCAGAGAAGTGAAAAATGCGCTACGCCGAATGTTTATAGTTTCCTGTTCCAGGTCAGCTACACCCTTTATTTTTCTTATAAGAATATTGTTTATCCGACCCAGGTGAACATTCTTATTTTGCTACCGATTTAAGGCTGGAAATAATCTTACCAGTATTCTTAGATTAAGGACGTTCGCGTGAAAATTTTCCAGTCGATAGATTTTTTAAATTTTTACTGCAGTCAGATAGTGAGGTACTTGTGTCAGAAATGCAAAAAAATGGGGTTCACCCACTTCGTTTCAAGGATAAGGCGTGCGGAAAATTGCCCTGATTTTGGAAAATTGGCGCGTGTAATTCAGCATGGTCTACAGAGGTTTATAGTTAAAAATATCGAAGGTGTGTCAACGGAGGCTAACAGTCTTAGTCATATTTTGTAGGAGTGGGTCTGTTTCGTAAATAATTCCAAATGTTGCCAACGTTTCCGCAAAACTTAACCCTTCAAGAGGCATTTGAAACCGCCGCACAGATAAACGGAGAGCTAAAAAGAACGGAATTCGATGGTGCATTTTGCAAAAAATTCAAACTTCAAATGGATAGATTTTCTTCCTTTTTTCGCTAAACGTAAAATCGGTAGAGAAAATGATCCATCAAAAGAAAAATAGGGGTCACCGAACGTCCGTTAAATCCAGGCAAAGCTATAGACCCTATCCATAAATGGCTGTCAATTAAAAGTTACTTTGTAAGTATTAAAATTAGCCCAACTAACCTCGTTTTTGAGTTGATGATTTAAAAGAATTTTTACTTTCAAACGAGGTTAGTTGGGCTAATTTAAATACCCACAAAAGAATTTTAAATTGGCAGCCATTTATGAATAGGGTCTATAGCAATGGCCATCTGCCCTATCATTGTTCATTTCATTACTTAGCGCGCGCATCGATGCATGACGTGGCGTGTGAATTTGTGTGCGCTGTAAGGATGCGCTGAAACAATTAGCGCGAACGTCCTTAAAGCCTGATATGACACTCAACTTCTTGCACAAATGTTATTAGCATCGAACGTATGGCTAGTGATTTTTGAGTTATTTTTTTGTAAAAAAAATACCTCTTAGTCGGCGCGTCGGGTATGTTATGGACGGGTGAGTGAGTGAGTGAGTGAGAGATGTATGTATGTCACACCAATCAGATTGGATCTACTATAAACAGCCAATCAAATTTCTTGTTGTAAAGGTAAATGGTATGTGAGAAGATTTGATCCCGATAGAGTTCAGAACGGCCATATTTATTCTTCTATAAAAGAGGAGAAAGTATTCATATATTGGGTTTACTTCGACATTTTCTGTGGGTTAGGCTGAGGATTTTAGTTAAATGAACGATATGAGCCTTGAGGTTTGAAACAGTTCGTGAGTTAGTAGTATGCAAATGCAACGAGATATTTTTATTTTTAGTTACAAAGGTAACTTGATACTTTTGTTTTTCACAAGGAGTAAATTCAATTAGAGGTCACGAATCGTCGCGTCTAGTTCTTAGGACATGTTTTAGAGGGGACAAGACTTTAGATTTGAAACAGTTCTAACGTTTACAATAGTAAGTGCGGGTAACGATTGTTTTGTTCTTGTTGTATGCAAATATAACGAGATATTTTTGTTTTTTAGTCACAAAGTGTAATTTGACACTCTTGTTTTTCACAAGGGAGCAAATTCAATTAGAGCGGACGAATCGTCACCACTCTTTCCCACGAGATGTTTGCTATCTTTAGTAACAAATGGTAACTTAACACTTTTGTTTTTTATATGGGAGTAAATTCAATTAGAGCTGACAAGTCATCGGCTATTGTTTCCAGGATATTAATCAAAAAGGAAGCTTTCATTTCTGGACGGTTTTTACGTCTCTGCAGTAGCAGTTTAATAGTTTTATTTCATGAAATTCACTTCAGTCCGATATTTTTAAGGTAAAAAGTATGAAAACTGTTCAAATGTTCTTTGAAGACTGCGTGGCACCAAGTTAAAGTGCAATTTAATTAAATCAGACTTTCAACGTGTCAGAGGTTTCTTTCTCTTTCTTTCTATTTTGGGTGAAGTTGTGTTGTGTTGTGTTGTGTTGTGAAAAAGGTAAACTCACGACTCGTATAAAATACGAAAAAGTCTCTCAATTAACTTGAGTATTTTTTAGCAAAAATTCCTCTTGGGGGTTGTAAGGGTTATGTGATCGGTGAGTGAGGGAGTTATGCATGTGCGCGTGTCACACCAATCACAGTGCGGGTTGTATCAAAGAACGAATCAAATTGCCTGTTAGAAAATAAGATGGTATCTCCATTAATCTGGAGACGTGTCAGATTACTGTAGTTTGTTCAGTCAAACATTTTATGGCTTACTATTTAGCTATCTTACCATGACCGATGTGACATCGCAACCAAAAAAACTTACCTAATTAACCAAATCATTACTGTACCATGAATGCTCCTATCTCCAACACTTCACACAAAAAAATAACTCTTGCACGCCTTGCGTGCCTATGTTTGTTGTTGTTGGTGTTTTTTGGCTTGTTTTGCCGTTTAGAAAATGGAAGAATTTTCTACGGTTTAGTTAAAAACTTATGATATGGCTCTGTCTCACAAGGACTGGGAACTACCAAATTGACGAATTTGATTGGCTGAAATCGATATTGAAAGCGGTCTAGATTTTCCCATCTAGACCGGCATCTAGATCGGTAATGTTTTGCAGTGAAAAAGATGCAAACTAAAATGCAAAAATCATTGACTAGTTTCATCTAACAACATTTATTTATGGAAGTGCCAAAAAGCCTGATGAGAAAAAAGAGTAAAGAGGACGAGCAAACTTTGGCAAAATTAATTCAGCTCATCGCCGTTGGCAAGCAAAATATCAGTTAGTCAGGTTAGTACAAACCAGTCTCATTAAACGAATTAAATTGTCTTTGTTTGCGCCATATAATAAACATCTTATTAATCAAGCTTTGTCTGTATGTGTGTATAGACCTCACTGCGTTCGGTCTGTGCTCACGACCTCGGTCAAGATTCTCCCATAGAGATCTCCTGCTTGGTTAATAAGAGCTAAATATAATAGATCGTTCTCGATATATAAAAATTCTAACTTGGCTCCGAGGCTTGGGGATTTTTTATTCCCCAAGCCTTGGGGCCAAGTTAGAATCTTAACACAGTACATCGAAAATGACCTAAGTCTTAGCCTTTTATGTACATGCTAAATTATAAATGAATGATGACACTTCCAGCCGAAATATAACGCGTACTTTGCTATACATTAGTAACTTTCCATTGGCATAGATGATGAGAAGTTGAGAACGAGATCTCCCATGGTGATGGAATCCAACCAATTATTTTTATAAAATCAAATTACTATCCTGTTAAATTGATTTGATGTAATTTTTTTTTCAGCACCAAGTTGTAATGCTCCAAAAGTTCCTAAATACTCGTATGTCACCTCAGCCCGCGGCCCGCAGAGTAAATATCTTAATGGCGAGAGAGTTTACTATAGCTGTAGGGCTGGATACAAACTGGTGGGAATTCCGCAGATCGAGTGTACAGACAGCGTCTGGACAAAACATAGTTTCAACTGCCAAGGTAATGATAAAAATACCACATTGATTAATTGCAATATTTATTGAGGAAGCCACATTAGCGCTATTATAATAACTGCTATACGAGTAAGACTGACGAGGAAGTCTATAGCTAAAATTGTATTTTAGCTGTTGTTCATTGTATCAACCGCGTGCTCTTATAGGTCCATTTATGGGGACGGGGCAATGGCAAATTCTAAAGGTTGCTCGGCGGGTGACAGTTAAGCAATTGTCACTCGCTCTCCAACTAACCAGAAGTTACTTTGACTTGGGGATAATTCTTCTTGCCGTGTTACTTTATACTAAACTCCGGCTCGTTTTGTATGTGTTGGGTGATGCTTGTAGGCAATACTTTCGTTCTCTTTGAAAATCGATATTTTCTCCTCTTCTTGCTCCTTTAATTGGTATACACCTGGGCCGGGTTGTTCAAAGACCGATTAAGCTAACCCAAGATTAGAGAAAATTTTTATTTGAGTTTTGTAACTTTTGGGTGCTGTTTTCTGTTTATATTGTTTGCCTTTCAGGTTTGAGTTAGAAAAATCACAAACTACACAAAACATAAGCAATGAAAAACATTGTTATACAAGAAAAATGGATACTTCGATTAACTTTTAATCCTAGGTTAGCGTTAACCGGCTTTCGAACAACCCGACCCTGGCCTATCAGTAAAAGCGCGGTGTATCTTATATGATCAGTAAATAAAGTTAGGTGTTTTTCTTTTGTTTTTCTCGACGTAGCTGTAAATTGCGGTACTCTCGCCAGCCCTTCAAATGGATGGATTCAAAAGAAAACAGGAGAAACCTTCGGAGCGCTGTATATGTTCATGTGTAATGTAGCTGAGGGCTACCTCATGAGGGGATCTAAAGAGAGACGATGTCTGGCTAACGCAACTTGGAGTGGAGTTCAACCAATCTGCTATCGTAAGTGTTTAGATCTCAATTTGTATGGAACTTTCGTCACTTTAGGCTGTGTCGTTGCGCGCTTTCAATTTCGACGAGAAGATAAACAACAGGAGATAAGGATGCACGCTTCCAATTTCGAAAAAGTTAAAAACAGAAAGCTAACAATAAACTAATTTTACCCGCAGTGCAAACTTGTGATGCCCCTCGTAAACCAGCTCACGGAAAATTAGCATCAGAACCAAGCAACAAATACTTTTTTGGAAATGTGGTTGAATATCAATGCAACAATGGATTCTCCCCTCGTGGCCATGAAACTACAAGATGCCAGATTCATGGGAATTGGAGTAATCCGGCACCTGCATGCCTCAGTAAGTTTGGACTTTTGAACATGTTACACATTTTGTATAAAGAATATTTGTTCAAGGTAGCTTCACGGCCTGTTACCTATGGCGGGAGCATTAGGTACCTGTTTTTTTCGAGATCTGGCCATCCCCGTTGTCCAGTGTCAGCACTGACCGATCGCTCCACGCTCTAACGTTCAATTCTTCAAGTTTCATTGTAGCAAGTTACTGCAGCTTGACTTAAAGAACCTCCGTCCTACTAAACGAAGTCTAAAACAGTAATAGCCCATGGTGTACTTCAAATCTCCGAAACATCTTGTCCCAGTTGTTCGAAAGGTGGATAACGCTATCCACTGGATAAATCGCTATCCAGCGGATAAGTGTTAACAAAACGAACCACGCTATCCACTGGATAGTAATTTATTCGGTGGATAGCGTTATCCACCTTTCGAACAACCCGGGCCTGGTAAATAACTCCTAGGCTCTTTCAAGTAAACACTCCCTAGTAACTTCTTAGAGCTGTCGTTCGTAGCCCTCTTGATTTTTTCGATTAACTGTAGTTTTATTGCCTTAGGAAACACTGACACTGGACACCTCACATTCGTTTGAAGGAACTGATGTATCTTAGTTCGGTATAAGAGTTGTTGTATGTTTCCAGGTTGCTCTTCACCGCTTGGTTTAAAGAACAGGATGATTTTTAGCCACCAGCTGTCCGCTTCATCAGAGCGAGACTCGCGACGTGGCGCCAAACATGGCCGTCTCCATGGCAACAGCGCTTGGTGTTCAGCGAGGAGTAGTTTTCCCAAATATTTTCAGGTTAGTTCCATATATAACATCTAAATATTTTGTGTTCAATCAAACAGCAATCGATCTTTGACACACACACTTGTCCACTTGGGAATGGTGTCCGCCTTTGAAACTTTTAAAAGTTGACCTATCTGATTAGTGAATAGCAACCACCCTGGAGCAGGTTTTTGTACTGAGCTGGTTGTTTGAGCTTGACACCATTTCAGTAACCTATTATTTAATAGGATAACCTCGCATACAAAATATCATGATAAGAAATTTAACTTCCTCCGCTCACTTAGTTATTTACAAACAAACGGATCAGTGGCAAGAAATCTAACCCAAGCAATAAAAATAATAATAATTTATCATAAATCATCGAATAACCTATAGATCGAATAGGAAGCCTTTTTCTACCACGAGATTACGGCCGCACTGCAATACACGTTTCTTTTTCAGATTGATTTTGGCCGCACCATGGAGGTCACTGCTGTCGCTACTCAAGGTCATCCCAGAGAACAGAAATGGGTCCTGAAATACGTGGTGAAATATTTATTGGGGAAGAACTGGCTTACCTATCAGGAATCGGGACGGGACAAGGTATAACAATCTAACTCCATATGTTCTTTGTTGCTCTGTTTTGATTAAATATTAGCACTGTGCGAAGATCGAATACCTAGAGGAAACTAAAGCAACTCCTACTTACCCCGTTTGACTTGATTTTGAAAGTGGTCAGTCGTCTCTTGTGATGGGCTTCAAAGGGGGAGAATTCCCAGTTTTTGTTTGTGATTTCTAGTCCCAGTAACTCAAACCACATTTTCCCAGCGAAAAAGTTGGTAAATGCCAGTGACCATTTTACCCCTGTATATAGTCTGGGTAAACAATTTCCTTCTTGCTGCTTGCAACTGTTCCTTCGCTTGAGAGACGCTCGAGATTTTGGGCCGCGGGAAACTCCATACGTGAAGTAACTCCACAAATAGCCGCATAGTGCATAAGCTCTTGGGATAATTTACTCGCTCGGGGAATTTCAAAACACAGCAACAACCTTTTAGATACAAACGGATGTCTTTAGAGCTACGTCATCAGAGTGGAATTTTTGGGTTCAGTCCCAGACGAGAGAAGAATCGAGGGCGCAAGAGAATCACCTATTTATTCAGGCCATTTTCCCTTCATTTGTTTTGTTTTTTGTTTTGTTTTTTTTTTTTTATCTGAAGGTGTTCAGAGGCAACAGAGACGGTAACACTGTGATGAAGCACTACTTGAAGGAAAAGCTTGTAGCTAAGACATTAAGGATATTGCGTCATCAGAACTCTAAAGACTTCATGGGCTCCACCGTCTGCTTGAGAGCAGAAGTTTACGGTTGCGAGTTTCAAACAGGTGAGTGTAGGTTGTCGAGGGATAAGCTTCTAATGTTGGAAAATGTTCTTTACCAAGTAATTCAAGAAACTACTTTTGGCAGCAGCCTCGTTCACATGGCCTTTTTCCTCGCATGGGGGCGGCGCCTCGCTTCCAAGTGAGAGAAAAGGTCATGGGGACGAGTTTGGTTTGTCAGTGTATAGGAAGCCATACTTCCAATAACAAAATGACATCCAAATCGGAAGGAACTTCAAAGTTACAGGTTTCGAAGGTAGGAAGCAAGGATAGTTAGTATAAGGGATGAGATTCAGGCGGATTTCTAATGAGGAACTTTAAAAGAATCAACTGTATTTATTACAATTGCTTTCTTTTATCAGTCAAAGTCTATGGGGTATGGGAGCGGAGTTGCCGAGGACTGTTGGAGTTTGGACAAGACATAAGACGTGGAGAAAACAAATGACTCCCAAACCCATAATTCGGAAACTACAACAAGAGAACTGGAATACGTGAAAAATGGAGTTTCCTTTGCAGCTGTACATTGCGTTTAAACAATACTTAACGATTGTTCACGCCTTTAATTAATTGTGCTGAGTGAACTTGTATACCCCAAATTAGTGGCCCCGTGTCAAGAACCTGCTTCTGTATTGCAAGCTACTCGAGGACACAAAAAGCGGCTGAAATGGAGATGATTACTAAACCCAACATAGAGTAAATTCAAAATTACGCTGGGGGTAATCGAGAAAGAACAGTTAAAACGTAATCTTCTGGTCATGTACAATACGTTCCTAAACAAAACGGTTTGATTGCTATCATTTCAGACTGTCTCACCATTGGTTCAGAAGTATTTGCTCATTGGAATTCCGTCAAAGAACACACGCGCTTCTTCCACGGCTTCATCACCAAGGTCCGCAAAACAAGTGTCGAGGTATCCCCCTCCGGTAAACATGGCGCCAAAGTCAACGAGATCGTTGAAAGGCCTAGAGCTAAACAATTCTACGTGATCATTGACAAGAAATCCAAACCAACCGAGATAAAACTTGGATCAGAAGTTATTGTGGCCTCCAAGGACAACTTGGGCTTCTCTCAGGGCAAAGTAACCCAGAAATTCGTCACGTGGTATGGTGTCCAGTTGGGCAACGGAGAGAAGGTCTGGAGCAAAGCGCATGACATCCGACTTCTAAGAACTCCTGTCTACTGTGACCGAGAATGACTGATAAGAGATACCTAGTAGTACTGTTTATTCTTTATTTACAATATTTAGAAAAGAAGCCTTGAAATCTATTCGTTCTACATTTTTAGAAATAAGTTTTGTTTTATTTTTCCTATAAAATCCGTCTGAGCTCGTTCCAGATCTCTTCGAGCCTATGCAAGTAGATAACTCCTAACTGAGAAATCGCTTCGAGAGTGTCTGCGGACGGGACTGGGAGCAGGCTGAAAAACAGCCATTGTATCAATTGACGTCCTTATCAATGAGTTTCAGCATTCTGGGTACTACTGGCAACTGACAAGAGAAAAAAAAAGTGTCTTAGTACTTACAACTTGGATTTCCCTCCCAGACCCTCTCGTGACAGATTTGTAGCGTCCATATCTTAAGATTCTAATTTGTATTATTGATTATTTTTTTTGTGAAATCATGGTTGCTACAGCAGTTAAGAAAAAGTAAAATATTTGATATCGTCGAGAAATAATTGTTTGCTTTGATTTTTGTTGCGTCCATTTTACACTTGTACTTTATGATTAGCCTGCGTAAGAAGCGATCTCGTACGAGCCGAACATAAGAGTTTTTTCGCATTTGGGCCGCGCGAAAAATGGGGCTAGAGCAAAAAGGTTCGACCTGATTTATTTCTTTACTATATTTATTTCTAATCTGTACCCTCTGTAAAGTTGAGCTGAACTATCAATATGCTATTACTATCGGCTGTCCGAGTAAGAGCTCAGAATCTGAACAACATTCACCGCTGGAAATACAATGTTAAGATTAGTTTCTTTCTTGCTCGAGCTAAGTTGTATGCTCGTCCCCGCTCGTCGCTGACCCCGCTCGTGGCTCGCCCGCTTTTTCGATCGTCCCTACTGACCGAGAGCCTGGAACACGCTATGGTGACACAAGACTAGATTGGTTATAGATTCTTGGACTAAGATTTTCACTAATTCAGGAGACCTTTAACTACTATGCGAGACACACATATTTGAATGAGCGTTAGGTTTCTTCAGTTAGAACTTGCAGTCAAGACATGAACATCGTTCGGGAACTTTTATATTTTGGGCTTCAATTAAGCATTTGTCCGTGACATGAAACGATGGTCTAAGAGAACACACTCCCGTGCGCCCAATGACAATCTAATTTAAGCTCCGGGCCACGCTGTGAAAGTTAGTTTTAGTCTTAGTTCTATGATCGCGCAGCCAATGCCTAACGGTCATCGGGTCGCGTCCATCTAAATCCGAAATTGAAAATCTAACTGGTTAAAAAAAAGAAAAGAAAATCAGTCTTAATTTCAAAAGTGTTGTGTAATATTTACTTGAGTTTGCACGCCACGTCTATTTAGAAAGAATTTAAACCACTGGTGAGGAAAATTATCTTTGTGCTTATCCGAAGTTCACTTCGAAACGATAAGTCATCCCTGCATGACTGACTCACGTGAGGCGCCATGGCTGCCCGGGGGCGGGGGGGGGGGGTGACTCCCATAAAAAAAAGGACGGGGGATTCCGTCAGAAATGTTTAAAAGAACCTCTAAGAGGTCCGAAGAGGTACCAAGATCCTGTGTTGTGGGCGTGGCTAGAAATTTTTGTAACCCTTTATAAGAGGCACCAATTCTAAAATAACACGTTAACTGACACGTTCATACTTGTAATAGTGATAAAGACGATTGTGAATGGGGCAAAATTAAAAATCAGTTGATTGTAAAATATGACCTGACATTTTTCGGCCCAAGATATCAATACCCTATAAGGTACCGCGAAAGCTGCCACTGTGGACCTTTTGAGGCTGAACACCCTAAGAAGTACTAAAACTGCTTTGTTTTTCCCCCAATAGGTCCGACGAGCACCCCCGTCGTTTTTATATGGGATTACCCCCTCCCCTCCCCAAGCATGGTTGCTTACAAGAATTAATTAATTAATTGCATTCTAACACGTTCAAAAATCGTTTCTTGAAAAGTACTGAATGTACTAAAGCGAAAACGATTTCTTTGGAAAGCTCTTACCACGCGCTGGACAGTTAGATTTCTTTCATACGAAAATCACTTCTAAAATCTAAGTGCAAATTTTTTGTATGTTTAATTTACAAAACCAAGCCATAATAAATTTCATTAGTATATGCCACACAAGCGAATAGCACTTTTCGCGCACGCTGATTGGCTAGCTCGGAGGTGATTAGCCAAGTACTATTCACCTCCGAGCAGCCGAAGAAAAACAAAATGGCTTCCCGTTTCAAATAAAGTTACTCTTAAACAAATAAAGTTACTCTTTGGTCCGCTAGTTATTCAGCTTGTGTGGTATATACTAGAACAATTAATCACCTCAGTGACGGTGAAAGTGGTGGATATTTACCTCCGGTGAATAATTGTTAATTACGTCATTTAAATTGACCGATCAGGTGTCTTTCCTAAAATAACCTCGCAGTATGACCTCGCGCTAAAAAGTAGACTGAAAAAAAAATTACCATTGGAAGAGGCCCATGTACTGGGGGATGTGTTCTCTCGGAGCACGATCTGTTGTCCGTGATGTACCCGGCATGCCGTGGCACAGACAATTTTGGATGTCCCTTTGGTGTCCGTATTGACCGGGGTCCACTATTTAACAATTAGATTATGAGCTCGAGATTTCTATGGGATGATAGTTGATGAGGCCGAAGGCGAATCAACTATCGCTTCATAGAAATCGAGAGCGGATAATCTAATTGTGTTAGTAGAATTCTAACTGAAATTACCGCAAATAAAGGTTTCCAATTATTTTTCTACGCATTGTTAAACTTCACGCTTTGACAAAATCGCACGTGTCGAATTGTCGTCGGTTAATTTTCAGTTGTTTACGCGCGCGCACCCGTTTTTTCCAATAATTTCAAGTTTTGAAAGGTCAAGAAACCGTCAATGTCCTTCTTTTAGTCTTCTCAGGAATTTAATTATCCACTTACATTTAAACTTTCTTCCAAAACTTCGGAAAAACGATAAAAACATCGCATTTCGTGGACGACCGACAGCCACTGAACTCTAATGGCTGATAGTATACGAGTAGCTCAGCCATTCAGATTGTAGCTTTTGCATTAGTATACTAGTAGAATTCTACTAAATTAAAATAGGTTTTGTTATCGAACGATCTTAGTTAGAGATCTCTGCGGGGGATGACAGTGGTCGTTTTACTGCATATCTCTAAACAGGAGGGGAAGCCCTGGGGACGAGGCATGCACATGCTTTATTTTCGTTTTATATATCTACCCCGGAAGCATGTTCACACCGGAGGGTGTAATTTGGAGGTTGAAGGTTGCAGGTTGAGAGAATTGTACTCATGAATTTACATACAGGCTATGAATGTCCTTCACCCAAAGACAGTTCCACAGACAGTCCAAGCATTTTTCGGATTAGGTGTAATTCTATTAAGTTGTAAGTAAACATAGGCCACGGAAAACTCCATGGAGCAGTTCGAAAAAGCGAAAACAGCGAAGAACGAATGAAAATACATCAATGAGTGAAGAAGCGAAAGTTGGCCTTGCGGGATGAAGCTATAGCTATCGTATCAAGCGGGCAAAAAGGTTGAGTCAAGAGAAGAGAAAGGTTCTGTAAAAATTTGGGACCTTGACAGAGATAACAGCGATGTTTACAGTAACTCTTCTGTCGGGTCCGATACCGATGAATCGTAAGACTCATTGAGATCCATTGGAATATTATCCTTGAAATTTCACCGTGTACAAAAGCCAACCGAATTTCACGCTGTACATGTAAGGAGGATAATTCTTACCTTGTTATTCTTCTGTCTGTCAGCACTCCTAGGCTCTCTGAGAAAACTACTCAAGCAAGGCATAAATTAAGCAAAAATTAAATTAAGAAATTATTTACTACTTCTCCTGCTACTTCTCCACGAGGCTGCATAACGTGACAAAAAAAGGACCAATGAAACTCATGATGGACAACGACGAGTCACGTTTCAATCCTCTGTTAAAACACTTTACACCAAAGCATTAGGGGTAACAAATGTTTCACACCCTGAAGTATCCACCAGCTCTTCACACTTCGCGTTGTAAATACATATATATCTAATATTCCCACGTCTTGCTGTTTCCGTTGTTAAAATTGACGATGCGAAAACGAGTTGGTCAGAATCATTCTACCAAACTACATGTACCAGATTGTTATATAATCGGATTGTTCTGCGCTGATTCTGCATGGCACTTTGGGGGGACCATTTCGAAGGTTACTCACGCCATCAACGCGTGGTTGTTTGGTCTTGGAAAGCGTTCTTAAATCCCCTGAATTCCGGTTTGCTTCCCCCGGCTTCTGGCAGGACTGCGCCCTTTGTATCTGATCAGTCGCTAGTTGGCAGATTCACAAGGAAGCTCGCTGCGGAACATGATGAGAAGTCACGCGAGAAAGAAGAGGCTGTAACTGAAGCAATTGCAGCTCTTCAGAGTTTGTTACGGAGACCAGACTTTGGAGAACTTCAGAGACAATGGAAACAATACGAAAGGGCTTTGAAAATTAAGTCTGATCGTGAAAGCACGGGATCAACTTGGACGATTGCAATGCTAGAACGCTACATCCAACGCCAAGACATCGCTTTTGTTCCGCCTGAGATCAGACATGATTTAACAGAAGAAACATTGGACAAGATCTATGAAAGGGTTGATTTCGCGGTGAAAGCCGTATGTGGTCCCGATGGAAGTGTGAGAAACCTTAATGAACTCTACATTCAACCCAACAGCACCGAATCCGACACAAGGATGATTCTCGACGCCATCTTGCAGCCGCTTTGTGTGTTTAAGGGGCTGACACTCCGATCTGAACAAACCATAAAATCCGACGCTCTTCCCATCAACAGGTATGATTACATAATGTACAACAACGTTAACGACCCAATTGGCGTTGTCGAAGCTAAACGACAGGCTTGCTTAAAAGATCAGTCTGTAGCGCAGTTACTTGTTCAACTTCTCCTTCTCTCATCCGAGAAACCAGACTGGTTTTATTTCGGTATCTTGTCTGATGCGCATCAGTTTGTATTCGCTGGTGTATCCATGCAAAAAATTTTGTTTTTTCAAACAAATGAGAACCAGTTGGATATAACTACTGCCCAATCTAATGACGATTTGTGGTTCATAGTCAGTAAAATATCATGGCTTACAGACCTTGCCATACAGTCAAGGTCATCGTCTGGATCGAGCGAGGACATCATTAAACCCTTAGCTAATTTCAATATATAATACTGTAGTCTTCTGTTTTCAAATAATCAGCCAGTCAACTTGGACGAGTAGATATTCTTATGAGCTTGGAGTAAGCTTGTAACTTTTTATTGAAACATTCTTTTTCGCTTCGTTTCGCCCAGAGGACGATTCGCCGATGGCAATTGTTTGCCCATGTAGGGAGAAGACTTAACGCTGTATAAATTGGGCTCGATAAACTCGATAACCAGTAAATTCAACAGAATTTTATTCTGAGAACGAAGCAATGCTACACGGCCATGTTCTAAAAGGTAGCTGTCGGTTTCGCCCCATGGCGAGTTCGCCTCCACCGAGTTCGCCCCCACATCGACTCAACTTGATCGAGTTCGCCCCAACCAGATCGAGCCGCATTTAGTGATTATTCCTCGTTCTTTTATCCACAGCCTTATTTACTAGTGGCGAGGAAACTTCGCTTGGTGGTGAGGTGACTTCGCTTGGTGGATAGTTCATTGGTGGCGAGACTCCCTGGTGGCGAGATGACCGGTAACCGTTGGACTTTGTTGCTATGCGCGCGCGAACAAGTGAACAATCATCATCTAAGCTTATCGAACATACATAGACTGAAATGGTTCTTCGAAAACGTTTAATAACTCGATAACAACTACGTAAGCACGAACACTAAAAGTTGGGGGCGAACTCGAAATAGGAATTTTATAGTGGGGGCGAACTGGCCATGGGGCGAAACCGGTATCATTCCAAAACATGGGTCTGCTAAATCTGCGAGCCATGCGAGCCACGGTGCGAGCCATGCGAGTCATGCGAGTCATGCGAGCCATTTTTGCGAGTATTTTTTTTTTCAATTGGTCTGGGAGGTCGTCGACTTTTCACCAAGAAACATAGATCTCGCGCCCGACTATCACTTAACTATCGCTGTAAACCGCCCTCCCGCCATCTTGAAAGCGGAGATGACCCTGGGGACAAGTACAACCTCGCTCCCAGGGTACTCTCTCTTTCCCTGGGAAATTAATTTTAAATTTAGCTACAAAAGTGCCTAGAATGGAAATATTCCCAAAAGAAAATCCTAATCTTGCTTCGGTTACCAGAACTATTGCTGGTGCGGCAAATATGAAAAATGCTCTAAACATCTGTACATCGTGCCTAGTCTTGCGTCATAGTAATGGCTGCCCCGAGTGTGATGAATATTTTTCTTTGTTTCACATTTTTGTTGTTTGGAGAAAATTTTGTCTATTCAAATCGCCCAGGATCCGCAAAAAATAAAAACAATGCGTCAAAAATTTATTAACGTTCAAGACTAAAGTAAAGAAAATTTTCTGAGAGAAACGTACGGTTCCACCGCCCCACCGCTACTTGAATGGGTAGGTGAATGGTATCCATTGGCACCTGTCATTCATTGATATCCACGTTGAAAATCATTCAAGAAAAAAGAGAACAGTACTTCAGGGCAACTCCGTGTATTGGCGTCAAGAATGGTGAGTGAATCGCGTAATTTTAACAGGTTCGCTCTTTAGTGAATCAGAGTTATCAAAACTTTGTCGGTTGGCTGACTGCTGCATGTGGTTGTCTCTTCCCTTAGAATTTAATATTGCAAGAATTTAATATTGCGAACTTATTCAGTTTGTTCCGTTGCTCTTGTTCTTGTTCTCATGTGAATATAAATGTAACAAATAAAAAATCTTCACATTTGTTCTAGGGCTCGCATGACTCGCACGGCTCGCATGGCTTGCATGGCTCGCCCTTTGGCTCGCATGGCTCGCTGGCTCGCAGGTTTATAAAACTCCCAAAACATGAGAAAAAACGCGTCTCTTTTTGAACTGTTTTAGTCTGGGTGAAGGGACCATGACTTCCAATCCCGACAAATCGCCGCCATCGTGCGAATCGTCTTCCGGTAGGAATGTTAATAACTTGTCTAAAAAGCTTAGACGAGGGAGAACCCTCGTGAAGCTAAAAATGAGTTCCAATAATGAAAACTAAGGTGAATTGAAGTTTGTCTACTCAGACATTTCCTTAAAATATTTTAACTGAGCACGTAGTTAATTTCCGTAGCTGGAATTTGCATATTCGCTTTACAGGTGTTGAGTGGAACTTTGTAAAAATGAACAATTTTGTTTGTGAAATTTTAAACCCCTTTTACATTTCAATAGTACAAAGAAAAACATGCTTGCAAAGCAGCGGAAGTTCAACAAAGTAGTTTGAGGGTGATTTTTTTTTATTTTTCCTTTACTCAGTTATACATTGCCATGTTTGTCCCAAGCAGAGCCATTTGATAGTAAAACATGGTCCTTAGGCGGGGCATTTGAGCACCATTTTTGGCTCAGGGGATGGCAATTTGAACAACCAAATCTTCAAAAGTTCACATTCCTGGGTAGTCACAGATGTCGAATCTTCAAAGTGATCAGTACATCTGTTCCATAATTTTTGATCATGTAATCTAGTGTTTAAGAAGTAGAAGTTACAATATTAAACTTAAATATCAAGCAAGTCAGATCTGTGAAAACTATAAGTACAGTGTACATGTTAGAAGCAGTATGGAATTTTGAATGAGCAACAAATTTTCTTGACTTATAAGTTGTTACATTAGAATGCACATTATCCTGTAGCCTTCTGTTAAATGATGTTAAAAATAATAATAGAAAATAATTAGGGTGACTACATGTACATGGTAGATAATTAATAGTGGCCGCCACGTATCAGCTAATGAGCTGACCATTTTTTACCTGAATAGGCAATCATTATTAATTAATTGTAGCTTAATTCTTGATCTTCAAAATATACGTAAGATAAGTTAATCAGAATGACATCAAAATTAAAAGAGCATTTACATTTTACACTGTTTTTAGTTGTATAAGCTTATTGTCTATGCTAGTTAATTTAATGTGGCAGTGACTAACCTGAAAGCCTTAAATTAGTTACTTTGGTCACTGTGCACATTTACTTTCTAGTTATTGTATTTTTTTTGTTTGTTTTTGAGTTCTTGTTGGTAATATGTAATATTTATTTATAGATTGTAAGAAATAGTACAAAACAATAAAAAAAAATCTGAAATCAGAAATCTGAAAATCTACTGTTTTTTTCACTTCAAATGTGCCTGAATTTATTATTAATAATTGAATTGTAGCGAGTGATACCTGTCAACCTTTTTATGGGAGGTATTGGACAATCCAAGATCAAAACAAGATCAAACAATGAATTCTCTTACAGTTATGATATCTTCCAGTCTTGAAAGCTTGACTAGCAATAATTGCAATTCGGCCATGGATGTGCACATCATCTGTAACTTGCGGCTAAGATAAAAGGGACTCTATTTTCCAATGTACAGTTCTATAGATCTGTATTAAAAAAAGGAACATGAAATGCCAAACTGAAATCTTCATGGACAAAATTACATCCTTACTTCATCATCAACAGGGCATTTAAAAATAAATTTACATGTACAAATGTAACTAAAGCTGTTTTGTACATTTTAGTCTGACTCCCATACTGTAAATATCCTGCTTTGCTACTCATCAAGGGAAATGAGGAGATCAGGCTCCCTCCAAAAAGGTTACATTGTTCATTTGCTTTCCGATAAAAAACAGTGCACTGATCCATGGACTTTAAATCCGAAGGATGCCTACGTAGTAGCTACCACTACTACACTGTTCTAGAAGCAGAATGGTTAGACTACTTACAGCTGTGATTGCATGCAGTCCCTCTAAAGATGTTAAGATCAGTTATCATCCGGCCAATTCAAATGTAGACAAGATCGATGCATCAGATGGTGTCTCGGGTCATGTGTTGAGTCCTTATATGCCCTTGCAGACTTCCTGATTGTGCAAAACTCTTTGTACACTTGTTACACTTGTAAGGTTTATTGCCGCTGTGTGTTCTTTTATGTTTTTGTAAATCAGAAGAATCATGAAAAGACTTATCACACTGATTGCACTTTGGTCAAAAGCCCTATAATATAGGGCTTTTGACCTGTGTGCGTCCTCATGTGTCTAAACATGGGACAAACAAGTGAAGCATTTGTCACACCAAGTGCAGCGATAGGGCCTTTCACCACTGTGGGTTCTTTTATGGCCTTGAAGGTCTGCTGCATGGAGAAAACCCTTGCCGCATTCTGTACATTTGAATGCCTTTTCATAAACAGTTTTCACATTGTTGCTTTGATGTTCATTTGAACCGTTTGCACTCTGGTCAATGTGTGTTTTCTTGTGCTGCTTCAGATTCCATGACTGACTAAAACACATGCTACACTCTGTACACTTGGAAGGTTTTTCCCCAGTATGCATACGTTTATGTCGCTGTAGGTTGGACTGATCACCAAAGCATTTAGCACAATCACTGCACTTATATGGCTTCTCTCCCGAGTGCAGTCTTTGGTGTCGCTGTAGATATGATAAACGGACAAAACACTTGTCACACACTGCGCATTTCTAAGGAGTTCCCCCAGCATGTGTAAGTTTGTGTTGTTGTAACAAACATGGTGACCCAAAATCCTTGTCATAATCACTGCAATAGCCCAGCTTTTCCTTTTCAAAATGTTTCTCCTCATGATGGTGGAGATCTGTGGCAGATACATAACATTTCTCACAATGAGAACATTTATATCTGTGCATACCAGACACTAAGTCTGACAGATCAAACGCCCCTACCCCTGAGGCAAGAAAGTTGAAACTATCAAAAGTTTCAAGAAAAAAGAAGTGCATTTAAACGGAGAAATTTTAAAATGTTTGTCTTCCAAGTTTAAATTACTGAATAAAATTTCTTTATTGTTGGAAAGCTGTTTTTGTGGGACTGCAGAAGAAACCAAATACTGCACACCCTAAAATTAAAAGTTATCAAAACAAGCCCAGGCCAGAAATAAAATCAATCTGTAGATAGATTAAATACGTAAGTAATCAAAGAAATAATTTAGCTTGATTGGCTCTTTGTAATCACGAAGTTATTCATTCATTTTTTTGTGTGTCTTTTGTTCTTGTTGTATTTTTTCTCTTATAGTATAACGTAAGCTACTGATGTAAATTTAATGGCCATTTATTAATTTTTACCCTATTTTTACAAATTGATGCAAGCCATTGAACTGTAAATAAAATTGTCAAAAAAAAAGTTTACATGTGTACAGCTTTGATTATAATTATTACTACAATACTGATTTCACACTCACATTATATGTATGTACTGTATGTTAGTTTACTGGGGGTGGTTCATTTGACTAATTGTTAGTCAAATGAACCACCCCCAGGGGACAGATTGTTGTTCAAAAGTGAATACAGTTGAACCTCCTGAAAGCGACCACCCAAAATGTCAAGCCTAGGTGGTTGCTTAAGGGAGGTGGTCGCTTACGAGAGCTTAGACTATATTGTGTCAAAATTTTGGCATATGGTAACTGAAGAGACTTACCCCATGTTTTAAATGGTCTATTCGTGTAAAAGTTAATTTCAAGAAAACTGCAGTACTTACATACATACATACTTTATTGGCTTGTCCCCACGGGGCTTTTCATAGTCAATGTTACTTAATGTTACATTGTTACATATGCCAATACTTCCCATTGAGAAATTTCCGTCTCTTGTACTACCCAGAAATATGATAATGTTACAACAGCTTACACTATATTAACTAATTTCTGCTCTACCATCTGTCAAGTGGTCGCTTAGGGAAGGTTAAAAACAAAAGAAAATTTCAAACTTTTAGTTCTACAAGTGGTCGCAGTTGCTTACGAGAGGTTGTCACTTACAAGAGGTTCCAAATATAGTGATTTGACTTGGAAACTTTTGGTATTTTGGAAAACTGGTCACTGAGGAGAGCTGGTGACAACCGAAGGTTTGACTGTAAATGTCCCTATTATCTCTATCCTTCCCAGGACCTAAGGGGTAGGGGTTTCATGAATTGGCTAGTGCATAACCCTGTGATGGACTAGCATCCCATCCAGAGGGGAGTAGAAATACCCCTAGTTGCTTCATGTTACAGAAACCAGGAAAAGCTCCGGCCTGATGAGCCACTTGGCTTGTATAAGGCAATATCTATCTGGCCTGGTGCCACATGTTCCACACCTGGGTTCCACACAACATCACCATTTCATAGGAGACTTCATACAAGGATTACAAAAAAACAAACCCCCTTTTTTCTCATTTCGAAACGATGATTAAAGGGAGAATGGTTACTTTGTCCTCTTATCTTGTGACAGAAAGAAAAATTTTTGCATGAAAATGGTCTGAAAAATTATGTTCTAGCTACAGTTTGTACTTGCAGAATAATTTCTGTGCTTTGTACTGACTTGTACGAAGCAAAAGCACATCCAAGGACTGCTTAATTATGTACAATTACAGGGTTCCAGAAAAATCATCTCAATGTGAGTACCTAAATTACGCACAATTTTGTCTGTTGGCACAAAATTATTCATTGGTATTCACATCAGCCATCATGGCATTTGAAAATTACAGGGAAAATGTTTGAGGTACGGTGTGTTGCTGACGCTTGATATAAGCTGATATATATAGCTTAATCATGTCTTAAAAAAGAAGCTTTTATATCAAGTGCAACATCTAGTCCCTATTTCTTCTGCTGAAGCCTGCGGTGGGAATGCACGACACGAGCGAGTAACCTCTTGTGCGGTCTTTGTACTATTAAATAAAATACCGATGCAGAATCGGGACAAAAAAAGGACTGACATCTGCACAGTTCACCAACTGAAATGGTAACCCTGTACAAAAGGAAACCGACCGTGAAATTCTTACCTCGTTGATCTTTCTGCCTGCACTCCAGAACAAAACTATTCATGCAAGCAAGGCCAAACGGGTAACTATCACGTGACTATAATGGACCAATGGGGAAAAAAACATATGGTAGAAAAAGAAGCGTCACATTTCAATGACCGCATGTTGACTGCCTATTATCTGGGAAGGGTATTTTTCTGTGCTTGGCAATAAATCAAAACGAAGCGTTTTGTACCCTTTCAAGAAAATGTTATTCTCTGGTTTTATTCAGGTTTTATTCAGGTTACATAAAGCCATCACATAATTTCATGCAGGAAAGATTGCATGACCAACCAGCCCAGAATCTGGGACGAGTCATTTTTTTTTTTTTCTATTTTTTTACAGTGACACCCAAAACCTTTCCTCCTTTCAGGAGAGGCATATCACCCTTTGCACAAGAATTATTTAGTCTTGAATGAGAAATTGCCAAACTCGCAAAATCTTTGGGTAAGTCATAGACCTCTTTTTGCCATATACATGTGGAATGCAAGGCCCCATGCCTGTAACAGTCAACGTGCAGGTGATTACAGAAATCATTATGCTGATGAAGTAAGGGGTTCGAAACGTACAAATTGCATACATGTGAATCTTATCTTACCAAGCATGCAGTAGCTGATGGCAATATCTTGTGTAATGAAACACATTTAGCAGGTACCGGTATTATTTATTTATAATTATATGTTCTAAATGATCACACTTAAATGTCTAATATGGCATTGCATTCCAAATGTATTACATTTTCATGTGCTCTTTTCTCACTCACTCACTGATAACATTCAAATAATTTTAAATGTACATAATTCTGAGTTGTCTTTATGTTGTTGCTGGGTCACTGGATGTCTTGATAGTAATTTTTGTAACTGTGATTTATTTCCCCAAAAGAGAATATATAAATTTTTTAACAATGCTAAAATTATGCTATGACACAAACAAAACATATCTAACTGTACTGTGGATATGTACTGTGTTTACTTGATTAAGTGGTCTCAAGATAAGTGTCACAATAGAGCAGAAATATTAAGCCACAACTGATATGGCACTTAAGTGACACATCACCAGGACTGAAGTACAAGGAGTGCCACAAAGGACAGCCAATCAAACCCAGCCTCAGAAATTTACTCTCCTGGTTTACAAATTATGCATTTTTTCATTTGAATTTGTGGCTATACTTTGTTAGCATATGCTTGTCATTATTAGCAAATGTTTTGATTTTTTAAAGAGTGACACCCTCAAATAAGTGCTTGCTCCTAAATAAGCACCGAAACTGAAATGCTAAAAATTTAAAGAGCACTGCAGCACTCAATTGAGTAAATACAGTACCAAAACAAAGAGGTAAAGTAGTAGTCCGAGGGAAGAATATAGATCAATGACCCCACCCTAGGCACACTAACTATCAGATCACTACCCCGCTGCCCCAACCAATGAAACTTAAACAAGCTTTTTCAAAGATGTTAAGCCTTCATTCAGCATTGGTTGATTTTATATTTATCTCCACTAATAATGTTATTAAGTGGAGATAAATACTTAGGTTATTATGAATCACAGAACTCAAATATAACAAATTTACTTTAAACATTTGAATTTTCTTAGAAATAGGACCTTCCATATTTTTTTGGGAGCCAAATCTGTTGCTAGTGCTGAAAGCACTGACTTTGAATGCAGTAGCCTGCAAGCACAGACATATTTCCGGCTGTTGCTTGTCTCCGCCGAAAATAACGTCTGCAAACCTGAGCCAGGAAACGATTTCTGTGATGTAGGAATTTTAAGCCAATCACAGTTTAACTCAAGTAGCCCCAGAACTGAGGTATTAGCTGTGAGGAGCACCTGAGTTTCATTCTATCATGGAATCTGATTGGCCAAGGAGAAACAAAAGTTACTACGTTACAGAAATCGTTTCCTGGCTCGGGTTTGCAGACGTTATTTTCGGCGGACACAAGCGACAGCCGGAAATACGTCTGCGTTCGCAGGCTATGAATGCAGTGGAAGCTCTAGTAATCGGACACCTTTGGGATGCAAAAGAGGTGTTTGTATATGTAACTGGGGCTGGCCACTTACAAGAATGGTTCTTGTAAGCGGCCACTAGAGTTGTAAGGTGTATATGCCCACTCACAGGTGCTTGCCCAGCTAACAGTAAAGATTGGGAATGCAAAAAATACCACTGTTTCAAATAAGTTTTTGGTTTTTGATAATGGCGATAACTGTAAAAAGGTTAATGTCGTACTATACAAATATACAGATTCTAACTGCAGTATTAACTGCAACACTACATGTATGCAATATACATGGGATTTCCTTTCGGTTGTCCGCCTATGGGAGCTTAAACACAAAGGAAAACAAAGTCTAAACGGTAAGCCCTCAAAGTGTCTGTGGCTGCTTGCGAGAATGTACACTCACGGGAATGAGTAAATACATAGTTTGTATGAGTTCAAATGGGATTTAGCAAAGGTGGTTGTTAGTAGAGCTGTCCGCTTACAAGGGTGTCTGTTAAGAGAGCATCCACTGTATTAGTAATGCATTCAAGTTTTGAGTCATGTCTTTCGAAATTGCAATTACTGTTATTAAGCTTGTAGAGCTGAGAAATTCTAGAGATGCTTGTACGCTAGGGTTTATGTATCACAAGTTCAGCTCAAATGTACCTTGAGTTAGTTGTATCCTGGGGAGAGGGGAGAGTTTCATGTATGTCCCCCAGCATACAAATGTATGCAAAATTCCCTGACTTTATGGAACCATATTTTCCCCCTCCCCCGCCCCTTGTTGCAAGAAAGGGCGATCAAAGATATAGCCTATATCACAGCCACTTGATGCCTAAGTTTGCCAAAGTATGGCACAAGTGTTAGCAATTCCTGGCAAGTGTCATTTGGTAGCCACATTACAAAAACAGTCCGGGCCTGTAACAAGCCAATTAAAACGCCACATAACACATCACTCAAGTGATGCCTACCAAGTATAACACGTGACGCTGATACACACAGGGCCCATAAGCCAATAAGAATCCTCCAACAGCCATCACTCAAAAATGCTGAAAACAGACCAGCAACCATTGCTGCTCGGGTAGAGTGGCCGGAAGGAAACGAATAATTGTCCACAGAAACTGTCGCAAACATATCCTTTTCGTTATAGATAGGTCGCTTCCGTCGCACAGCAACTTTCAAAGTGCCTACTACGGCTAGATCAAGCATCAGAGCAAGGAGTAAATTGCATGCAAACTCTTGTTTCAAATCTGAGAACATAAGGATGGAAAAGACAGTCCCAGCTATCCACGGAACTCCGTGTCCGCTTATCTCCAAGATTATCATGAGTGTTCTCCATCGTCCAGACGCCTTGTCCGCGCAAAAGCTTAAATTTTCGGACAATGAAATGTCTAAGTTGTGAAGCTTTGCTATCAATCCGCCATTGCTTATGTTGTCCTTAGCTTTTCTCTGTGGGATTTCCTTTCCTTCCCTTGATTTAGATCCAGTCATGTTGGCCTTATTTTGGTGATACTGGTTTGAATCTTTCGGTTTCTTTCGTTGACGGTCCATAATGTCTAGATCATCGAGGTCGTCTTCAATCTGGCGTTACATCGTGAACGATCCAGGAGGGAGAGGTCAACTTCGCTTGCGTAGCCATGCGATTGCGCGCCCGATGATCTTGGCCATTATGACGTCACTCGTAAGCCGGCCCGTGAAGTTTCAATGGCCGCTAAAATAATGACACCAGAAAAGTTTTTCATCCGATGATTGCTCAAAGAATTTGAAAGAAAGCGATCAACAGACCACAGGAATAAGATAACCTGTTAATATTTTGTCCAAAAATACTTTGGTTTTCAAAAACTAGATGTCAAAAGGATCAAAAACACGCAAAATTTCGAGATCGCTTAATTGAAAACGTGATTTAAAAGTGAAACTTTGTGCTCGTTTCATGGGCGATATCTGGAGAACCCAACAATGAACAACACAAACACAAAAATATGATCTTGATATGGTTTAAAACGTTTGAATGGTGATGAAAACGAATCATTTAAACCATGCATAAAAATGATCAGTGGGTTTAAATCCATTATTTTGTAGACGATAGCATGGAGGACCTGCTGATCAATAATCGAAAACCTCGAAATATGAGAAAGTATTCGATGGAAAACGCTCCCTTACAAAGAAATTTAAGCTATCAAGTCATATGCTGAGTTGGAAAGTAAATAATGCACCAAAGAATTATTTTTCTGCCCTAAATTATCCGCAAAACCGTCGAAGATAACATTTTCTTCTGCGAGGCCAACCAACTGACGCAAGCTTCCGAGCAGACGTGTGGATATTTTAGATGGTAAAATGAAACAAAATCATTGTATGGGAGACCTAGATGAAACAGATGATATTCAGAATAACAGAAAGGTGCTTCATTTCATGTGAAAATGTTCGTCAAATATGAGATCGGAGCAGGATCTGTTTCCTCGGGCGTCCGCATGCAGTGCAAAGCTCTTTCATGTCTCGCAGCTTCTTCTGAACTTCTAATAATAATAATAATAATAATAAAATATTTATATAGCGCCAATATCCTAAAAGTTCAAAAGCGCTTTACAGTTAGAAATATTAAAAACACTTAAGACTAATAAAGTAAAAATTAAAAAATGTCGCTAAAGAGTTATAAAAATGCTTTCCTAAAAAGGAACGTTTTTAGTTTATGTTTAAAAAGGGACACTGAGGAGCTGTTCTTGATGTCAGACGGAAGAGTGTTCCAGAGTGTAGGAGCTGCTACAGAGAAAGATCTTGCGCCATATGTTTTCAAATTGAAGTGCGGAATGGAAAGAAGTTCTTTAAAACTTCTGACAAGAAAGGCATCCTAAACTGTTGCTTTGGGTTCTAATTTTTTTTGTTAATTTCTCAGTGAGTTCACTTAAACCTGTATAGACTGTAAAAGAAAACTGTGAAGGATGTTACATGGAAAGAACTAAAAAATAGAGAATCTGGTTCCAAGCAGCAAGTGAATTGAAGAGGAAAGAAAATATGCAATGGGACACTTCTTATGCTAAGCCATTGGCAATAAGAGTTAACTTATCCAGGAGAAACCTGTTGAGCCAAAATGACTTACCGCCAAAACAGAGTTCAGTACCCTAAGGAAGGTTGTGACAAAGGTGATCTCTTATTGTAACCAAACCCCTTGTTTTCTAATAGTATCTGTCTTGAGACACCGTGAAAGCTTTACTGCCTCTAAGTTTGAAATAATCAATTCTTTTCTTTATACTTAATGCTTTTAATTTTCATCACAGTAAATCGTATGTAAATAAAGATAGCTTCAACAGTTATTTTACATTAAGTTTAAACTGACCTACAAAGAAATATTGTAAAGAAGAGTGTCACAGAGGTTGTACTTTTAAACATGAACCCCAAGCTTGATTTCTCCCTAGCTCCATCCATCCTAGGTTCCCTGTTGCTTTTTGCATTGATGACTTTATTTTTGGCTTCAAGAGAATGCATCATGCAAGTGATAAGCGTACATTTTCCACAAATAACAAAAAAAAAAACACACAAGATTGGGTTTTAAATGTTTAATTGACAGTACATTGACAATAAATAGATAGCTTTATATGGTCAGAAAATGGGCCTGCTTGGATGGTCTTGCAGAGGTAGTGGAAGATGGTAACCTACAATCAAATAAAACTCCCCTTAATATTCACCAGTTGAAAATTGAAGTAAATGTTGATGTGACCTCCCTTCCCTCTTTGGTTTTTATTTCGCCCCTAACTCTTTTCAACACAAAATGTAAACTAAAAGATAGATTTCCTAATGAGATCTAGCACCAGGAACTCAATATGTATTTACCATTAAAAAAACTAATTCTCACAATTAAATGATCCAACCCCATCCACCGTTTAAGTCCCGTCCAAGCAGATACAATGCGGTAATGTACATGGAGCTAATATCATAATTTATAAAACATTATATAGCTCATTTCCGGTATCAATGTATTGAATTGAGGTCTTCAGATTTTCACATAAAGAATTTTTTTCAGCGCCCTCACCTGCACAAAGAAAAAATAAAATTTCTGAAGCATGTCAAACAAACTACAACAAACACTCTGCATAAAGCATTTTTGGATCCTGACATAAACAAAAGTTACAATATTGTTTAGGAATTAAAATAAATCAAACTTCAAATTCCTAAATTGTTGATCCAGTTGTGCCAATTTTGTAAACATCATAAGATCAGCAACAGGAACTCAAGGTGCCAGAGTTTGGATCTCAAGTTTTGTTATATAAGCATACATGTACATGATTACAGCCGACAGTGAGGTCCCTTATTTGGTCATAGGTAACAAAGAAAGCCCTCCCCCCAGTGACCCTAGATGAGTTAACTTTCACACCATTTTGTTGAGAAAGCGAAACACAAGTCACCCTTAGCAACATAACCAGGGTAACCCTGGTAGGCCTGATAACCTGTTTTCGTCAAAATACTGGCCTACCTGGGACAACTCATGGTATGAAGAAATCAAAATTAACTCACAAAACCCCACAGTGATCAAATGACTGAAAGGAAGCCAAAGGAAGAAGGACAACTGAGCATTAGAATATGAAAAAAGGCTTAAGTAATCCTGGAGGGACAACTTCATTTCATATAAATACTTGATAAAGTTGCCTCAGAAGGGTCTGATAGTGTTGTCTCCAGTACCCAAGACCATATAAATGGGGCCTTGTACTCTCTCCTCCGTAGAGGCTCCCTAAGGGAAATTGAATATACTATGAACTACCAGCCTAAGGTCAAAGCAGCACAAGAGAGGCCTATGCAGAGGAGAGAGGGCCTTGTATGTCATTATGTTTAAAGAAAAGTCTTACAAGGCTAGACTGCAAACCATGGGTAAAATGTAGACTGCAGGCTTTTTAAGAATATCATATTCCCATTTTCATTTATAGAGAGATCGAGCTAACCATACACTGGCTAATTTGAGCCGTATACTTCAGGCTAACAGGAGAACTAAACTCTCTATAAAGGAAATGGAAATACAATATTCTAAAAAAGTCCGCAGTCTTCATTTTTATCCTCTGTCTGCATTTTAACCACCGTTGTGCAGTAGGTAGGCTTTAAGTCTTATTTAAATAATTGAAGTTAAGTTCTTGTTTGTGAAAATTCTCATTTCTGTCATTGTGGATAATATTTCTGTTTGCTAGGCCTGTTGCGGAAAATGTCGAAAGGTCTTAGTTTTCTGAAAGAACACTCCGAGCTCGAGACCGCAGATATTTCATACTCAAATGGACTGATCATTTTTACTGCTCACTCTTCAAAATCATCCTCAATTACAATGTTTTCCTATACATATAAACTATTCTGTGACCAAGTTACACGTTTCTTTAGGCTACCGATCACGTAAAAAACGCAATTTTACAGGGCGGACAGTCAAAATTTTGCCCCACATAGTTCCACCACAGAGCGATGACTGTAACTCTTTAAATGCACTTTGTGCGAGATTGTTCGGTCATAATTAAAATCTACTTACCTCTCAAGAAAGAAAAATGATAGTTACTCCTTGAGATCCAACTACAATACCATTTGAAGCTGGAATGATCGGAGAAATCTGCCTCAAAAAGTTGTATCAGCGAGAGGCGACGACGCCATTTTCGAAAATTTTGTGCATTTGCGCGCTTCTTTCGCCGTGACGTCATAATAGCCATGATCATAGGGTCAGCCAAATCTGACGTGTTCACCTCTCCCTCCTGGAACGATCCGATTCAAGCACATTCTCGACCCCAGACCCTTCGCTTTCTTGATCGCGCGCGAAGGCTCTGGGGAACTCTACGCAAGCGTAGCCAAAATCTGGCTATGCTGGCGTCACAGCGCATGCTCATTGAAAAACTAAAATGGCGCCTTACTTGGACGCAGCTGTTGTGTCTGCCTTAAAGAAAGCTGGAAAAGACGAAAACTTTCGCTTAAAAGCTGAGCAAAAGGCAATTATCGAAGCCGTAGTTTGTTCTAAAAAAGACGTTTTAGGTGTTTTGCCGACGGGTTTCGGAAAGTCCCTCGTTTTCCATCTTTTAAGTGATGTTTTTGACTTTGTTGATGCTAAAGGTCCACCTACACAGACAAAAGCCATCACCATTGTCGTATCGCCACTAAATGCCCTGATGAGAGATCAGATAGGAAAATTGGATCACTTGGGAGCCATTATTCTCGACGGAACGAAAAGTACCAACCATTTAGCAATGTCCTTAGTAACAGACGGCAAACTACAACTGATATTTTCACACCCAGAACTTCTGCTCGAGAACAACACAAAAACGATGCTGAAAACAACCAACTTTCAGAGGAATGTGCGTTGCATTGTAGTAGATGAGGCGCATTTAGTGGACGACTGGTGAGTGCTTTTCTTTTAGTGATTTCGTTTGGTTTACACAGATACAACTTCTGTTATAAATTAACTAAAACGTATTAAAGCATACTTTAATTTCAACTGAACTTCAATTTGTTCTACCTTACATCTAACTTAATTACTTGTCAAATTTATGCTACAAATTTCAAAACCGTTTAGTGGCAGGTTAATGTGTGTACATGCACAGTTTGGCGTTAACTCAAATATATGGAAGGTTGCAAACTTTTAAACCAAGAGAATAATGTTAATCATTTCAATTCAATCAAAGAAAACAAAGCATAGTATAAAATGGATGTGACCCCTTTTCTTAAAACCCATCTATTATATTTTTTGTGCAACTCAGGAAAGGGTTTCGCCCAGCATTTGGGAAGCTTGATACCATCTGCAGTATTTTCCCTGATGTGCCCATCGTGGCTCTAACTGCCACAGCTACCAAAAGCAAGAAAGAAAAGATTGTTAGCTCCATTGGTCTTCAGCTTCCTTTTGTTGTTGAGGTTAATCCAGACAGAGAAAATATTTTCTTTGAGTCAAAACCCCGACCAGCTGCTAAAGAAGAAAGAATAACAATTCTAACACCTTATGCTCAGGAGTTAAAAGCTAAAAGATCTGCCATGCCGTTAACAATATTTTATGGGGACCTGGAGGGCTGTGCTGAAAGCTTTCTTTATTTCAGCTCTGAGCTAGGTGATAATCAGTATGAGCCACTCCATGCAGACAAAGTGGCCAAGAAGAGGCTATTTACACAATAGCATGCACAATACCCAAAACATGAACAAGAGCGCATTATGGAAGAACTTACTAACAATAAATGTAAGCACAGAGTTTTTTTTGTGACCATTGCATTTGGTATTGGCATAGACTGCCCTAACATTAGAAGGGTAATTCATCTCGGTGTACCTTACACCATGGAGGAGTACTTCCAGGAAGCTGGCCGTGCTGGAAGGGATGGTCTACCAGCCAAAGCTACAATTTACTACAATGCATATGACATTAGTAAAGCGAAACGTGGCCTACAAGATATTATGATTAAGTTTGTGAAATCAACATCTGACTGCAAACGCGAAATTATTCTCCAATATTTTGGGTATCAAGCCCCAGACAGAACTGATGGTGGTCATGATTGCTGTGACTACCACAGAAACATATGCTCCTGTGAACTTTGTGTAAGTGAAGCTAAGAAACCAAAATTTGTCACTGAAGTTGATCTGCAGAGTACAGCACCTACTGGTTCCATCACTGTTTCCAAAGAACAGAGAGACCTTTTTCGTCAGAGGCTTCTTAGTTTTCGAGATACCCTGGGTACTTCCAGGTCTTGTGTTGGCAGTGTGAGCTTGTCAACTGGTTTCAGCTTAGAGTTAGTTGATAAAGCAGTGCAAAACTTTGAGCACTTAGATTCCATTGGGAGTATTTTATCCTATTAACCTGTTTTCAGTGAAGACAATGCTAAAACTATTTTTGACATCCTACAAAGTGTCCTAGGTGAGCTACAGACCTAGATGGAGTTATGTTCCATTCTTATTTTTTAATAAGTCATAGTGAAGTGGCTGGTTATAAACTATGCAAATGTCAACTCGGAGATGGGAGGTGCTCTAGTTTACTTGGGTGGCATCACAATATTCTTGTCAAACCTTTACACTAAACTTCATGTGTAATTCATTAATATTTAAGACAGAGAAAACATGGTCTGTTTTTCTATCAAGTTTTAGTATGAATCTACTAGTGTTCTATCATGAATGCCATTCTCTGATTGGCTACGCTACTCACTGTCTATTCTGTGATAGATAGTGAGTAGCGTAGCAGTGTGCCCTTGTTAACAAAATGACTGCTGCTTCTTGGCATTTTCTAAGTGTCTGTGAAGAGGATTTAGATAGAGTTTAGAACGACTAATAGATTTATACTAAAACAATTAGATTATTCGCTCTCAATTTCTATGCGTGATAGTTGACTCTGGCTGCACCCTCGTCAATTATCACATGATAGAAATCTCAACCTCAAAAACACAAAAGGAAGTTTGGGAGAACTAGAAATGTTGTGTGACCACAAGCTGACAGGCGAGTGTTTCCACGGCTTTTTCACATCCTCCCAAACTTTCACAAGTTTTTCTAATGTATACCCCAATAGAAACACCAAGAAAATGTTTTTATCTTATTTAGAAAAGAGCCCAAAGAAAATAATAAACAATGTGACTAGGACAACTTTTTTGTTTTCCTATTGAGTTACAGAAATATGATTTTTAACCATTTAGGGCACGTATTTTCTTTGGGCTATTTTCTAAAATATGCATTGTTATTCATGGTTTACCCTAAAGAATGTTAGGATAAATGTGAGTGGATGGAAATGGCTTCCTTGGAGGTTATAAGTACATTTATGTGGATTACCTGTTGTTCTCAAAATATCAATGGTACATGTACTTACTCAATTATCTTGGAAAACTGAGCACATTTAAGATACTATGTGTATGCAAGTGTGTAAACTTACATAATTTGTAAAATTCTTATAACAATGTAAGATGGCTGAAGTTATGTTGGACTGACAATAAACTTTGTCCTTTTTAGGTAATGTGCTTATGATTTCTAACTTTACACTTTTTGTGTGACTAATCAGGACTGATCTCATCCACATCCGACTCTTCATCAAAGTCGTTGTCACTCTCATCCTCAATATCACTGCTGCTATCCCCATCACTGTCAGCTCCCGCAAATCTACAGGCTGCCAGTTTCCTTTTATGTCTAGTTAACCAAGCATCCAGTTTTACAATGTCCAACTGGTCGAGGGGACTTTTTGGGATGGTGGGGAAAGAGTTGTGTTTACGACCTGAAGTAAACACAAATGGTCTTCTGCTATGTATAAGTTCAATCATTTCCCTCTCGTCATCTTGCTTACTCAGAGATGTGTGAAGGGTGTAGTCAGGAGCAATTTGACACTGTCTATCAAAATTATCTGAAACACCTTTCAAACCACAAGAAGCTTTTGTAGCTCTCTCTACTGCTGCGAGTGTCTTGTTAGCTACAAGATCCTTCAGAACAGTTTTGTGGCCTTTAACAAAGTGCTCTTGTTTAAGGTCATTGGCAACATTCTTCCCTTCACCACCTCTCCAGTTAACAAACTGTCCATGTATAATCCTATGGGCTACTTTCTGAGTGTAAAGGGCCTTAACACATGTTATAAACCGCATCATTTCAAATGCATACTTCATTCCTCTTGGTCTAGATCTGAAATAAAGCATTAATAGTTTTGCATTTCTTAGATTACGTTCACCATCCCCCTCCTTTTCTGTATCATGCAGTTGCATCAGTAATGTGCCAAGTTGTATCACTTGCAAGCCATAGTTGAGTACCCTGTCATCCTTCTGTGGATCCTGTGGTGGTATGTTTGATATTGTAGGTTCTGGCTCAGTAAATGGTTCAGACTGAGGTTGTTGTTTGTTGTCTTCTTGACTTGCTTTGTTCTGACCACATAATGCTAAGAGGTTTTCTGCCAAATCACGTACTGTCCAACATGTAGGTTGTGTGTGTTTCTTTCAGGACTTACAGCCTCAACATGAGCTACATACACCAATGCAGTCTCAGTGTTGGTCACAATGGTGGGTGGAGGAGTTATTACTTTCCCCACTCCTAGTACTATAGGTCCCTGGTTAGGTACTTGTTGGAGAAGAGCAACAATGTGACCTGCAAAATGCATAACAGTGAATGCAAGATGCATTTTATTCTTGCTCAAAAAGTGTATCTTAGTACTACATGTATATATTAAATATTACAAATTTTTAAAACTTCTCAGCAATTAAGTCATCTGTATTACCATTAGTTTTATCTGAAGAGTGAAATACATGTAGCAGTTGTACCATGAAATCTTTAAATAATATCGTGAATTAAAAAGCCAATGACCTGTAACAAAAAAGAGCCAAAACCATTTGTTTTTAGTGTACATAAATTTAACTTCATATAAAATGTAATATATGTAATATGCACCTGGTTGGATGGATGGTCTCTTTGCTATGTTCAATGAATCTGTGTTTACTTCCCTTTGCTCTTGATCTTTTTGAAACATAAACAACAATGAGCCAAAAAAAATGCCTATGTGTAGTTGATTTAATTAGTGAGGTTTTAAGTATGTTTTATCATGTATTATTATATGCATATTGTTGTGCACATTTATTAACTCATTTTCAAAATTATGAGAGCTATTAAAAAAAATTGTCTTTCACTCGGTGATATCCCTGATTAATTATTATCAGTAACAGATTGGGTAAAAACTATTTTAATGTCCACAAAAAGTTTTGACATGGTTTAAGTGATTATATTGTATAATTTCAAAGTGTTTTGTGGGTGTTTAATTTATTTAACTTACCCTTACATATGCATGTAGCTGTCCCTTTCTCTACCCATCTCCCTTGTTTGTTCCTGACAAGCCCCTTAAGTAATTAGTAGCTAATGGCTGTCTCTTTCAGATCCGAGCCAACAGAAAATTATTGTTCCTTCTTAGGCTTGTCAGAAGTACCCAGCTACCAGCAAAAATCACTATCTACTTCATGATCTCCCCCAGCTACTCTACTTGCTAATCACCTGATTCTTTAAGCGAGATGGCAAAATCAGCTGCCTACTCCAACAATAAAGCTGCCTACTTCAAACCTATGTAACAACTGCCTCTTATTTCTTTAACTGATGACCAAGAATGTTAACCTCAGCTAATAATTAACAAAATAATGCAGATAAAAACACGGCTCAATAATAAATTTCATAAGTATTCAATTCTGTACCTGCTGAGTAGATGGGTGATTGCTGAAACCTGGGTTCTGTAGCAGCAGCTTCAGCCTGTGGCTGCTGCAGTGCTTGCTCTTTCTGTTGTCTCAGAGCTTTTTCAACATCAAATTCAAGCATCACGTACTCATCCACAAAACAACCAATGATCCTTTCCAAGTCCTTCGGGTCTGAGGAAGTAATTTTCTTTGGAGCACCATCCAATCGTTCTAGACCAGCATATTCCATGAAAGCACTACACAAGTAGGCTTTTGTTGCTGATAACATAAGGGAATTGGCACTCTCAAAGTTGCTCTTAACTTTGGTGGAAACATTTACTAAGCCAAAACGTTGCCTCAAGTTGTAGAGGGAACCTACATCTCGTGCAGACTGTGTATTGTACAGCTGCTCCCAGATGTACTAAAGAGAGAATTAATTAAAAGAAAGCAGTGACTTAATGCATCAATCTCACACCAATTGATTGTATGATAGCTAGACTACTACTAAAACTGGTCAGTAACATGGAGGACTTAGGACTGTGATCTGGTAATGTAACATGATTGAAATTCAAAAGTCATACTGACATTTCAATCTCATACATGTACCTGCGTAGTTTTATAATATCATTGAAAATATTAAAGTCGATCATTTATGATGTTAAATCATCATCATTATTATCATTAGTTTCACCTCCTATTACAGTACATTTGACAGTTGCAATAAGTGATTATAGCCTGAGAACTGAAAGTCCTCTGAGCTGGTAGCAGGACAGAAATCTCGAGTCCAGATGTAGGCTACGCTAGGCTTTGCATTAAATGCATATAGAATTGTTATTTTTTATATTCATTAAATAGCTTTTTTTTTTTCTTGACCATCTAAAAACCAGTACATCAAGTTGGGAAAACATATTGTAAGCAGCTGTGCATGTATACATGTAAATAATGTTACAAAGTACAATTTAGTCCCTTTTACTTTGTAAAAATCTTATGCACTGCTTGCACAAGGGTCAAACAACCTATATCTTCAGGAGGGGTTAGGGAGTTAGGATATCAGAAGGAAAAAGCATCAATGGGATTTTTGTTTACTTTAAATTCAGTTCCACCACCTCCACCCACAGAGGTATTTCAGTCTTACCCCAAGGAATGACTGCTTAGCATGCCAGACAGCTGCAGCTTCTATAACACATTCAAACTTTTCACATGAATAGTCGCAGCCTGCTCTAGTTTTCTTCGCTCCAGTCACTTGTTCCCGACCAAGAAGGTCACCAAACAGTGGGATATGCTTTCCTACCAGTTGTAGAACACCAGAAAATTACTTTTTGAAAACAAAATTCATGTATTGAAGTAAATCTATTTCACTGTTTATACATTCAATACATATATTCAAAGCAAATAATTTCTATGTTAAAATATTTCATATTTTATTATATACATTAATTTCTGTCATAAATTTACCCAACTGATTATTGACAGAAACACATTAATTTAAGGTGGCTGAACACAGTTTTTGATATCTGTGTTCATTCACCTTTTTCTCTAAAACCCTTAATCCTTCGCTCGCCAAAAATAGCAGCAGGCAAGTTAACATCACAAACTTTGGTTTTTTGATGGTTAAGCTGACGTAAGTGCCATTGCCATGGCAACATGAATAAATATAAACAGGCCTTTAAAATCAGTTTTGTTTATTTATAGAAAATCTAATCATTAGATTTTCTTTACAATTTGCATGCAACAAGCTTGTAGCGATTCTCACAAGTTAACACCATTTTGCTAATAATTTAACAGAGAGATCCTTAATTATCCGTTGTTGAAGGTTCACTGGAATATCTAGAATTTCCTTTGTTAAAGTTCAATCACTTTTAATACTCCAGTTACTTATTTCCTTAAGTATTTTTGTGCCAAATTTTGTGAAATTCTAATGAGTGGTTTTCGAGTAAAAGGCGTATTTCCGAGAGTGCAATTTTCATTCAATCGCAATTTTTTGACCTACTATGCATGCGCTGCATTTAACTGGGTTCTTTCAGTAACAAAGAAAAAGCTGAGAATTGCTGGGTTCTTTGCAGCGTTACCTTTCCTAACATATCTTTGTAATAAAAGACTAAAGCCATCAACACTCCGGGTTCAATTATAGAGAAAAATAACGCAGATAGTAAATAAAATGATCGTTCTATTGATGGCATGCTTGTTTTTAGCAATCCTTGTGCGTGCGCTGAATGGCATCAGCAAAAGCACGCATGAAAACTGTTCGGCCACCTTAATTGTTGTGTGTAAATATTTTTTGCAAATTCATTAAGACGGGAAAATGAAGAAGCAAGCATTGTCTCAGAAAGAATTCCATGTGACAGAATTTAATACCTCATTTAATAAAAATTGCTCTTTTTTTCTTGTTGTTATAACTATAGTTAAAACAGAAAATTTTAAGGTACACACCTAGGGCAGATCTAGGGGGTTTTGGTTGAACCTCCTAAATTAAAAGAAAAAAGACATTTATAACATGCTGACTTGGTCTCAGATTGCTGGAAATTCTCAATTTAAAAAAAAAATTGAGGGAGGATGCCCCCGGGCCCCCTACAGGGGGGTGCCTTTGGTAGTCCCCTTCTCAAACCCCCTTCTCTAAAATCCTGTACTCACCCCTGATACACTACAGGTTAGTAATTGATTGTCAAAAAAATAAATAAAACTTATTGTGATATTCTTTTCACACACCTTTTAGAAGTGTTTCTGTTCTTTCCAGTTTTTCAAACTGTGAAACTTCTTCTGCGATACTTCCCTCATCAGGGGCGTACACCTCAGTGAGTAGCTCCTGCAGCACTTCAAGATACTGCACAACATCGGAATGCTTCGACTGATTGTATGGAACAATTGGTAGGTTGATGACAATAGATTTCTTTGCCATTTCTGCAGAGAAGCGATGCTTTATATGCTTAGGGATAAAAGATTCCAAGGAACTGAGACATGGAAAGAATTCTACCAGTATTCTGCTAACAAGGACAATGAACTCTTTTCTGAAAAGCTGAAGCTCATCCTTACAAAGCAAGTAATTGGAATTGCTGAAAGTGCTAATGTCATTCACCAGTGGCTTTGTATCATCAAGCCCAGCACTTGAGATCCGATCAAATGTTAAATAATGCGTTATCCAGTGAAAATCAGAGTTCCTATGATTTTTCAGGATGACATTTGCTAAAATTTTGAAATCAAAATTGTCAAATGTAGCTCGTAATTCCATAGAACTGTTTTCCTTCATTACGTCACGAACCTTTTGTACAAGCCCATCACCTGCAAAGAAGGGAAGAAAAAGTCCTTAATTTTCAAGAAGGAAAATAACAATAATACATATATTTTATGCCCTTTAAAATAATTTATGATTTAAGAAAAACTGTTGTAAATGAATGCTTACCAATGGCATCCATAGTTTTCGAGTAATTTGCCCTTGACTGGCAGATACCAAGACTCCTCATTCTTTCAAAGGTCTGCATGGTACATATTGCAAGAAATAAAAAAAAAAAACAGATAAATGTGAAACAAGAACTTAATTAAAAGCTATACATCAGCACCTATAAAAAACTTGTTAATAACTTTTGAGATGATTGCTAAATGAAAAAGTCTGTGAGTACCAGTAAGTCTTGACACAGTTTTCTTATAAAACTTCATCCCTAACAGAAGCTAAGGTATCTCTGTCTTAGACACTCTACATTTTAAACTTCTCTGACCAAAAAGGTGGACACCCCCAAGCAGACACTTCTATGTAGTTTCATTGGGTTTTACTTGTGGCTAGGGAATGGTTATAATTACATTTTGATGAGAGGTAATGTACTTCTTGGAAAAAAAAAAAGTACAGCACAATACAGTTTACCACTAAGTGATCAAATATATTGATAAACATCACCTTTGTCCACCCCTTTTTTTCTTGTATTTTTAAAAAAAAATCCAACCATCTTTAGAGGGGATTTTTTCATTCTGTTTGGGGGGGGGGGGGGGTTGGCTTGCACTCTGCAACAATTCCTTTGGCCCCTTCTGTTTGAATATTTTGGATCTGCCCATGGCTAAATTTACCTTTTTGCTGCTGTGCCCAACTCCAAGAATAATTGTAGCAATTTTTTTGGACCAAGCTAAGCTCTTGCCACCTCTGGTTCATCATCATTGCATAAACCATGCACACTGGAGGGACTTGAGCATCCACATTTTTCTTTAGTCTGGGAGCAGCCACTGTTGCAATGAAGTCTAGTATATCTGGTGCCCTGTTCTTCATTTCTTTCATAACATTGCACCACTCAACACTTTCCAAAGCTTCCACTGATGTGTCTTTAAGGACCGACGGCTCACCACGAGTCCTTACACACAGTGATTGGCACTGGTCATTGATTTCTTTAAGTAGCTGTAACTTGATGGCCCCCTTGATGCTATCAACACTGAGAACTTCTTTGGCAATGTCCTCTGGAATTCCACACTGCACAGTACTCAATACCTTTGTAACTGTTGCTTTTGGTATGGCGTCTTTGCATGACTTGATGAGCTGGAAGGTCATTAAATGAAAACAATTTTGTCCATTATGTTTCTTTTCTTAATTTAACTTACGTATAATATCAACAGGGGTAGTTTATCCAGACTCGGATGGAAATACCGGCGTAACAATTTTGTCGAAAATCGCACAAGTTCTTCTTTCCTGGAACTTTTTTCACGAGCTCCGTTTAATTTATTTTAAATTTTAAAAATAATATAATAAAACGAACCTGTGAGTTTCGAAGACCAGCATCGGTTAATATCTCCGAGGCCTGTTGTTTGTTTAATTCGTTGTCTGGACTCGAGGCGCTTCTCGCGCTTACCACAGGTAAGGCAAGGATATCGCGACTGTTTGTAGGAACTTGCTCGCCGGAGAAAAGTGAAGAAATCTGAACTCTCAACTCAGAGCTACACTCTTCATCAGCCGCTTGATCGGCCGGAGTAAAGGTGGTGGTGTCAAAGTGCCGTGTCGTAAACTCAGTGGGAACTGTAGGCCTTCGTTTTCCATGCGGTTCTTGTGTTGGTGTTGAAGGCTTTCTGCCACGTTTAAGCCGAGCGTTATCTAAATCCGCTATCTGGATTTCTTTGGATTGCGAGCAAATGTTTCGGAAGTCATCGATAGCTTTCGCAAGTCCTGTGACCTTTCGGAAACATTTCCTGCAGATTTTTGTTGTTAGGAAATCTTCATCGCTCTCTTGCACCTGGATCTTTCCCACTTCTTTTAGTTTCTCGATCACATTTTCCCTTTGAGCCGTTTTTCCAAACAAATCTATGCTATCATATACGTTGGACAAATGAGAATTGCAGCAACGGCAAATTTTGACCTTCCGATTGCACAGTTTTTTCGGTGTTCCGTCCATTTCTTTCACTGTTCCCTGCACGCACTGTAAGTTTTCCCGTAAATTCACTACAAGTAGCGCGTAATAAATTGACCAATCAGAAACGTTTTTATTGTTTCACTCATAAACCAATCAGAACAGACTTTCTGGCCCAGTTCCCCAGAGCTCTTCTCGCCGTCCGTCATGCGCAAAAGAGAAGAGCTCTGGGGTCGAGAATGATTCAAGCATAGTCGAAGGAGATGAGCGCGCGGTATAGGCAAACCAACAACGACCCTCCCGAGTATAGAGAGTAGAGTTTCCCTAATTGCATTGTTTTAGATTCTTCTTGGTATTTTAAATAATATGACATCCATTTCACATGTTTAAATAAAACTTTAGAATTAACGAATGCCAAAAAGTAAGAATCTTTGGTATTTCTGAAGTTTTTCGGTGGGAACAAGTTTCCCAGCATCCCTCCCAACGGAAAAGCACTGATCTAGGGAGAGGTTACCTAGCTCTTTTTTGTGCAATCTGTTATTTTTCGTCCTGACTTTGGAGATTTGTTTTCGAAATTGTGAAATCGCGAATCAAGCTATTAAGTAGAGCAAAAAGTAGAAGAAACGTTTCTCTTTTCGCTAAGTTGATCGTGATTTCGGTAATTTTGTTGCTTCTGTCGCGTTGGTGTGAACTCTAGTGACTGCCACGTGGATCGTTGAAAAATGGCCGAGTCCCAATATTTCAGCGCATGACGTGAGATACCGAGGAAACACGACTAATAGTTCCTTTTTATGTAAATCAATCAGCAGTTATGCCTCCCAAGTTTAGTCGAGTTAACGGCGAGGACAGAGGATCTGCAAGACCTTCTGAAAGGGTAAGCACTGCGTAGAAAAATAAGGTTACTTAATTCTTTTAATGTCTGGAACACAACGATCGATCGTTTTTGAAACGTCAAATTGATTATGACTTTCCCGTTACAGTAACTTCACGATTGTAGTACGTGTATTGAGTAGCTTCAGCATTTTTCATACTCTCACGGATCGTTTTGGTTGGATTTAAACATGCACTTGTAAGCTTCTTCAATGATTAGCACACGAACAGGCCAGTGCATGTACCTGTAGTTTGATCCCTACCACCGTTTAAACACGTACTATCGTTTGATTCATTTGATATTTAGCAACTAATGACTGATCCTGAGGGAAATGGTTGACATTGAGATTCAAGGGAAACAAAATTAACTACATGTAGGGACCAGTCATCGATTTGTTATTTAGCACAACAAAGACATAAAAAGAATTTGTTGCAATGGCAGTCATCAGACGAGTTAACATTTGCAGAAAACAATGCACTGTTACCCTCTGACTCAGGGCTAAAGCTAAAGCTGTTCAGTAGTCTGAGCCATGTACAGTCGACTCCCAATAACTCGAACCTTCGAGTGAAATTCAAAAAGGTTTGAGTTATTGGGAGTTTGAGTTATCAGGAGTTGAGAACAAATGACTGGAAATAAAGAAAAAAAGGGTGTTCAATGTTTTTCTCTTCGTGCAGTGTACATTTTAACCAAATTTAATTGCAGAATAGAGAATTCAAGTGAAAATAAAACAACACATCTCTAAATAAATATTATTACTCTATAAATCGGAATGTAATGTAATGTGAAAAATATAGCAAAGGGAGCAAGAGGGAGAAGTCCAGGAACTGTGAACTGTACAGGTTTTTTCACACGCTTGCCTCAAAATAAATTTAATGTTTTGGACTAAATGTACAGTACAGTGTTTGTTTTGACTTGTCACGTATTGACAGATATGGTTCGAGTTACTGAGAGTAAACTTATATAGAAAATGATCTGAAGTAAACGAAAATTGCTTCGAGTTAGCGGGAGGTTCGAGTTATCAAGGGTTCAAGTTACCAAGGGTAAAATTAAAGTAAATGTACGACGGAAATCCAGGGGAAATCGATTTTGGTTTGAGTTAGCGCGAGATACGAGTTAGCGAGGGTTTGAGTTATCCGGAGTTGACTGTATATGTTCCAGCCAAACAAGTAACTTTTTATTCTCACTTGCCCCCAAGCCAACATGTACATGTACAGTCATGTAGATCCATAAAGACTAAACTAAGACTTGCTGGGTATCAGTGGCTCAGTGATGCTTTTTCTATGACAGGCAGGTTTGCTTGACGACTCAGATGATGAAGATGGCTCCAACATGTAAGTAGAATGATCCTCTTGTGTCAGAAGTTCTTATTTTTGAAGTGGTCTCTAGACAGTTTGTAACTCTGGCCTGTTGGGTCAAATCTCAACACACTAACTCTTTGTCCACTTCAATACCTGTAGTTGTTATCCCAGTTATCGGTGGTTTGTCAAACAAACAAGGCAAATCGGGTCAAATCTGCCTTGTGAGGACCCTTTCACCTCATTTGTTCAAAAGGATGACTGACTGCAGACTCAATTGCATGAATAATAGCAGCTATTCTTTCGTTATGTACACATATTTAACAATTATGGGATGAGGTTCAGCAAAATATCGTGATTTGTCAGTGGGGAGCAGATCAGTTATTTGCTGAAGCCAAATGCTGAGGCAAATAATCAATCTGCAAGACACTAACAAATAACTATATTTTCTAACAACCAGGTTCAAGAATAGGCCAATTTCAATATATTAGAATTCAACCTAAAACAGTAGACCTCAGCACGAGGCTCTTGGGAATACATGTAAACCTCACAAACTCTGTAGTTACATGTATTCCCCAGAGCCTCATGCAGACGTCTGTTGTTTTAGGCTGAATTTTAGTATACTGAAATTGGTCTATTGTTTTTAATTATCATTGGATCACCAAATTTGTTTTCTTATTTAAATCACTCTCTGGCAGCTCAGGGGAGCAGTCTGTCATTTTGACCAGAAATTATGGTTGTAATTTGCATGAGCAGAATATCATTTGCAGTAAAACACATCTAGACAGTACTTTGCATGAGTGGACCATTATTTGTAGGCAGTTATTTGCAGGTCATGTCGTTGGTTCTTGGCCAATGAAAGGGAAGAAAAAAAAATGCATCGAATGATACATTTATTAACTATTGAAAAATTATATAGAGTTCTATAGAGATTTAGAGGGTAACTATTAAGCTCTATTTATTTAACACAAATGGTGTCTTTTTGACGTCAATAAATTGATATAATTTGGTTGCTCATGTATAATGGATAATTTTGAAAGTGTTGATTAGAACATATGGGTTATTGACCAAGCATGAGGTTAAGATGGATATTTTTTGTCTAGGGCAATATCTTGCCTTCATGACCAAAATTGTAAGCTTGATCAACAAGACTTAGTGATTTTTTTCTATAGCATACATGTAAATAATAACATTTTCTTGCAGGAAACAGGAGCTACTGTAATCCTGAATGGGTGAGATACATGTAAGTTGAACATCTTGCCCACTCAGGTAGCCAATGACAACACAGAATTTGATTTATATTGCATGCTAGCGCAGCTAGCCATATTATAAACATGTACATGTATGCCTGTAATAAATTGCACTAATCAAATCTGTTCAATCAGCAATTAATTTTCCTAAAATACCTTTATTGTGTTCTGTCTTGTTAAGTTTTGCAGCACCAGATGGATTCCATCACATAAAACCAAAGCCCACAATGAAGGATGGCATATCCAAAGTCAAATCTGAAATTAAAGGTGTCATGGGAATAATGCAAGGCAATATATCTAAAGTCCTTGACAGGGGTGCGAAATTAGAAGACCTGCAAGACAAGTCAGGTAATGTATGTAGCATGGTGTTGACAGTGTGCATACATACATGTAATATACAGGTATATTGCATGTTTTGATGGTTACGTTTACTTTGCTGGTAGTGTTTTGGGTTGGCTGTTACGTTCTTGTTTCTAGAAATTTAAAACCCAAGCAGCAGGTACATGAACATTGTTGTCAAAGATGTTGTCAGGACATATGCAGAGCTGTCTTATCAGTTGGATATTTTTTGAAGTGAAATCTTAGATATCTCTCAGATAGACAGCAGGGGTTTCTAGAACATTTTCAGCAAGATGGAAACTGGTTTTCATGTATTTGAACTGAACTTCTTTATAAGAAAAACTTTTCTCCAGGGGGTCAAACCTGGTGGGAAAGATCATCCTCTGTTGTCTGGTGCCCAGTCCTTAATGAAACCCCTGGGTAGCGGGAGAATTCAGTAACTGAGAGAAAAGATGAAAAACTATCATTCTGTACTTTTAATAAAATTACATACATGTACATGAATGTGTGCATGTGCAATCATTATGTAATTTATTCTCCTCTCACTCTGTTTGTTACAAAATGAATCCCTTGCTTTTCCTTTGGACCATTTTTGTTAGTTGACTTTAGCTTTTAAACTGTTGGATAATAACACACACCTCCAGAGATTTTTACAGTGTAATGAGTTATACTGTACTCTTTTGGGTCTCTTCAGAGGATCTTGAGATGAGTGCATCACACTTTAGATCTGGATCAAGACGACTACAGAGAAAGTTATGGTGGCAAAATTTCAGAGTGAGTACTGTCTATAAAGCTTGTCAGAGTTACGCAAAATTGTTAATGTTTCTAGTCTGTAGTTTGTACTTTGTATTAGCCTTCTCTGAGTCATTATTACTGTTATCAGCCAGCTGGGAGGTCGGGAATAGTGAAAAACTGTGACCGAGGTGTTGAAATTGCTGCCAAGGCTGCAGGCAAAGGGCGGCATTTCAAGTGTGTAGTCATAGCTTTTCACTATACGAGCCAACCCTAAGCCGGTAAATAACAGTTTTTTCATTCCTCTAAAATATTATATGACTGAGAAAATTACGTCACTTGATTGGCTGAGAACAGGCCAATTTATTGTTGATTCTTAATATGCAATGCAGTGCAAATTAATCTGTGCATGTTCGCAATTTTCTCAGCCCTATAATAAATGAGTAATCATATGAAAGCTAAAGCGATTAAGGATTTACACTACTCGTGACATTTTGGAAATTCTTTCAAATTGCACTTGCTCAAAGGCTCGTGCAATTTTGAGAGAATTTTCAAATATTACTGTCTTGTAGTGTAAATCCTTAATTGCACTCACATTCATACGATTACCAATAAATACTAATTGCTGAGCTTTTCCACACACACATTGCATTTGTATTACTGTGATCGTGGTCAAAGGTAGGAAAATCCAGACTAAGCTGAAAACCAATCAGATCACCATATTCATTACCATGCCCTCTCGGAAAAAAATAATGCTTTTTATGACCGCACAGGACATTTAAGGTCAGCTTGATTGTGTTAAGTGTTGGTGAGAGTTCTTTGTACATGCATAGCCAGGATTGATGAATAATTGTCATCGTAGTTGATCAATTGATAAGGTTAATTTTGCATTGTCTGCTTTGACAGGCCAGACTTATTTTTCTTGAGATACTGTAAGTTGATGGGTTTGAGCACACATGCACTTGTAGCCACAAAAATTGCCATACATAAGGAGATCCAACCCTATTGCAGTTCTTTGACATATTGTGCAAAATGATTTTCGCATGTGCTTGCATGCATGCCCACTTGATTGACTCTGAACAAAATGAGGGACTATTGTACATGTAGAATAAGCCAGATTGGAGTTAAAATTATTTCAATTCTGTATCTAAATACAAATATCTTACTACATTGTACATTGTAGTACAACATAGAAGTGGCAGCGCTTAAAAAGGTCGCTATGTATGTTAAGGCCTTGTGCTTCTCATGACACGATAAGAGCTGATGATGATGATTATGACAATATGTACTAATAGGTTTTTGTCTTAATATCTTGCTTTTGGTCTTCCTTTTCAGCTCAAGTTGATCTTTGCCTTCATTTTTATCGTTATTCTAATTGTTATCATAGGTAAGTTCAGTTAACCCCATGCTACAACAAAATGGATTGACAGAATTGCACTGTTAAGAATCTTTTTTAAGATACCTATTTTTGTCAAGTATTTATATGAAAAAAAAAGGTTCCAGCTGACTGTGCCAAAACTTGGCCTTTCTTGGTTTGCACATGGTCTATATGTCTCCACTTGTCCCTGATACTTAAGATGAGACAAAGCCAGTCAAGTTGAAAGTTCAAACTGAGTGGCACTGTTCATCAGGTCAGCCTGCACGTTACGCCGACTTTGTGATTTGACCAGTATGCATTTTGTTGCTTTTGGTGTAAAAATATCAATGTATAATTATGACATGACACACTTGAAGTTCTTTTGCCTGGGTGCCTTGGGATGTAACCAAGGTCAACCCACCACATGGGAAAACTTTCCTCCATATGACAAGTCCCTTACTCAACTTTAAATTCACAAATTCCTGCCCTACAGCAACAGCACATTGCAGTTAATAGTTCATAAACCAGTGTTGTTACTGTGTGCATACATGTTTATGCTGTGGAACAGTAAGATATTTAAAAAGACAAATCACAAACCAAGCACTGGTGGTCTTTCTCAAACTACCTTAGTGATTCAATTTAGCACCCGAGGTGCTTATTACCTTTGGTACCTCAAGGGAGGGCGCTTATTCGCAACAGGGCGCTTATTTGGGACAGGGCGCTGATTTCTTTTTTTGAGAAACAACTGAATGCTCAAAACAAAACTTTAATACGGTAAGACCCTCAGTTGATAGGTACTCTGATGGCACTGTAATATTATGATATTAGAATAGGGGCCCCCTTTTGAAATGGGAACGCTTATTGGAATAGGGGTGCTTATTAAAAAAAAAACACATTAAAAAGGGGTGCATATTCAAAAGGGGGCGCTTATTGGAAGGAGGGCATTAAATTGAATCATTACAGGATTAAAACTAGTTGTGTCATGTAGTTCGTCTAGGCTGAGCATAATATAAACTGTAGGCTGCATGCATTGTGAAGCAAAACATAGTATAATATATCTGTAAAAAAATGAGTACCTTACCATCATTTTCATTGTACACTGACTGTACTTGGTTATTGATCATTTATCTATATTTCTTACTGATTTTTGTTTTGTTTCTTTGTTCGTAGTTCCAATCGTCCTCAAAAGTAAAAAGAAATCAGACGACCCCGGCAGTTGAAGAAGTGTTTAAGGAAATATTAATTATTTGTATAACTACATGGATATATTTACAGTGAGGGGGCCTACAGATTTGTCCCTGGCCTGCTGATGGCATATAGCAGAATTAATTACCCTGAAGTGTTGAAAAATTTATTGCAGACGTGTACTTGTACATAGAAATATTATTGTCAGAGTGTCAAGATCAAAGGAAAGATTGTCTTTTAAATGTTATGCAAGTCAGTTATTTATAGTAAAATGGATTTATTGGCCCTACATGACCCATACGTATAGTAAAATGTGATCGGTGATTTTCCAAACAGAAAGCAATCTTTTGAATGAGTGGGTTGAATGAGTGGGTGCTTCCCGAAAAGTGTAGCCTAATATTTCTTTTCAAGTTCATTGTGTATAAACCGTGTTAATCTTCTCAATCCTTAACCATCCTAGTTTCTCTATGGTTTATTACATGTATTATCTCTATTATTTCCGTCAATTTAAAGTTAATTTTGTACATGGGCAGAATAACTCAAAATGCCGTGACTGAACTCCTTTAAGTGTGAATGAAATGCATACAGTACATAGAACTCAACCTCGATGCCAGGCTTTCTCTCCTACTCCTCTCTTCTTGAGGGATAGAGGAAAGGACTCTGGAAACAAGGTTGTATACAACAGTATGAGTGGTACCATTTATCGCATTATGCAAGAATCTTTTCGTTGGGAGTGAGGATAGAGTAAAATGCAGTTTGAGATTATAAAGAGGTTGACGATGTGACCCAATGTAATTGTTAGGAACTTCCGCCGTAGAGCAACATAATGCTTTGTTTTTTGTTTGTTTGTTTCTGTTTTTGTTTTGTTTTTTGCCTTGCTGTTGTTAAGGGTTGCTTACCATGTGTGTTTGATCCAATCTGGGTCAGACAGCAATTGAAGTGGCTCATATCAATGAAAGAATAGTTTTCGGAAACGCAATGTCTCTTAAGATGTTTATTTTTTTCCGCCGTTTTTGGACTGTAAAGATCTTGTCAAACCAAAATGTTATTGCACGGAATGGTACAATGTCCATTTTCTCAGGGGGAAAAAATGTTCTGTTGCATTTGTCAAATAATTTTCACCTAAAAATGCTACGCATGTGGTAATCATACGGCATTTGTTTTTACCAGTATAGAGGTCCATATACAAGTAGACTGTAAAGGTTGCGTCAAACTTAAGTGTAAATGCACCGATTGGTACAATGTTCATTTTCCAAGGGGAAAAAAGTATGCATCGTTGCATTTGCCTAATGATATTTACTGAAAAAGTCCATGCATATTGTAATCATACGTCTTTTTCCAGAATACTCTCAACTTCACGTTAAAATCATAAGTTTTCTATTTTATAAGAGCGAAATCATATGAGCTCTTTTCGAGGACGATTTTTTTTTTTTTTTTGCACTTACACCTTTTCCTCTAATGAAGTAAATAGTTTCACTCGATAGGTTTACGTAATAATATCCAAACCTTGCTCCTTCATGGCAGGATTGCCACAAGGTAGCTATTTCAATGAGTCCTGAAACAATAAAAACAAACATTTTGAGTCAGTCAAGTTGCATTTCAATGCTTGATTTTTCATTTCAAGACTTCTCTGTTTGTGGTCTTGAACACCACATTGCAGTGAGTGTGAGTCATTTTTACCTGTCAGCTCCTCACAAACTGTGTTATCTTTTCTTAACTCTTTTCACGGTTATAGAGGGGAATAATTATGAAACCCGACAAATTTCTTTGTTGCAGGTTTTCGTTCGCTTTTTTGGCCTTGACCGTGTACAAAACACAATAGTTATTTACTCCGCACCAAGGATTTAACCAATATAAACGTTTCGGTTACGGAATTCATGCATAGTGTATGAGCCCGAAACATAAGATTGAGTACGGTCATATGGACCTTCCAACACAAATCTTGGCATATTTGTTTGTTCTACAAGTAGATTTTAAAAATAGTGTTAAGACACTTAATGGCGGTATAAATCAACCCACCACCACTATTAAACGTCATCAAGCGTCATTAAGCGTCTTCTTAACACTATTTTTAACATGTACTTGTAGTGTAAAAGACGCTACGCAGTTTCTTCAGTACTGTATTTGTTTGCTCCTTTGATGTTTGCCGGGCTTCATAACCATTTCTCTTTCAAAGCTCTGTCACGGTTAACTTTTCTCCATAGCATTTCATATAAATCCAACATGTATGTGAGGAATTTTTTTCAGTTTCTCCCTGAAATTGCAACGTTGGATCCATCAACGTTGGATCACATTGTAGTGCAAGTGACAAAAGTTGATCAACAAAAGGGCTATTGTTCCTGATCCTTTACGCAAAGGTTACCTGGTGCGAAGAGAAAACGGAGCAAGTACTTTCTTCTGGCATGGAAAACTATTTTATTAGACCATCGTTGTCACAAAAAAAGATTGTACTGATACATTAAAACTTGCGTCTAAGTCAACGATTCATTGTTGATCAGGACACCAGTCAAAATCCTCTTATTTTAACTTCGCTTGATGGATCAAAATTTAGCGCGCAGAAGGCGGAATCGAACCGCTCCGATGCTAATCGGCTACAGGTTTGAAGCCTGTACCCCACACCAGTGAGGGTCATCCGCGCACCCTTTCATAGTCTACACCTGCCTTTATATTTGTCACAATATTTAACACCTTACAATTGTGGTACGACAAATCCCACACAAGCCTTGTATTTTTTTTATTTTATTTATTTTATTTTATTTTATTTTATTTTATTTCTGCCTCGATGGTGAAGTGTTTGGCTACCAAAGGGATCTTTTGTTGTTGTTCTACTAAAAAAAAAAAACCTGAACCGATTGAAACAAAAATCTAATTCGGTTTGAAATTAATGATTGTGCGCATGCGCTTACAAAACAAGCTTGTTCAATCTCGTTCCCAGAGCCCAGATGTCTGTTGGTTGGCGCCAGCCAAAAGACACGTGGGCCCTGGGAACGGGATCGCCATGTTGTAAACCAAGGCACGCATGCGCCGTGAAACCGGAACTCCTAAAATCTTGGAGTCTGGAAATTGATTATCTAGAGCTCCGTGTCTTGGCGCTGACCAAAAGATACGTGGGCTCTGGGAACGAGATTGAGGCTTGTTTCGTCGGTTTCACCAGCAGGAAAAATAAAATAAAAAACGTTAAGGTGAAGTTTTCAAGTAATCTTTATTTCTTTGAGTTAATAGCATTCCAGAACATTTTTTGACCCACTATAAGCCGTGCAATCATAACTGCTGGCAGAGTGAGAAACAGCTGTCTTCTACCATTGGGGATTTGTCAATAGAATTGCCAGCTAGACTCCCAGTTCAGACTGAGGAAGGGAACATAGAAAAAGAACGGCGAAAAGTCTAGCCCATTTGTCACACCTCATCGAACCCAATTTCAAGTACATGTATGTCGACAAAGTCAACATTCTCCTCCCGAACGAGAAAGGGACGGAAATCCTACATTAGAGAATCGTATATGGGACTTCTAACGAACCTTCCTGATCTTATCAAGTCAATGATTCTCCAAGAAAACCGAACAGAAACAATTCGCAAATTTCATCACAGTACGGTCAGTGAAAAGAGTTGATACCGTTCTAAATCCAGTTTAAAAATGTGTCACAGACTTCATTTTAGGATGAACTAATTAAAGGGCTTTACAAGGTTGACACATAAAAAGAAAGTGACTAAGTTTGGATCGCGAAAATTACTTGGTCACAGAAAAGACTTTTGAGGGGTAGGGGCTCTGAGAGGCCAGTTGCACGCACCCAGCAAAAAATTGACCCGAGTACCCTCCCCCAAGGGTTCTTAAGTAGTTTACCGTCTTAAAAATTTGAGAAATAGATATTGAACAGTCTTACAGCGCCGTGAGAAAATAGAATTTTAATGTGTAAAACTCACACTCTGTCACAAAACGAATGAGATACGTAATTCATTTCATCTTCTTACTTTCTTTAAAGACGGATATTTCATTAAAGCTAACACGCATACAGCTTTCATAAAACATGACCGTCAAGTAGTCGTTAATGTTCTATTGACAAAACACAAGTTCAGTGTAATTTTTGACTAAGCTTTAAAAAAAAAAACTTGGATTCATTATAATTAATTTTCCTGAGCATGATCGTTGATTTCCGGATAAAACACGCATTTGTAAAAGGTTTCTCATCGTTAAAACGACTAAAATATCATTAGAAAATTACACGTAAAACGTTCAGCCCATCATTCTATCTGGTCTCCTCCGAATCCGATTTTGGTAGTCACGCAATATTTGTCCAGTTCCTCTAAAAGCGTGACCGCCCAGAAAAAGGTTACGAAACTATTACAGACTAACACCAGATACGTTAACGCTTAAGGTAAGCTAGCCAAATCTCTCTTTGGAGCCACGCCAGTTGGCTTCGCTTTCTCCTTCTTCTTTTCTTCGAACATCAAGATCCTACCAAGAGATTTGAGATGCAATAAGTTAAGTTTCGTTCCTCGACGGTCAATGGTGTGGTGTGTCGCACATGGAAAACAATTTTACACTTGTTCCATTAATTATATCGGGTGAAATGCCAAATGGTCTGGGCACAGATCGAAAAGTGTATACTTAAACGGCAGTTTTGGCGAGTTTTGGGGTCATTTTGGATGTTGGATACTCCTTTATAGGTCAACTCGAAGACTTTTTTTTTATACTTTCTGTGCTTGTCCGTTTTCAGGGTTGAATCTTGAAGCACCCCCTTACTATTATTACTGTTGTATTGTATTTTCTTTCTCTGCGCTGGAAACGTTTTTAAATAGATGCGAGAGGGTTGTCCCTTGTTTTTTTGTACAACACACTAACGTTAGGTGTTACCAGAATTATTGCCTTCCTATTTACAGAAGAAGTATTTAACATGGACTTACAATTTCAAAACAGATGACTTCTTTCCAAGCATCATAGTTAGAAACTCAGGATAAGTAATCGTTCCTGTAAGAAAAATAAACTTCTCCTTACTACGAATAAACTAAATATTCACATAATAATATGTAACGAAAAAGCGGCGATGTAAGAATTAGCGTTTTTATGCAGTACAAAGCCAATACAAGGACCAGTAAAGCGATATTCGGATTGGGGTGTTGGTGGGAAAACAAGCAGAATGAGGAAATAGATATCAGTAACGCAGTTGTAACCAAGACCTAAGGGTGTTCGCCATTTGTTAGAAGCAACCCCTCGGGATGACTGTTCAATAATGGTGACGGTTTCTCCAAAATCAGCAAACAAGCCGAAAGTGATGATTCTTATTACGGTGGAATCCCGATCTTTCGAACCTCTAAGAGAAACGAAAATTTGGTTCAAAAAATCGGATAGTTCGAGAAATCAGGGGTAAAATTGCAGTGTTTGACTGAGGAGGGGAAAGGACTTTTGGTTCGAGTTATCGCGGGGTTCGGAAAAAATGAGGGTTCGAGAAATCGGGATTCCACTGTATTTACAATTCGGATTTTGGTTATTGTTTCGCCTCGATGTGATATTGAAGTGATTCATTCCGGTCTCCAGAGGCTACAGTTCCTGGTGCTGACCAAAAGGACCGCGGTCTCTGAGGATATTGATTTTGACCAAGAAAGTGCGCATGCGCAACTTTCGGCCCGTCCCCTTTTAAAACGGACCTGAGTTTGTTGTGTCAACCTCAGCGATCATCTTCTTGAGTTCAAGGTGGGTCTTCGCTTGTCCGAGCTTTTCCATCATTCGTTTGAGCTCCATAATGTCTGAAATGAAAAGGATACAGATACTAATAGGGGAAATGAAAACGGGTAGGTTGGTGTTCTTTGCGCCTGTAAACTTTTTTACTTTACATCTTCAATCGGGTACACCAAGAATGATTATTGCTGCCGGCTGTTGAAAACCAGCCTTGATAGAAGTCTCTGCGTGGCGCATAAGCATAAGCCGAATTCCCGAGGACGCAGTATTAAGAGACTGATAATTAGCGCCTTTTGTAGAAAATTTCCCGAACAAAAGACGCTAATTATCAGCATCTTACTGCGTCTGCATATGTCGGCATGTGCTTACATGTATGCTTAAGCGCTGTGAAACCCAGCTTTAAGTAATCAAATCACAACAACATCAAATCTACAAGGGAAGGCGCATGCTGCAGCCGAGTTACAAAGCCACGCAGGAGAGAGGGAAGGGTGTTCCGGGTAGCTTTGTCTTGTGTCACTGCTTTCATGTGTAAATGTATATGACATGAATTTTTTTCCTGGTTTTTTGGTTCTTTGAAACATGCAATAAAGGTAAAAAAATAGGAAGGAAAGCTTTTTTTGTTATTTTCTGCCGTCTGATGAAGTTCACTAATTTCTGCATATAAAATTGTTCCGAAGACTGGGAACGAGAATGTCTGCCTGTGACGTTGTGCAATATTGATTGAAGTCTCTGCGCGGCGTAAAGCTTTGAGTCAGTTCACATTGCCCGTGGTTACATGTTGGGTTTTATTGCTTACAATGGCCAGTGACTCGAAATGTATGCCAGCTACCGTACAATGAAAGAAGGTTGTCGAAAGGAAGCGGTTTGCCACTTATTTCATTTTATCTGCTGTTGACTAGCTGTCAAGGATAGGGCATCTTTTGGTTGTTAATATTTATCATAAGTCAACTCAACTCGCAAATGCTTTAGTAAGAAGAGTTTTCATGACGCCACAGGGGGAATAAAAATGTCACGCCTTACATGTTTAATAGCGTGACGCATCACTCCCTCCTTGCTCGCCTTTTGTTTATATGCGTTTCACCTCCCTTGCGGTTTCGTAAAAAAACCCGAATGAATCAGTGGTCCGATTGCATTCTATCTCATGCTTCTTGAGATGGTCGAACTGGAAAAAGCGCGATCAGTTTTGCGGCTTTTGTTACAAGTGACAATCTGGATGAAACCTTTGTGCTTGGATATAGCGTTGAGAAAATTTTTCCCTTAGCGGCGCGTATTCCCGAGGGTAAAATGGCAGAAGTAGTTATTAGTTGCGTTTCAGACAAAGTTCGATCGATAACAAGCGGAGATGTATTGTTACTTCATACAAACCACACAAAACATAAAAATAACAAGCATTAAATTGCTCACCCGTTTTACTTCCTTTTCATCTATAAAGGTTCCGAAAATAAACACGGACTTAAATTACCATAAATGATAATGGCCTGGTTTGAAATACAAAACGAAATATCCAAATTTATCTGTTGATTCCAAACAAAGCTATATACATAATTGAGAATATTGCTCAAGAAAGAAGTAGTAAAATTTCCAAATATAGCTAGACGTCTCTATTGACATAACTTGTCATATTTACTTCGCATTTAGATCAATCAAGCGGACAACTCACCAATGTCACCCGAGTTATCTTCGTCGAATTCCATGAACTGTTCTGCAAACGACGAAAAGATAAAAATATAAAGAAAATAGATTAAAACCACGGATGAAATTACAAACATAGAAAACTTGAATAAAGGCGTTTTGTTTCACGGCAATCATCTTTTTGCATTTATATAAATTTAATTATTCAAGTGAATTTAAAACAACGTGACTCGCCCGGACAAGACTTACTTTTGTACGATTCCAAACGTTCATTGAGATCCGGATAGTCCTCCTCGTCATCGTAATCGCCGCTAGTCACGAATGACTGGAATTAAAAAATGAGGAATTTATCATTTGACTTATATGTAGGCCATTGACAAGAAATGATTAAAATGCAACTTTAACCCCGACGGGTTGAAATTACGATTAAGGTTTCAATTTCGAAAATCACTTGGCGTCATCTTCGCAGCTTAAGCTTTGGAGGCGTTTAATAGAAGCAATGTCTTGACCACAAATGCAGACCAAAGAGAATTAAAACACAGTTTAAAAGTTTGAGCTGAAGAAACCGGAAACGCAAAAGATCAATAGATGTGATGCGATTTATTGGTTTACATATGTGCTACTCGACACGCTTCCAATCTAAGTTACCTTGTTGATCTCATCAAGATCTGTCTCTTGTACTTTTCGAAGCTGGCCGTAGCGCTTTCCACCTAAAAGAACACATGATCAACACGAAAATTTATGAAACAAGCACTGATCGAAAACTCACACAAACCTTGATAATCAGAAGTCATCTCTTCGCTGGTTCGACTGGCCTCGGAACCTAAACAACTCTTGACTACCGCGGACTGGCCCTCAACTCGTCATTTAAAAGTTATAAATTAGGCATGGGCCAATGAAAAACGTACTTTGATTGGCTTCAGTTATAATTATGCAAACACCCTTGAGCTGTACCGGAAGTCATTTCATCCGTGACATGCCTTAATATTCGGTTTCTACAGCTGGCTTTCTGAGCTTACGAGGACTAGAAACTTTAAATATTTGATTGCTAAATTGTTTATATTGAAAAGTAGCGATGGTTGGAAAAGCGTTTTGTAAAGAATGTACACGTTTTAGTCCACTCCGAGTGAACCTGAAATGCGAGGAAACAGGAGACCGTGATATATTTCGGAAGAACGTCTGGGAGTTGAAAGTTGATCATCTCTTCTGGCAGAAGTTCAGCTAAAAACCACTAATATATTAAATTTCATGTCTTTGGAAGTATTGATCGGTCATATCACGAGCAACGTTATCTCATAACAGAAAGTAAAATATTTCTTGTGCTTCAGCAAATTTCTTCCGTCGCCTATTTAGTGAAAGACGTTTCGATACTTCCTTGTTTATTTTTTATTTCGGAAGGGGTGGGCGCCAGCTTGATTTTAGGGTTCCTTCAGTAAGATTGTTACCTTTTATGGTAAAGCTTTGTTTCGGAGCTGAATCCAATACTTTCCTTTCATAGTGTGTTAGAGAAAGAACCGGTGAATATATGCCTTGTATTGTTTGGCTACCTAATGGAAACCCCTTCAAGAATTGTGCATTTTGAATATATCTTTATCATTTATGTTTGTAACTTGGTACACTTCCATTTACATCATTCAAGTGACACTCGGCATGGGTGACGTTCTATGAATCATCTGATGGACAAGGGCGCTAGTCCGAAGTCACACGACGCTAGGAAGAGCGTTGCGTGACTTTAACTTGCTCTGCGTACGGCATGTTCTCTGACTGTAGCTTAACCTCTTCGTTGACCGCTTGCCGGCGGTCTTTTCTTGATTTTTTGGTCTCGACGAGTGTTTCTTTTGGCGAGCGCGAACACAAAAAGGGTGCATGGACGAAGAAAAGCTGGGATCGTCCAGCAATCTTTCCTTCCTCTGAGAAGGAAAAATGACGAACCCAGAAAGCGTCTGAGTAGCAAGCTATTAAGTCTATAAAAGGACAGAGTCTACACTGACACGCTTTCTGGGCCACAGCATACCCAAGCTCAAGCTGTGAATCGGCGAAATTCTCGCGCATTTAAAATATGAAAGAATGCGAAAACATGCGGACACTTGTTCACTGTGATGATAAAAAAAATGGGTGCCTCTCGGTATAACTGTATAAAATCTTAAAACAAAAACAAACTGAACGTAGAGTGGTTGCATCGCTGCACGGTTCCCACCAGGAACCCATCACTATGAGCGCGCAACTATCCCACATTCCTGTCACGTTCACAGACCTATCTATAGAGCGTTTTCATAGTCACGCAATAACAAATAAAATCAAAAACCATTCAGTGGATAAGGTCAAGAAATTGTAATAATACAGAAGATAAATAAAGAAGTTCTCCAATTTTAAGGTGTGTGCGTTATCCCAAAGTAGAGATATTCGTCGAAATGTTCGGCGCAAATTTACAGAGCCTAGTATGGAGCCGCCATGTTGGTGTTTCTAAGTGGTACACCAACATGCATGGTGGCCGGAAAAGAGTGTTAACATTTGGAACTTACTTTGGTTATCTGGAACAATGATTATCTGCACTGAACAAATAAACATTTAAATAAGCACTTTTCCAAATACGTCTTAAATGGCTAAAGATCATGAGATAAATACATATATTTCGACAAACGCGATCGTAGCTTTGTGTCACGCATCGCCATAACTTGGAAATTCAAAATGCGCTGGTTTCCAAACGAAGAGCGCTATTGAGCTGGAGAGTTGTAAACAGATATAACTTTAGTACCTCTTATGCCTAATGAGGATAAAAACTTTGGTGGCTCTTTAGGTTTGGATTTACTTAAGAATTAGATGACGTCACGTGAAAACGCTCTATTTTTATTTTAGCCTGCGTAACACGCGTTCCCTTTCAAAGAGCTTTTCCCCGTTCTGGCCGCACGTAAATTGGAGCGAGAGCAAAAATTCCACGAAGGTCCCTGCTTCGTCAAATTTTTGCTCTCACTCCAATTTACGGGCGCTCAGAATGCGGAAAAGCTCTTCGTACGAGAACACTTGCTACGTAGCCGGCTATTTTTAGTTTAAATTTACTGGGAATTCAGTCCCCCGCGGGAACCTCAGTGACCAATCACAAGCACGGAATTAAAAATAGAGAAGGAATTAGCGTGTTTTATTACTTATGTCCACCTGAGACCGCCATTTTTATCCGTTACCGACCGCGCTCTCATGCATAACTGAGCTGACTTATTCCGCGGGAAAAGAAGCTTAAAAATAGACCAGTCTGTAAAAATGCCGTGACATAGGCTTATTATGGAAGGAGCGCGCACGCTCCTAGTGATAGGCTCCTTGTTCCCGCGTAAAGAATTAAAAAAAAAAAAAAAAAAGAAAAGAAAACTGTATGCCATGCATGTAGTAACTGTGCAGTGGAATTCCGATTTCTTGACCCTGAATTTTTCGAACTTCCCGATAACTCGAAGCAAAAGTCGCTTCCATCTCCTCAGTCGAACACTGTAATTTTACCCTCGATTTCTCGAACCATCCAGTTTTTCGGACCAATTTTCGTTTCCCTTGGAAGTTTGAAAAATCGAGATTCCACTATAATTGCCAAAAAGGCAAAAAAAGATAAAAATCAGGTAGAGGTACTTATTTCAACGCAACTGAAAAGGTCTGGATGGGGTATGCAAATGTCAGTTGTCAGTTAAAATTTTGTCTATTTATCAGTTGTCAATTAAATTTTAGGCCATTTGTCAGTTGTCAGTGAAGTGACTGTTAATAATTAACTAAAGGCCTTAAATGGCTCAAACCTCTCCTAGTTGGCCCCTTTTATAGTCAACGAAGTCTACGAAGTAAACTTTTGCAGCTGATGTTGTTCCTTAAGGTAGAACAGGCTTTGAAAAATAATACATATTATACATATACTTACTCCTCCCTGGTCATCTATCTGGCACGAGATAGAAACCGAGATCGAATGATTGAATAGTCACACGGCAAACATACTTCCATTGGATAAACTGTAATGCAAGGACCACTTGTACAAACAGCAACGGAGTGAAGCCGGATCTTGGTTTGGATCAGGATCAGCAGTGTAAAATAAAGCATAAAACCGATTAAAAGGCTGACCGGACGGCTGAAAAGAATCCTTTTCAGCCGTCCGGTCAGCCTTTCAATCGGTTTTATACTTCCATTGAGTCATTACATTCCGATCTATTTATGTTTTTTCGTCAGTCCTCTATTGATCTTTCTTTCTGTGTCACAAAATAGTTTATGGTCATTTAAGTTCATGCACTCTGCGAACAGAGCCTCTTTTATAAGAAAAGGCTCTGCTTGCAGGGTGCTTATCATGATGCTGGTTCTTTACTCATAATGCTGCATTCAGCTTCTCCATACTACCACATGCAATGAGCTCAATTCCTGTTTCCAACTTTGCTGAGTCATATGTCAGTTTTCTGGCTTTGTTAACACGCACAGAAAAGTTGATCTCTTCAACGAGAATGAGTTAAGTAATGATAAAAAAACGAACAGCAGTGTTTTATCAAATTTAAAGACACTCGATAAACATTCATTTCTTTTATATTCCCTTTATGAATTATTTATGAGTTTTTGAAGCATTTTCAATTAATCATGTCAAATGCAAATTCAATATTCTGGACATAGATTAACCTCTTGGATATTCGTTTGTTATTAATGAAATTAACTGATGACAATTGTATTTTAAACTTTGTGATTTGTTTTTGTTTAATCAACTGCCTCGTCTACGCATTTTGTTTTAACAAATTCTTCTGTGACAACACCTGGAGATCATTTCAACTAGTATTGTTAATATTATTTGTATTTCCCCATTGTTTGGGCATCCAGTACAGAATTTGGAGTACTCCTTAAATTTGCCAAATGTTGGGGCTTCCTTCAGCCGAATGTTCTATTGTCATCTGATGTCCGCTACCCACTGGAGGTTCAGCTGAGCCTGAAAAACAAACATAAAACCTCCAAATGATTGTTCATTATCTTTTTAGTCTTTTGAAAAGTGTGTATTGACTCGACACTATGGTCGGTGTATGCCCGTTAATTGTATTTTGACCCGTCTACGAGCTCGTCAACTGATACATGTACAGTGCGAATTGCCTGCCGTACCAGACATTAAGCCACCTTCATTTGTATAATGACATCAAATAAGTTTAATTTTGATGTATATCGGTTATCCTAAGGAAAAATATTAAGCAATTAAACACAACAAGAAATAGCGTCTTTCTCTTCCTTAGAGTATGAACTTTTGTTTTCGAGGCATCTGTGACGGATTTTTGACCAAGTCATTTTAGAGCCCATTTTATAGGCATGATCCTCTCGTTTTCTTGAGATATTTTCGCATTTGAAGAGGTTAGATTTCCACAGCTTCCTTTTGTTAAATTCTCCTCGTTCACCTCGGTTACGTTACTTCACTAATCTTTATATTCGGGTGAAAGAATGGAAACACTTCCTTTTGAGAACAGAAACTGAAAGAGAGATGTAATTATTATATCGTGATCTCCCGGTTCACTCCCAGCAGTGAAGGATACTCATGATGCAGCCTTTTCAGTGTCCAGTGTTCACGCGGCATGTACCCAGTAATCATCAGGATATAATCTCTTGATGAAGGTTCTATTCAACACTGAATTAGATCATGAGATTGCTATCACGCATGGATGAGAGCGAGTAATCTAATTAGTTGAGTATAAATTTACTAGTAATTCAAAGCTATTATCTAAATCCTCTTCACATGCACTTTGAAAACGCAAAGAAGCGGCCGCCAGTTTTTTTTTTTAGAAAAAGCGCACACTGCTAGGCTACTCACCATCCACAACAGAATAGATAGCGAGTAGCGTAGCCAATCAGAGAACGGTATTCGTGATAGAACGCTAGTAGATTCATACTATTCAGAGATATTTCTTCCTAAACAAGCTACCTGAGGTTTGTTCTGCGTCAACTTCATTGAACAGTCCATTGAACCCAATCTGCAGTTGCCCGGTTTGTTGGCTATGTCCTCGGAGAAAGAATCCCTCAGGAGTCTGGATCGGACGTCCGTTAGCTGTGGACAAAAGGAGACACACGGCCAACGGAAGGACGGCAAGTTTCATGGCTTGACGTTGACGATAGAACTTAAATGTTTCTTGACTATGACTTGCGAAAAACTCGAAACAACTGGCAACTGGGTAGTTTATACAAATATGCGCGGACTTTATACTGACAAGCTATTCACCCAGGAGTCAATGTAAACTGACACTGTAAACTGACACTGTAACCTTTTTCTGTTTGAAAGGAATTATAAACATGTGTTCGTGGGCAGACGCAAACACGAACGTTGGGGAAACTGCGATAGCTTGAGTACACTCAGCCTGACTGCAGGCAAGGATTTTCAAAAATAGTTTTCCAATTCGCCCAAACTTTCTCAAGTGTTTGCATGACGCCCTTTATAACACAAACCCAAAAGAATCTTCTAGTGCAATCTGTGATATCATAACCACACAGAGTGCTCTCAATGCTGCGTGTGGCCAAAAGGGATGCTGGACAGGGTGGAACTCCCGGGGGGGGGGGGGGGGTGTACTCCCAGAAAAATTTGTTGGGGGTGTGCTGCCCGCTCCCAAAACCCTTCCCCTATTTATGACCAAAATGTGCGATTTTCCCTGCTCTATTTATGACCTGACCAAAAATTCGATACTCTATTCGTGGCCGTTGCGGCTTGCACAGTTGCTCTAAAAGTAATTTATGAAGGGCTATTGTTGATGGTTTAATCGATGAAGATGAAAAATTATCTTCTTCTTAAAAACATACTCAATTTAACACCAGAATACAAAAACCATAGCCTATTTCTGACCAAAATGGCCCAAATCGATTCCCTATTTATGACCAAAACGGCTGAAAAACCATGCCTGTGGGGCCGCATGTACCTATATAGCCCATATAAGGGAGTACCCCATCCCCCCGGGGGTGGAACTAAAACCAGAACTTTTCTTGATAACTGTACTGAGTATAAATTTGACGCAAATATTATACTTGTGTGATGTCAAAACGACCGTGACACTGTAGATCCCTTCATCAGAGCGCTTCAGAATCTATCATGGTTTAAAAAAAAAAAATTACAGCGCGAGATTTCCCGCTGATGTCCCCGCGAACTGCAAAATTGTAAACAAAGGGTATTGTTTTTCCATTAAAACTTCACGTCGTCTTCTCCTTTTCCTCGGACCTGCGTGAGTAAACAAGTAAATCGTGCTTTGTCCTACTAGTTTCTGGAAAGATGATTTACACAATGTACTTGTACCGACGTTAGGTCCTGACCTATTTATTCATTGAATTTTTGTTTGTTCACATGATAATCGACGAAAGTTACCCGATCCAAGCTTTTCGATCAGTGCAATAAAATTCTTTACAAGCGCCAGAGTACAGAAATGAACAATTGTTTATTTTCAACTATGATCCTTCTTTCGCTCAAAGCGAGCAAAATGGAAAATGAAGCGTTCTTATTCCCACTGGAGTGCATTAAAAGTGTAAGAAGATACAGTAATTTGATTGTATGATCGTAGGAAGCATTCAAGGCGATCAGTAATTTTGTCATGTCTTGTTACGAACGCCTCGCTTCGAGGCAGGGATTTATCAGTGCTTTACTTCCACTAAAACCTTAGTTTTCTACTTAATTATCAAGGAAATCAAGCAAGAAACTATAGTGTTATAGAAAGCAAGTAAAGGAGAAATTTGAGAGATCGGGGGCTATTCATATGTATATAACTCTTTTCTGTGTTTTAATCCCCCTTAACAATGATAAAATTCCTTTCAAGGGCTTATTAGTGAATGAGCATTGCTTGGAGGTGGGAATTTTTCAGGGGCTTGGCATGGTAAAGATTCCTTGTTGCAAAGTTTATTCACTTTGATTTCCTTCGGTGCAATAACTCGGCTCAATTAACAGTAATAACGGAATTTTGTGTTCAGACATGTTTACTTCAAAGTTGCTACTTTTCCTGGTATTAGCCTCTGGTGCGCCTTTTACATTTGGACGAAGCATTCCTCGTGGGGCTATTAAGCTCGATGAATCTTCTTACGAGGGTTTCAGAAATGATGGAGAAGAGACAGCAATTTGGAAAAATGATGGTTAGTGACAAGTTAGATTGATTTATGTTTAAGGAAATTCGTAGCCTTGCAACAACAGAAAAGTATTTTACCTGTGTATTCGGTGAATAGGGAGTTGTCAGGACTGAGTGAATTACATATAATTGTTATGTTGTACTGGTCGCAATGCAGGCAAATAACGTTGTGAACTAAAAGTATGGTTAGCGCGAAACATCCACAATGCAAACAGTTGTCACGTTATCAGTTTCTTCTTTACTATTTCCTTTCCCTTGGTTCAACCATAACCCATTTGGTGTGTATATACCTCACTGAGCCCTTATCGATGGTCTGGCCATCAAATCGAAGAGAACTAGTTTAATAATTATATGTTAAATAACCAGTTTATTTAGGGCGGCATATTTCCTTCAAAAACCGGGGTTTTCCTTTAAAATGGGACATTTTCTCCCCATTTTCTTTTGACTGACTGAGCAAACCATAGTTCGTGCTAGGTGGAGACAAGGCAAGCCACATTCTTTTCAAAACAAAAAGTAATCAAATATGCAAAATCCACGTGCTTGGATTCAACTCAACCATGGAGAAGTAATAAAGATTAAGGTTCATTGTTTACCGTGGACATAGAATTTTAATTATATTAACTGAATGCAAAGTGTTTTGTCGGCTCAGAGCGGAGTCAAGTATAATTTTTTGGTTGCCGCTAGGTGCCCAGGAAGACCAAGGCAGGGGATGAAGTGTTTATATAATAAAACTCTTACAATTTAATAAGAGGATTTTTTAACGGGAAAAGAGAAACTGTTTCTAGAACCAAAATAATTACTACTGACGAGAGATTTTCGTTTCATAAATGACCACCGATCCCAGAAGAAACAGAGAAAGGTGAGGTACAACTAATAGTCTACACTGAGAGAAGTTCGATGTTAAAATCGTTCCTGCTGTTGTTTAGTTTTAGGCCAAACCAATCTGGAACGTGAAGAAGATCTGTTGACGGCACGTGGTATTCTAGATAGAGTAACAAACAAAGCGAACCAGGTAAAACAGAAAGCTGAAGAGTACAAGGATAAAGCCAAAGGTGCGATTCCGATCAATTTTCTTCAAACGTTGCAGCCAAGAGTGCTATGAGATAACAAAGATATGCTATTAATTTTAACCAGGCAATCGACTTCCAAGTGACAATTTTTTATATTTTCGGGACAAGGCGCTTTGTTAAAATAAAATATCACTGTAGTGTACATGAATTTCTTTTCAGTTCCTACTTAAATGAGGACACTAGAAGCTTGAGCACCTCACATTTCTTTGAACATGGTTTTTCATGGTTATCTAACGGGGGCTCTTTCTCATAAACTAATGGTTTAGCCTAATTTTACTCTGTACAAATTAATCCTTTTATGTTTCATTGTAACTACAGCTATCCTAATAGTTATACTAAACCTAATCAACTTTAATTGAACGTACGCAGTATCTAGAATTCTAATCGTTCCAATTGTTATTGATGGAAGTGAGGCTTGAAGTGAAAACCCAATAATTCTTTGTATGTTCTACAGAGAAGATTAACGAAGTGAAGAACAAAGCTGGATCTGTGATGAACAACTTGCCAGGCTTGGTTCAACGAGAGTTTATTGACCTCATGAACGTCAGAGATGACAATATCGAGCCTTTAGTCGAAAGCGAGGATGGAATCTTGAACAACCTGGAGGGTAAGATAAAGCTAGGACTCGATTCTTTGTTTCTATGTGGTTAATATCACGAGCTTATTGACTGTTTGGAGGTGCCCTAAGGTGGATATTTCGTTGGTTGTTGAGCTCCTATCTTATACCTTTCGTTTAGACGTAAATCAAGAGGCAAACATAAATGATGCCAGAGAGGGAATAAGCGATGTCATGACGATCAACAACGAGGTATTTGATAAAACACACATTAATTAACTATGTTTTACCTTTTTACCGCATACATGTCCTTGGAACAGAGATTATCCTTCAAAAGATAACATTTGTCGTTCGGCCTGTGTGAAGGGGTCAGTTATTTAGAACAGCAGTGAAAGTTTGTAAAACTTCCATTTTGTTTTATTGATGATTATATCGGGATCTACGGATAAACATGTTGTGAAACGTAAAACTTTTCAAACATGAAAAATGTGATTAACATTTTTTTTGCTTGGCAAGTAAACTAATTATTAAATTCACGATTATTGCTACTGTGATAGCTACAAGGAAAGTTCAGCGATCGTTGCATTCACATGGAAACCGGTTGTCGTTAAGATTGCTTAACTTTTTCAGTGTAATGATCGCAGCCATTGTACTGATCACATGGAATCCAGCCTTCACTTAGTCTAGCTTTCTTATCCATGAATTTTGGGTTCCTTAAGCCCTTATTACCACTGGGGGCACGTTAAGCCAGTTGCGATCGATAAATATGCGCTGAAAGTTTTATCGATATTGTTTTAGATAATATCAGGTCCTGAATTGTTCTCGCATTTTGATTGCTTCATGCTTATGTTCAGTTGGAGGACAGACGGATAGATGACGTCAATAACGTTTTTTGGTTTCTTCATTATACATCAAAAATACTTTTCATGTTGCTCTGCGTCTGTTCAGTAATTGATCATAGATGACGTCAAAATTTGACAACAATACAAAAAGTGGTACACGAGGAGGTAACTGAGTGTGTCGATGACGTTCTTGCCGCATTTTGTTCTTTTTTTTTTTTTTCAAACATACAGGACGACTATAAAGCTGATGACACTAACAATGCACAACTGCATGAACATGCACGTTGCCGATACTGTGGACGGTGAGGTGGCAGGTGAAGGTTATGGGCTCTATGAAGACGAAGAACAGGATAACTACCTTGAAGACGAGGGAGAACTAAAGGATGAGACGCTGGAAGACGAATTTTTTGACAAGGAGAATGAAGAGTGATCATCAATTATGATGTCAGTCAAGAAACTGCTCATAAGTTATAGCTTGTAAATTTTCCCAAACACAGTAGCACACCGAAGTAACATTGCGCATAAATACAATAACGCTCTGAGATTTGTTATCTTTGTTTCCCAAAACGCGTCTCGCTTCTCTCCGAGACGCTATTCTCTTTTCCCTCTAGTCTCACTGCGATAAGCACTTCATGCACTTTCGGGTGATATTCGAAACTTTTGTATTCAAGGCTTGTTTTGCTTAACGTAATAAAGTTTCACAGTTTTAGATATTTCTGGTACACTGCATTACTACTGTATACAGGCCATATTAAGAATGATGACAGTTGTACTGAGTGAACAGAGAGAGAGAAAGAGAGTCCAGGTTTGGACGTTAGTGCTGGGCATTTTGGACCGAGAGTGAACCTATCCATTTTTATAAAAGTGTTCTTTTGAGAACGGCACACAAAAAGCAACAGAGTCCGTTTTCACTTGTACGTGTGACCACGGTAAAAAATTAAAAGCAAAATGAAGGAGATGGAATGCTTTTAGTCAAAGGCGTTTGAAACGTGATTTTCTCTGAGGCATTGTTTCTCTCTCCTAAACAATGTAGCAGGAAATGAAAACCGTAAAGAGGACAAAAGAAACAAACAAACAACAACAACAACATCAACAAACAAACAAACGAACGTTTCAACGCAACAGTCAAGTTAGAGAAAGCTTCATTTGATTTGTAATATTTTATACGTTTTGAAATTGTCCCCGAGCGTCAGTAACGTTAACTATGATGACTGGAGTCAAGTGGTTCTTGCGGCGGCAAATTTCAAATGGACATAAGGAGGAAGGGATCTGAAAGTATTCTGCCTGACAGACTGTCCCGTAGTTCAATATTCGAGGATGGTAAACCTTCTCAAAATCAGGATCATTATAATAAATATGTTACCATTTTATGACATAAACAACTGCTGAATTACTAGTTCATTAACCTCTTTCATGAACGGACAAAACTCGGTCTGCGTTTGTTGCCTGTTGCAGTCGAGATATACACAGATTTTTCTCGTTGCTATAGCTTTAGAGTTTTTGTCGTCTTAAAAGACAGTTTTCCGTTTGTAACTTGAATTCTGCAATTCAGAGCTCTGGATGAAAAGATGCGTTTCTTAAACCATGAAAGTGTTCCCAAAACTCGCTCAGTTTGTTCAGTGGTGCGTTTGTAATTAAAAATGCAAATACGTGCGCTGTAACACGCCAGATAAAGTGTAAGAAAGCTTTCCCTTTTCATTAGTGTTCCCTATGTTTTAAGGTTTTGCAGCCCCTGCCCAGGCAAATTGAGATAAGCGCCTCAAAAAAGACACTAAGAACTTGATTTACAGTGTATGTGGTTGAAAGGGACTTACAAACCATATGAAAATAACATTAGATAACAACTGGTACAACTCACTTTGTAACGTGGTGCATTAGTACTGATCGACTAAACCTCATACTATTCCTTTAAAATCACCTCCAGGACCTATTTACCCTCGGCAATGTTTATAGCACAAGTGCTAGTGGGGCCTATCAAACAACTGAAACAAATAATTGAAAATGAACATAACATCTGTTACACATCTGTTAAGAAAAGAGAAAACTTCTGGAACCGTGGAACCCAGTAAGCTGCCTTCTCTCTGTACCCTACGTCCATTTCGTTTGTTATAAACAACACGTCCACTGGTTGTAGGATTCTTCGGGTCCAACTAGGGGCATTAGTTATTGTGGCGTGCGCAAGCCGTAAATCTGGGGGGATTAAACGCATTTTCTGGCATTTACATGCAGGCGCACACACACGCGCAAGTTGTATTTCAAATGCGGGGCAGTAATGTTGACTTCCTCATAAACAAAGCGTATCTCTGAATTTTAATAAACGCTTTCACTCTGAAAACGCATCAAACGTTTTCCGTCCACACTACGCCGGAGAAATTTGAAAACGCATCAATAACCAGCCATTTTGGATGTGTACTCGAGTAGGACGCTGGCAGGGGAATCACGTGATTATCTTGGCGCCATTGTTTCGAAAAACTCTGTTTCCAAGTGTTTCCCGTCCACATTAAAACGCAGAGCCGGTGTCTTCCAATTCCTCTGGTTTGTAAGGCGTTTTCGACAAGCTCCGTTTCCTTGACCAACTAGTGTGGAATGTACACCTAACCGTAGAAATAAAGCTGCTTTTTCAAATTTCTCCGGCGTAGTGTGGACGGGGCTCATATTGGATCAGCGGTTGAGCCTGAGGAAAGACTCCACCCATTTTATCATTCATTCCAAACAATTAGAAGAAGAAGAAGAAGAAGAAGAAGAAGAAGAAGAAGAAGAAGAAGAAGAAGAAGAGGAAGATGATGATGATGATGAAAAAGAAGAAAAAAGAAGAAGAAGAAGATGGTGAAGAAGAAGAAGAAGAAGAAGAACACCAACAACAAGAACAACAAGAGCAAGAACAACGAGAACAACAAGAACAACAAAAAGAACAAGAAGAGCAAGTAAAACGAAATGTCGTATCATTCAAACGGAATATTGCAGTTAGATGATTATAAGACTATTTTGACCCTGATCTAAAACCATAAAATTGGTCTTAGAAAAAAAACTCTATTAAAAACAAAGTAGTTCAGTTGTAGTCAGATTTTCTTATCAAGTTCATCACAACAAAAGAGGAGAACGGATTTGCTAATCTTTACCCCTAATAACAGATACATTCAGTGCTGTACAATAAAGAATAGTCGAAATTTGATCATGTTTCCGTCCTTCTCTGTTCTTTTATATCACTCAGAGCTTTCTTGTCTCCAATATTGATCTTGCTAAATGGGAGAACTTCCTTCCCGTCGAGTGATCGGTCAAGTGATCGGCCGAGAGAGCAGAGCGATCGGACGGGCGATTAGCCGAGTCATCGGCGGAGTGATCGGCGGAGTGATCGGCGGATTGATCAATTCCACTTCCCCCACTTCCACTTAGGGTCTCGACAGGCTCACCTAGTAGGCGAAATAAACAATAACAATAACTAGCACGCCTCGGGAAGAAAAATCAAAAGATAACAAAAGAAAAGAAAAGAAAACAAACAAACAAACAAATAAACACCAATCAACTAATTTATTGTAACCGTGAATTGAAAAAGGATGCCATGCCTTTTTCTCATTTCCCCCAAACCACCAAAAATACCCGCCATTTGCCAGAATCTCCTCCTTCTTCCCCGCCAAAATAGAAAACAGCGAAACAAAGATGGGAAATGGTTTATAAAAATGAAGCTTTTTTCCCAGCAGGGCATTGATCGTAGTGTTGCCGCTCCGGAAAACCTGCTGTGCAAGCAACGTACTTTTGAGGCTTTGTTTTTTCCTGTTACTGAACTGAAAGGCCGTCACAGCGGTCAAAGTGAACGAAAGAAAAAAAAACCCTCTGGTTCCTAGACTGCTGACACGAAATCATGGCAGGGATTGCGAGGCGAGACGTTTCAGAATAGAAAGAATTCCCACGACAACCCTATTGTATTTGTGTTCTGATCGAATAGAGATCTGATTGATTGCACACACAGTTCAACTCACACAACACCCGAGGGGCAGTGGGTCTCTTTGTCACGTCTCGAAGTGTTTCGCTTTTGTTTCGTTCAGAATCTCCTTTCTCAAGCCATTAATAAGTTAACTCATCAAGTGTTTGGAGATAATGGATATCTGATCTAAATTAGCATAGATTTTTACGATTTTATTTTTCCGTTTTCTCTTTAGTTTTAGTTCCGATTGAGAATATATATAGATTTTTACGATTTTATTTTTCCGTTTTCTCTTTAGTTTTAGTTCCGATTGAGAATATATAGACAGTGATACTGTTTGACCACATTTCCAGATACCTTTAAGTTCGTCAAAAATAACCCGCTGCGCGTTTTATTTTCAACTCTCTTCTCGGTATTTGGAAATGTGGTCAAACACGATCTTTGTTGCTTGACATATTACATGAATTCAGTTCCTGAAAGGTTTGGAGAAAGACGGAAGCTCTACCGACCTTCTAAAGAAATCCTGGTTCGCATACTGTCACCAGAATCATAAAATTAGCAAGTGAATACAGTGAAACCTGTATTAAGCGGATACCCTTGGGACCACTGAATAGTGTCCACTAATATACAGTGTGTCCGCTCTAAACAGGCCCTAGTATGTTGTGCAATACACTGCGTGAAAGCCAAAATATTCTAGAGTATTCTAGACTCAAATATGTGATTGTGACGTAGTAGAATCCCAGAGTATTCAAGCCGCACACAACACGTGACGTACACCTGGAATATTCGTGTCGAATATGGTGGAATACGCTCCGTTCATAATCGTTCGTGGATTTTTGTTTAAGTATACTACACATCTGTCGTACTCCTGGAGTATGATGGCGAACCCTTTGTAAAAGAAAATTTATGAAAGAAGGTAACAGTTCGGGTGCATAGCATTCTCCTGCATATAACAGTGAATTATTAATTAAAACCTTTTGTAACACAGTGTACAATCAAAGACTACTCCGGGGGGTGGGTGGGTGGGGGGGTTACTCCCTTATATGGGCTATATAGGTATGTGCGGCCCCAAAGGGTAAGGTTTTTCAGCCGTTTTGGTCATAAATAGGGTATTGATTTTAGCTGGTTTCGGCCGTTTTGGTCATAAATAGGGTATGGTTTCTGCACTCTAACCTTGATATGGGTATGTTTTTAAGAAGCCACTTTTTCATCATTATCGAAAAGAAAATCAACAAAAGCCCTTCACAGATTACGTTTACGGTAATTTAACATTGGTCTGAACTAGGGAACTAATTACTACGCAGGTCTGAAACAAGGTTTTGATTTAATATAAGGGCCAGGTCATAAATAGGGTTTCGAATTTTTGGTCAGGCTACAAATAGTGTAAGGTTTTGGGAAGCGGGCCACACACTCCCACCCAATTTTTCCGGGAGAACCCCTCCGGGGGGACTGCTCATAGCCCTGGTCATAGCACAATTTCCAGTCAGTCAAAGCATCAATCTGGATTAATCTACGTAGCTTTAAAACGACATCGCTGAACAATATTAAAGGACTCTAAGCTGAGCTTTTAGAAGTAAAAAGCTTTTGAGGTGTCCGCCTGTATTATATTCTAGGTTTTGTGCGACAAAATGGCTTAATCTTGGTGTCCGCGTCCGCTTAACGGAGGTGTTCGCTGAATGCAGGTTTATTTCACAGTAAATTTGGGACAAAAATTTACATTTAGGGACTCAAGCGCTCAAGCTGGTGTCCATTTAATAGGGTTTCCTCTTAAAAAGGGGCCCGCTTAATACAGTTTGCACTGTATATGTCACTGCGTGTAGATCTACCCGGTTCCCGGAGGAATTCAACATTCGTCCTTCTACTGAAGGACCCAGAGAAGAGACTCTGTGAAGGACCTGAAGGATTTGGAAGGTTCTGAAATAATTGACTGGTTTCTTGCACTACAGGCAGCCCAAGCTCCAGCTGTGAGACGATCATCTTGCGTAATAGTGGTCATGGAGAAAATTATAATAGTTTTCAGTGTAAGGGACTATTTACGATCGGTGTAAGCATATGGAAAGAAAGACGCAGTAAAGTTCTTAATAAAGATAACTTCCTTACTCTCACGCTTTATTACTTGTTTTCTATTTGTTTGCTTTGCTGACTAGGGGGAATTTTAGCGACATTAAAACCCAGAGGTAAATTGGCCTCGAGTCTGTAAAGTAAGCGAATTGACGGGAAACAATACAACGTGGAAGTAAAGTATTAGCCGGGGGGGGGGGGGAGGTACTCCCAAAAAAGTTGGGTGGGGGTGTGCGGCCCACTTCCCAGAGCCCTTGCGCTATTTAAGACCAGACCAAAAATTCGATACCCTATTTATGACCGTTGCGGCTGGCACAGTTGCCCTAAACATACGTTATGAAGAGCTTTTGTTGACGGTCTTATCGATAATGATGAAAAAGTAGTCTCTTCTAGGAAACATATCCAATTCAAGACTAGGGTGCTAAAACCATACCTATATAAGATCAAAATGGCCAAAATCGATACCCTATTTATGACCAAAACGGCTGAAAACCCTACCCTTTGGGGCCGCACATAACTATATAGCCCTATCAGGCCTGTAGCCCTGTATAGGGGAGTAACCCACCCCCCAGGGGGTAATGGTATTTTCATTAAGAACTTTACTTCCTAAGGCCGAAAGTAAATATTTTCAAACAAACTCTTATATTTTCGACATTGTGACGATAGGTTTTCTCGGTAAGCTACTGTGACGATAAGTTTTTCCTGCAACACTGTAAATTTCGGACTGAACGGACACTTGAACTGACAACTGGGGGAATCTAACTCTGGAGAGCACTGCTTGGCTGCGGGAACGGAAATTCGTCACGATTTCCTGGTACACGAGGATCTACTTCAATGGTCTTCACTACGGACGTCAAGGAAGAGACATAACTTGGTCCAACAGTAGTTTATTCTGCACTCTAACGTCGAGGGTGAAATTGACATACTCGGCGGAGTAGCCGCTGTAAAATCGTAACGATGTAACCGATGTAATCGATGTAATCGAAAAAGCTTTACAAACGTACTTGCTTATATATCATCCTTTACACGTCAAGTGTTTACAATATGATAATGTAACTTCAAGTATACAATACGAGCGGAAAGTACTTAATTAAGGAAGCGAATTCTAATCAACACCACGAGGCTTCCAAAATCAAAAATAGAGTGCTAGGATTAAAATTACACAGGCTGAGATTAAGATAGACAAACTTAGGAAATTAAAAGTGAGATACTTAAATTTGAAATTCTGAATTGGTGTTACCGACAGCAAGGAAAAATTATCCTTTGAATAGAAAGCATTAAAAACTCCATTAGTGAAAAGTAGTGTAGCTGGCTAACTTCCGAGAAAACTAATAAAACTTCATTAGTGAAAAGTAGTTCAGCTGGCTAGTTTCTGGGGGAACGGAAAGTAGATTGTAATAATAAAAGAAACTCAAATGACCCGATAACGAACTACTTGTTTTCTAAACGAAAGTTAGTGGAACAGCGTTACACACGCTCAGGTGTACAAAGAGTCGGCGAAGTACAATGAAGAACAAAACTTAAGATCTCTAGCTGTTAATTGAAAAGAGGCTACGGACGGTTTTTTCCTATAATTTTCCAAATAATAAAGAATTGTCTGTGGAACGGCGAATTCTCTCATAACAACATGACCCACTAATGGGGTACAATATACAGTAAATATGTGAGGTGACATTCGGGAATTTGAATGGTGACCTCTTTAATAATAGAGGGTGGCTTCTTAACAGGGGGCTGCTTAATAGAGGTTTGACTGTGTTACGCAAGATGATCATCTCACGATCATTGCTGGAGAAGTGATCGTGGTATGCACGTGGACAGGCGCCTGGTATACACGTGCTACGCCGATTGCTATTGGTCGACAGCTAGCTTCAGCATGAACGTCACGAGAGATTCAAGCTTGCCAGGGGTTTACGCCCACCTAGGCTTTTTACTCTCCTGGGATTGAGAGAAAGGAGGAAAAAACCTAACAAACTTTAAAAAGTCGTTAACTCAGTAAAATAGCTTCAAATCAGCAGAAAAAAAACGAACAAACAAAGAGCAATTAACTGTTGAAGTAACATAAGACATTTTTATCAAGATCTTTCTAATACGTCTACCTCTTACAAAGTCTTCTAATTTTGCAATGACCATTATACAAGATGATTGTCGCTCACAGCTTGAACGTGCTGTTACGCGACAACGATTCTTACTCATTCGTGATGTTGTAGCAGGAGGGTTTATTACTCCTGTTTCTAACAGTTTGACCCAAATTTGGATTTCGTTTTTTCCTGACTTTTTCATTTGCCGTTTCTGTAATCTTTCCATAACCTGGTTCCAGAGGTTTCTTATTTCTGCTGCTCAATAAAATGTGAACCGCGAAGCGGCGATGTAGAAGAAAGGAAAAGGAAAAAAAAAACTCTTTCGGACCAAGGAATCTTTCCCTAGTTTATCAGCGACGTTTTTCTCGGTTAATGTATCTTTGTACCTCGCATATTGAGTGATCCGACAGACCTTATCTTGTTTTGCCCTGTGTATCATTGGGTATTTCCTTGCGTCATTGATGTTATTAAATTTTTTGTTTACGAAATATCGGAAACATTCCCCAAATATTCCAATTTCTTGTACGAAACTGCCCCGTCCTACGGCTCATATTATAAATGGTCGTGGTAACTTAGAATGGATTCATATATACAAACACCAATGTTATTTCTACGCAACTGGAATACCTGTGCCATCGCTTCGGTTTGGCACTCCTCTTATGCTGAAGGGGAGTTTCCTTATTTTACAAAGGCGTTTCACTCCATGGAATGGCTTGGGGGACCTGGCCGGAAGCCCATTAGTTGTAGACCAAAATATAAACCCAACCAGCAAAACTAAGGCAACTTTCATGGTTTGTCCGTCAGACGAAGAAATGAAGCAACGTTCTCTACAACACTTACATCACCACTTAACCATTCGTAAACTAGCAGGGGTTAATATTGACAAGGTAATGATAAGGGCGGGCGCATGCAATTGGACAAATTTGACTGGACAAGGTAAGGAAAAGGTGACAAAACCCCGAAAGAGCAGTGAAAACTCCTTGTTCCGAGCCAGCTCTTTCTAGATGTTTTCCACCGGAGACTCCTGCAGACTTATGCTACCCCACCAACAAAACAATACCATCGCAGGTGACTGCAGGCTATTTTTGGCCACGAGAGAAGTTTCATTTGTTATTTGAAACGAGGACTGGGTACATTTGAGCTTTGAACTTACAGTAACAGAAATTCTCAAAAAAAAAAACTTCAGTACCTTAAGATTCAAATTCCGATAAAAAAAAACTTCGAGTTTTTTATACAGAATTTTAGGTTAAGTCCCGCCTTAAGAGGTGCCCGTAACATGACCGCCATTTTTTCTGGCTTACGTTTTCTGTGGCTAGTCACGTATCCGCGGCGTAGCTACTTTTGTAGCCATTTTGCAGGAGAAACCGTAAAAGCTCTTTGGTGTACTAAATCTAGCAGTTTTGAGCGAACAAAGAGAACTTTTGCTCTTCTGTTTTGTGTGCGGTCAGATCGTTTGACTTTTCCTCGACAACTTGTTGCGTAACAGCGAATGTTACACTAAGGTATGGGTTGCACTTGGGAAAAGTGTTACACGTTGCTGTGTAAAATGATCGAATGATTTATTATTCAAGAAACTACATTATACATACTCATTATGCATACATAGTGCGTGCCGATGTGATAGAATGTGCTGATGCACCTGATTACACGCGCATATTACTACATGTGCAACAAAAGTTTTCATCTTTGCCGGCTAAAAAAACACAAAAATTTGAAACCGCAACCGGAAAGGAAAACTTTAAGACAGAAACGGAGGGTCGCACTAGTTGGAGGTAATTGTCAGTACCAAATTTCAAATTTATTTGCTTGGCGATGTCATCCAAAGCTTTGCGGGCTTGACTGCTGTTGATGCGATCGAATTCTCGGCCCACAGGGTTGATTAGCACTTTTTCTTCGTAATCTGACTATCTTTCATAAGTTCGTTTTCCAGTATCAATGGGTTCATGATCAGGAGACGATTGGGAAGACGAAGACGCATGTGAAGCGCTTGTTTGTATGGACCCGGCCGGTAGAGTGTTTTCCTGCGCAATCCTCACATGTTAAGTGCTCGGTTGCGTTCCCCTTCCAGTCATATCATGGTAGACGGGAGCAGACTGCGGGTTTTCCATGCTATCGTCGTAAAAACCTTGAAAACCTTGAAATTAATTGTGCGGGATTATAATAATAGCCACGTCCGTTCATGATGAAAGACCGCGAACTAGAACTGAACTTCCCGCGCGTATCGTTTTTCATGTCACGCTGACAAGCTTTAACAGTTACCGCTGTGATTCCCATTGTTTGGCTCGACTTTTCGAAAATCTGCCTGCCCCACCCAAGCACTACGGCGTCTTTGATGTTTTGCCGATTCGCAAAGTTTTTGCCAAAGCGAAAAACCTGCGGTCGCAATAGGCAAAGGCCCGCGATGACAGATTTCCACCGCAAAGTAAACAAATTCTGGCAAAGATTTCCCAAGTGCGACCCATACCTAAATACGAAAACTTTTGTTGCATGATTTATGGTGAGAGATCGCTTGACATTTCTGTGGCAACTTGTTACATAACGGTGAGTGTCAACTTTCAACTTTATTACAGTTGAACCCCACAGGGTTCGAACTCTCAGGGGAAACGAAAAATGGTTCGAAGTAGCGGGAGTTCGAAATAGAAGATTGTAAGTGCCCAGGGAGGTGGGCGGGGGGCTACTCCCAGAAAAATTTGGTGGGGCTGGTCGAGCCGCTTTCCAAAACACTTACCTTATTTATGACCAAAATCTGCGATTTTTCCTACCCTATTTTATATTTATGACCAGACCAAAAATTCGATACCCTATTTATGACCGTTACGGCTGACACAGCTGCCCTATACATAATTTTTGAAGGGCTTTTGTCAATGGTCTTATCGATAATGAAATAGCCTGCGAACAGGCTCCCAGTGAGTCCTAACGAAGCTTCGCTCTCCGAATTCTTCAGTCTCGCGCTTGCCGAATCTTTTAACCGTCCTCGCCGGGAGCCTGTTGGTAATATAATGGTAATGTTAACTATATTTATTCACGGTAAATCCTTCAGCAAAGATTATAAAAGGATAAAAGATCAACTAATTATCGCTAACTAAGCTAACTAACCTAACCTACATACTAAAAGCTACTTTACAAGGATGCCGTGTTAAGGCCGCCGCACACTAGCCGATTTTTTTTCGGCCGACAGAAAATCTTTACTTGTTGGCTAGTGTGCGGTGAATTCAGACAAGTCTGCGACAAAATCGGGGCTTGTCGGGCGATATCTGACAGTGCTAGATCTCAAAACGTCTTGTCAAGCCTTGTCGGCTGGTGTGCGGTGGACCAAGACAATTTGTCGGGGCGCGCGCGCGCCTCAACCAATTAGGAAATATCATGACAGTCACGCCAGTGGAATAGGCGCCATCTTGATTTTGGTTGACTCGGCCCTAAGCCTCAACGCGATTAGTCGCGACAAAAAATCGGCTAGTGTGCGGCAAGTTGATGGCCCGACAAATTTAAACCCGATCTGACCCCGACAAAAAGTCTGTAGTTCTACTACGGCTAGTGTGCGGCAGCCTTTAGATGTCTTTGAGGTGTTCACAGGTTTATGATGAAAAAGTAGCTTCTTCTAAAAAAACATACCCAATTCATGACTGCAGTACAAAAGACCATACCAAAATGGCCAAATCGATAGCCTATTTATGCCAAAACGGCTGAAAACCCGTAACTTTTGGGCCGCACATACCTATATAGCCCGTATGAGGGGTACCTCCCCCCCCCCCCCGGGAGTAAATGACTAAAGGTCAAATCCAAGGAAAATGGTTTTGAGTCCGAAGTAGCGAGGTACTCGAAATAACAGAGTTCGAATTAGCGGGGTCCAACTGTACTTCCATCAATTTTATATTCCGTATATTATAAATAATCTTACAGGCAGGCTTTAACATAAAAAAGAGATGAGGAGTCTATAAAAAAGCAGGGATGCTTGAGGTAACAGACCCCTTTCAACGGTCATCACCTAACTTTCTTTAGGTTAAAAATGCTTACCTCAAAATCAGTCATGTCACTTACATTTTGTTTTAGAAAGCCCTCCAGAGAGGTTTTTCCTTTTATACGAAGGGATAGGTTATTATTTTTTTTCTTTTTCAGGGAACTGTCATTTTTCGTTTTAACCATTCGTCCAAGGACATTTTTGCTTTGGAATTTTCCGTTTGAGAGCGAACGCAAAGGGTTTCAGCATCTGCTAATTTTGTCAAATGCTGAATGTAAACAATACCATATAACATGTACCGTAATGATTCAATTTGGCGCCTGAGGCGCTTATTTACGTTTGGTACCTCAAGGGAGGGCGCTTACTCCTTTTTTTGAGAAGCAACCGAATGTTAAAAAAAAATTGATACGGTATTTATTTTAAAAAGGAGCAATAACAGAAACAGTAACAGTAACAAATATACTGTGAATGTTGAGTTAAGGTGAGGGCATTCAAAAAAGGGGGGGGGGCGCTTATCGGAAGGAGGGCGCTAGATCGAATTACTACGGTGCTACGAGCTCCAAGATGAACAGTTGCCTCGAAAATTCCTGCGGCGACTTCGAGATAGCCTGGCCGCTTTTTAAAAGTTTGATTATCATTCTTTTTTTGTGTAAACTTTATGTAAAAAAAAAAAATGGCCTTAAGTTTTGTCCAATAGAGGAAAAAGAAAAAAAAAGAAGGATTTTTCCGCCTTTGAAGGTGGGAAGTAGCCTAAAGATCAAAGAAGCCCCTCGTACTGAATGGAAACGACCCTTACTGAACAAACAACTTCACTGTTTTCCATTTCATCATTGATTTTTGTAATACTGTATCCGTTCCACGTCATTTGTAATTCACTAGTGGTGTGTTGCAGTCGCCTTGTAATATATTCACTGATTGATACCCTTATCTCGCTAATTGCAATTAGCTATTTTTCAACAATAACCGGTCATTTTGACTTTGTGTTTAAGGCAATCTCATGCAGGGAAACCTCTTGATTAGCGAAACGTCATCGTTTTCGAAAACTGGCTCCGGTTTCAAAATTGACATAGTCAATCAAACAACCGAACTCACTCAATCGAACCCAATCCGTGCGTGGATTGAGTTCGGCAGTCAAACGAAATCGAGTGACACCGAATTTTTTGTGAGTTCGATTTCCGGACCAGTCGAACAAATCAAACCTAATCGTAATCAGACAACTGAACTAAATCAATTTTATTTGTGCGAGTTCGATTGAGTTTGATTGAGTTCGATTGAAATTCAGCTCGATTGGGTATGAGATACTATGCCTATGGCGGAAGACTAAAACCTTAGGCGGGTGTTTTCAAGTCCTCCGGTTTGAAGGGCGTCTTCGAAAAGCTCCGTTTTCGTGACAGATAAGTGTGGAGGGTAGGCCTAACCGTAGAAATAAAGCTGCGTTTTCAAATTTCACTAAAAACTGCTAAAAATAGTGTGGATATTGATGAAAGACTGCCTGCTATCCAGCCTGGGGACCACCAAAGCTAGCACGTCTTTCCAAAAAGAGGAGAGGAGTAGAGGGGAAACGACATGACAACATAGTGAAGCGTGAGCACTTGCAATTGGTTAGTTATGCAACGAGCACGATAGATAAAATACACAGAACACTTTATGAAAAAATGACCTTTACACATATGGCTCAAAATTCTCAACTGTAGCTCTGTGATCCGTACGTTTAGGTTCTCTGTGTTGGAAAGAAGTCACAAACGAGGCTGATTATAATATACCATTAAGATTGCATGGCGCTGGAAATCATTCAAAAAGCAAGCATCCCCCTAGGATGCTACAACTGTTCGTCGATCTTTTGAGGGAGGGAGAAGGGAGGGGAATGTTTGCTGTACCTTGCCATGGCAACCGCTCTCGAAAATACTCATTGGCCAATTTTTCTCCTTTTTAGATATCATTCTCCTTTTAATTTTCTTGTTTAAGTTGTCGCGATCGTTTCTTCGTTAACATGTTTATACATAGTGATAAAAGAGTTTACCAATCCTTATATTTTGCCATCAAGGTGTCCTGTCGTTAGCCTGGGCACAGCGATTCTGTTACAACATATTTATCAAGAGCAGAAATCAACATTGTTCAGTGGCTGTTTATCAGTCTTTGATAAGATACAAATGTGCCAAGTTTTTCTACATTTTAGATATAATTATTGGTTGTAATACCTTTATCTTTAATGTTGTCGCTATCGTGTTTTCGCTAACATGTCTATACACAGTGACAACAGACTTCATAAATCTGTACATTTTGCCATCGAGTAGTCCTGCCGTTAGCCTGGGCACAGTGGCATTAATACAAATTATTTATCATGAGCAAAAATCTGATATTTTGACGATACGAATCTTGTTAAAATCACTCTTCCAAATTTCATCGTTACTTTTTATGGTACAAACTGAGTTTGCTATTCGTTCTATTTTGCCCTCTCTAATTTGGCCTGGTGAAGTTACATCCTCTCCAAGGACTAAGGTTCCAATAGCTAAGTCATAGACGCTTGGTTTCTCATCTAGAATCATGTGTTCCCTATTCATTATCATGCTCCTTTTTTTCCCGGGAAGAAAGACTTCCAGACGGTTATTCTCCACATCGATGTATTCTCCTACAAATCTAGGCTGATATCTACCGTTTTCCTTGATAAGAACAGCAGAGCCTCGCATGATACAAACTACGAAAAGTAAGACATGCAATGAGCCTAGTTGATCCGAGCGTCAAGGCTTGACTTGTTAGAAAAAAAGTTAAATAGTTTGTAAGGAAGGATTGCTTACCCAGGAGAGGAGTTATGTATGTAACAGTGTGTACTCTCAAAATATCTCAAATGTGAAAGCGAGTAGTCTTCCGATGTTGAAATTTCCACAACATCTCCTAATTGCTTTGTCGCACTTCCATCAAAGTTGGTAAAGCGATCGTAGGATAAAGAAGGCCTCAGGGTCATATATACAAGTCTTTGTCTTCGTCAATAGATTATAGACTCTTACCTTTGGGAATTCCACAGCCATAGACTTCGGCTCTTAGACAAATCGATTCCTTTATATTTTTTAACACTCTGATTCGTACAGACTGAGTAATAAAAGGATGTATTGGTTTTATTTGTTCCTCGTCTTCATTATAAGGTGGCTGTCAGATAAAACCAAATACAAATATTAGAAGTGAAAATTCTGTTCTCTGCAATGTCTCTAAAATGGATTGATTTTACAAAGATAAACAACTTGCAGCATTCGATTACAACTAACATTAACTCCATTTCTCTTCACTACTCCCTGCCTCTCCCTTTTCCTTCCTTCTTCTCTCTCTGTTGACGAATACGATACGCCAGGTCCTATATTGTAATAAAGTTGATTTGTTATATGCTATTCTCATTTATCGTGTTTATTTAACTATTGTATAGAGCACGAGTTTGCGTTTAAGACTAGTGACTAAGCAACGCTGTTTAGACGTGTAAAAGTTCGAAAAATCGAGCATGTTTGGTCGTGTTTTTTTTATTCGCTTTTTTCTCGTTTATATTTATGTCGTTCTCATTTAAGAATTATGTAGTTTCTGTTTTCTACAAATGATAAAGCAAATTATGCCTCTTCATAATGGAAATTCCACCACTGTTTGAAAATATGGCCTTTCAAGATTATACCTTTGATCTTGTATTCGCTTTTGAGATGAATTCTTGCTCCAGTAATCTTGTACTTTTTTGGTAAGTAAATCTGAATAAAATCAGCATATCCCTCCTCTGAGCACCAATAGTTGCCTCCACCAAGTTGGCCATGGTGAGCTGTATGTTTACCTCTATGACTGGAAGCTTTGATGAATGCATCTGGGATCTTTCTACTTTCCATTCCAAGAGGAAGCCCTGTGCCACAATCTTAAATATTGAAATAACGCTAACATGAGCTTCTAAAACTCCAGCAGCGAGACATTCTACATCTAGATAGAACTGATGGCAGAATCAAAGCCAAATTAATTACGCAGGCGCACGAAATCTAACAGATAAATCAGAGGACACATTACTGTACTCAGGCCGCGAGAAACTGATTAACTTGCTGTGATAGGCTAAAGAAAGAGTTTATATCGAATCATCCACTTGTAGAGCTCCGCCAGGACAAAGTCAAAAGAAACACATACATAAACATACAAAAAGATATAGACGGGAAAACGTAAAGAAGGACGTGCAGTGGATCACTGAATGCAAGTGCACGAATTCTGATAATTATCAATGGACTGGCTACCAAACGGTTTAAATACTTTTAAAAGCGCATATTCTTTCCTAGAATTTTGGAACAGTTTTCTTTCGCGTGAAATTAGACCAAAAATGTCTGCCTTGCAATGTTAGCTCTAACTTGGAATTCTAACTCAAACTCCAGATCAAAATTGTATAAGGTGCGCTATTGAGCAGGGAGTAACGGAGCACTGGGTCTGGACGCCTTTTATGACCAGGTTCTTAAGTAAATAAATTCAAAAGAAGTTCATATATTGGAGGGAAAAGGAAAGTATATTTAGTTATCATTGGTTAATCAGTTACCTCGGCATGTTGGCAATGCTTGGTTCCACTGTCCATTGTTGCATTTTGCCTGAGAGGAACCTTGTAACAAACGATCTCCCAAACATTCAAACTCGACAACTGAGGTATGTCTAAAAACTCTTCCGATGGTTTGTCCATTTTTTGGATGACCGGGATCAGGGCAGGATGCTGTGAAACATGAAAATTAACCAGAGTACGAAAAGACTATTACGTGTATATAAAAGAGCATCAGAATAAACTTACTTAGATTAAAAGCACAATCGTTCACAATTTGAAAAACATGCTGATCAAAATACGGTTGTCATGGTTATATCAAGTTCCTTGAACAAATACATGCCATCCCAAATAGCATACAGACAAATTTCAGATGAAACAAGGGCTATTCTCTTAGAAACGCTGACTTCGATCTGTCTCGTTTCTCTTCAGTTCGTTATGGAAAACACTCCATTAGATACCTTGGTCCTTACCTCTGGTCAAAACTGAGCGCAATTGACAAAAATAGACTGACCATCGGTAACTTTAGAAAGAATATTAGAGACTAAGACCTCAATGCTCTAATCGAGGATGCGTGTTCAAACTGTCTTATATGCACTTCTTAATTCTTGAACTACTCACTTAAACATCAATTTTTATTTCTCTCTTGTATTATATTGTATTTGTAATTTTAGAAACAGTTTTTAAATTATTTATCCTTATTTATTCATCCTAATCTTCAGTATAGCAAATTATCGCATTTTTTTTTAATTGTATAATGTAAATTTTAATATATTGTAAAGTAGTCTAATGTACCCAATTAATTCTTAATTTCGTATTCTTAACTGTACATTTTAAATCTTAAGCCATTGTAACGTAGTAGTGTCCCCAATTAGCTTCTGTAAGCTAAATACCTACCCTGACACTTAAATAAAGTTATTATTATTATGTTTTCAATTAAATATCGACAAAATCGTAAATGGTTAAATTCAGCAAAGGGCAGTCCACCCTTGGACTGATTTCTGGGATGAGAGGGGTTAAAAGAAATTGCACAGTTGAGATTGTACTTGTAACGAAAGATTAACCTGAGCACTTCGGTATTTCTCCATTCCACTTCTTGCTTTTGAGACAAGTAAGTTTGCCGCTTCCCACCATGGTGTAGTTTTCACTGCACTTAGTCCGCACGAATCCGCCGACAGCAAAGCGAAACGTAATTGTAAGGAAAAGCATGTATGGTAGGCTTCGCAAAAAAGGCATCCATAAACTTAGACCACTCTATCTATGGGTTTACCAGCGCAATAAACTCACGCGGAATATTGGGAGAACACAAGAAAGCTTGTCACGAGCTGTTTGGCGATTGATTTACAAACTTTTTCGTGTTAAAAGGCTTCTCCTTCAAGCTAATTCATAATTCTCGTTACATCTAAAGGTTGCTGATTTAACAGGTCTGAAATCATCACCGCCTGTAATTCCATTGTCTGGGGCTACGGGATCTGAACATTGAGGTAAGGGTAGACGAGAAAGTCTAGACTGTTCACAGCTTCTCTATTTACGCACGCGGAAGAATAAGCGAGAGATGCGAGCGCAAATCAAGCGGGAGTGGGGTTGGGGTTTGCGGACGAAGCGAGCAAGAAGAATAGAAAGACTGTAGACATCTTTAGAAAAAAGTGGACTTATTAGGCTCCTCCCCCATCATCGCCTTGCTACTAACAGCTCCAACCCTTGACAAATTAATTAAATCGGACCAATAAAATTTGAGCGGTAAATTTCATGTCTAATTGATTACAAGTATCAGTTTGCAAACAACAACACGTACTTGCATTTGGGTGTTAAGAATGTCGTCTCAGACGACTTCGTCAACTGCGGCTCCAAAAAAAAAAAACAACGACAACAACAAAAAAAACGCTGCTGAAAGAGGGAGAAAGCCGAAATCATGCGGGCTTTCTGATTTTTGTAGGATATGCGCTTGTGCTTTTGCTGTTCACTTGGGGAATCTTGGCAAGACGTCTCGCATATCTGCGGAAAATTTATTCCGAAGGTGTTACACGGTGTGACACTCTTCAACTACAATGAGCGTGACACAATTGTTTAACGAGGAATCTTCGTTCTATAACATGTTTTGGAATTTCAAGTGCATCAACAAAGTCTTCCGCTGTCTTCCGAAAACAGGCCTGTACATGTATTTCACTTCTCCAATCAGCAGAAGCACGTCGTCCTTTGTTGACAAAACGATGGAAGGAATCCTCTTCCATCTCTTCTATTTGTTCTTTTAAAATCTCATGATGCTTTTGGTTGGCGAAACAATGAGAACGACAACATTCGCACCATTTGCATTTCTTTTGCGGTTGCGTAGAGTTGGTTCATTAGACTTTCCTCAAACCTCCATTACGAATCAAGACGCGTGTCAGTGATGACAACTGCTGCAAGCCGCAAAACGCGCCTGGACTTAATCATGATCGGCTGTTGTCAAGGTGATGACACTTTTGTCACCTTTCAACTAATGGGAATTGTCCTTTTCTGGAGAAAAGGGGAATTCACTCTTTTCCAAAGATGTCTACAGCCCCTCTACTCTTCTCGGTCTCCTCTCCCTACCCGATCAAGTCTTCCGTTTTGCGCTGGAGTCCAGTTCTCTCGCGATTCTATCTGCGCGTTCAACGATCGAATGAAAATAACAGAAAACAGAGGGCTGTGAACAGTCTAAAAAGTCAAACCAGTTCAATGTCGAAGTCGTGTTAAGTTCAATGTGCTAATTTTACCTTTTTTTCCTTTTTGTTCAGGTCCCGGAACTTTGTACCCATTGCTTTTTTGAGTTTAATGTCGTCGACCAGATGTGATTACTTTAGTTTTCGTTTCACTTTAATTAGAAAGCCTATTAACACGGTCAAATAGAAAATAAAACTAACCTTTACAACTTGGTGTTTCATTGCTCCAGCGACCGTCTGAGCACGTTATTGTTCGCACACCCTCCATACGGTAATCTCTAGGACACGTGAACATAACTGTTTTGTCATGACGAAAGTCATCACCAACCCTGTTTCCTTGATAGGGAAGGCCAGGGTCTGGGCAAGGCTCTGTTCAAACAGAAGGGTTAATCCAAGCCAGTCTTAACTTATACCAACGGTAACAACTGCAATGTAACTAGGCACTAACACCCAATTACCAACTGATCTCAAGTTCAAGGGGATCTTGATTTGGGGTTTTTACTTCTTGCAACCTGAAATTTTGACGTTAAATTTTTGCTGAATATTAACCACGAGGGCCTCCTGGGGAATATTGGTCCCAGGTCGTAGCAGTACGGACCGAGCGCAATGAGCTCCGTACAAAAAGGACCGAGGGCGTATATTTCCAAGCACGGCTCGAGCTAGGTTAGCAGGAAGCTTTTTATATGGCAAACGCACAAAAAAACATGATCTGTGACCGTTTCTGGTCCAGAAAGGACTAACCAGAGCTCTCGGATTTACCTCTAGTCTACTTTGCCATATGGTAATTTACTTTCCAACACCGTACCGTCCATAAATTGAAGATTCCGTATTTTTGACTTCTAGATAAATAAGCAATTCTCAGTGAAAAAAATAAATGTGTTTCCCCATGTTACGATCTCCGTTTGCTGACGTCTCTGAGTTGGTTCGAAAAGTGCAGCTAACTTTTGATGAAAAAGTTTAAGTCTGGGATGTTAATGGGAGCAAACTTTAACAAACAAATAAACAAACAAAAGCTACGAAATAAGCGACAAAAAACAATCAGACTTATCCAAATCACTGCCTTTTTCTTACTCGGAATTCATTTCATCAAAATTGTTCTCTTGCAAACCTTTACACAATGGTAGACTGTCATTCCATTTCCCCCCTATGCATCTAAGTTTTGATGGTCCGACCAAGGTGTAGTCAGCTCGGCACTTTATTTCAACCTCACCACCTTCCCTCAGGGTAGCGTGTGTGATAATACCATTCTTTATTGAGGCAATGACGGGGCAGGAAGCTATAATTAATAATACCAGGAGAAAAATTTCAATCTGTAAACATGTTGTATATACACAGGTAGTCATGAATGCCATTGGTAGTCAGTTCATTTCTTAAATGGCTATTGTTTTTTTTTTTGCACAAAGTAGAGATTTCAATCTCCATTAAAACGTACCAATGCAACTGAATTCCCTCTTAAGCCACATAGTCTGGTTACAAACCATGATTGGCGACCCCTTTAGGTAATATCCATCGCGACAGGCCAGAAAAACGTGAGTCCCATGAGTGTAGTTGACTTGAGTTGTTGGAGGATAAATGATGTACGAGTTTCTCGGAATGGTAGGTTTCGAGCATAGTGTTGCTGGAGATGGAAAGAGACAAAAAGAAGTATAGCACTATTTATTCAGTTAGCTAATACCTATAAGTTCTATGGATAGCTATTGCAGTTTATGTTATTTCGATCTGAAAGTTTTCCAATGGACAAATTGAAAACACGTGCACTGAAACGCCGCAAAACTGTAGAGCTCCCTTAGGAGAACAAGAGACATTAGCTCCCTAGGGAGACAACACCTTGAATCATCGACTTGCACATGACGAAAATATGGGTCTCCACACCATGGTGAAACAGCTTACGAGCGCAAAGCTAAACTTTTAGTTATTGCTTTGTATATACTGAGAAGCCGTCAGTTTAGGTTCTGCCCGAGGAAAGAAATAACGTCTTCTGAAAACAAAACTCACTGCTTGCCTTGGGACGAATCATATAGTGCTTATTCCTCCCCACCTTGAAATGAAAATCTAGAAGGGTCCCCATGCGAATACGTCTCAAAACTGGAAACCTTTTTTTAAAATTTTTGTTTCCCTATAGTATTCAAATTGGCAGCAAAGCAAAACGAACCTTTAAGATCAACAACACAACTGGGGCTCTCTGATGGTTTGGTTGCTCAGTTCAGATATATGAATTTAATATATATTTTCTCATATGGTTGTCACATTTCGATAATAATAAAAAAGGGTTTTACCAGCCATTTTTTAATTATAAGCACTTGTAACTAAAATTAAAGGTGTTTTACCGGTTAAATGGTCGTTATGGCAAATTTTATGCCTCGAAGATGTCACAACTCGTTTCACTGTAATTGGGCGCATTTTTGTGATACCAATATTGTAACATCTCTTGATAAAGTGTGGTAGTATTGATCTGTCAAAGTATGACTGCTGGGAAGTGCTATCATGCATATAATGGAGAATAAAGCCAAGTGTTAAGTAGCATTTATCGCCAACCAAGTTCGACACCTTGGAAGATTTTGATAAATGCTATACTCCGTAGTGACAATCAACTTACTCTCACAAAACGGCAGCTTCCCGTTCCACCTTCCATCAATGCATTCCAGCCTTGATCTACCGACCAATCGAAAATTTTCATTACAGCGAAATTCCACGGAAGCCTGGTCAATACTACTGCTAGTGTCAATAACTCGACCATTCGAAATTTGACGTAGAGCTGGGCAAAACCCTGCAAAAGAATGAAACATCATCAAAATGACAATAAAAAGGTGAAATGTATGAAATATAGATTTGTACTACACTTGAAGTGCGGGGAAAAGATATATCACAGAAGTTCCCATCGTTCTAATATACGAGGTTGAAAAATAATCACTTGCCTCTCTTCGTCGCCTCTGGGAAAAATTACGAACTTCGAAATCGGCCAGCTTCAAATTGGTTACTGCACCGGCATCGAGTACTGCATTTTTTTTTTTTAGGCAACTGCTTAAGCTTTATTCGTAACGCCCTAAGTTTAACAGCGAAAATACTTGAAAAAATAAGAATTGGACTAAAAGTAAATAGAAAATGCCCTATTCCTACATACCTAAGTAAGGGGTGTGGCTAATTCAACTAGAAGGGGTAAAGTATTGAAATGATTGTGGCTAAATGATATAGATCTTTAAATTGATGGGCTAAGCTAAGACGACGAAAGGTATGGTGCGTGTAATAATTAACACTTAATGATTGGTCTCGAGGGGAATAGTGAATTTGTTTCCCGAGAATCTCAATGTTTCCCGAGACTTCGTCTCGGGAAACATTGAGAAACATTGGGAAACATTGTCGTAAGAGCATCAGTGACACACTCGACTGTCGCCTCGTGTGCCACTTTTTGTTCTCACCACATTTTGACGTCATCTGTGATCTATAACTGAACAGAGGCTCGGCAACATGGAATCTATTTATTAAGTGGATAGCCAACTTGGCGCGCCTCGTTGGCTGTCTATCATCTCATATCCAATGAGCGCGAGTGGAATAATTGTCAAATAAAACATTTTCAATAACACAGTTGGAAAGAACGCTGAGCATACAATCATACCCACACATCTGAATTGCCGTTGTGTCCAGCTGCTTCCAAGGCATTTTATTATAGGTTTTCCAACCAGATAAAAACCCTGTTTACAAGCAAACAGCACCACGCTGCCTTTTTCGTACTTTTCTTGCTTCGGTGGATGAATTATGGTTGAGCCACGAGGAACGGCGGGTGGACCACATGTAGAACCTTCAGAAGAAGACGAATATTAGTTACACTTTACGAAAAAGAATAAATAACAGGCAATATAAAGTTGGGGAACTGTAGTTGCTACCAAAATAACTACAAAACTAGTGATTTATCGATTTTCAAGTGAAGAAAAACAGAGGATTATGTAATCGTTGGATGGTGTCCTTCAGTAGCATTTTAAATGAAAGTGGTAAAAGTTCAATTGAGGCCTTACACTACTGTAAAATGATATTAAAATCGTTTAAAAACTCCAAGCTTTCGCCGATCTACGGCATCATCAGGGATAAGAAAAAAATTTCCGCGTAAGGCTTATATACAGATGTAAATTAAAAACGTGTGAAGAGCGAAAGAATGTTGGGGGTAAAATGCATGAGATAAATAATAAGATACAAATATGAATAAAAACGAATGATATGATCTAATGAGCGAGTGTCGAATAAAAGGTCCGCGAATTCGCTACATTCCTCTCGGGAGTTGAGGGCAGGTTTGTAGTTTCGTATGTAAAACGTTTCCAACAGTCGTAGATTTGCGGGGTCGTTTTCTAGTACAATGGTCTTGATTTCGATGCCTTTGTGGACTTTGCTTTGGCACTTTGAAATGTGTGTCTTCACGGAGGAGTTGTCATTGTTCAGGTGTTCTCTTACACGATCTATAAACGATTTTAATATCATTTTACAGTAGTGTAAGGTCTCAATTGAACTTTTACCACTTTCAGAGGATTACGTGTTCATACTAATATAAATGGCGTACTTAAACCAGTCATTGTTTTTTAACCATTGTCTTTTAACTGTAGTCGATTCAGCCAGGATCTGGAATTTTAGAAGATGTATTACTACTCTAAGAAGAACTTCTGACGACTGGCATTCTGCCACATCACACCATCTCTTCCTGCCCCCAAGAGGCTGTGTAGCGATACGAAATGAAAGGGTTTTGAGAATAGGAAAAAAATAAAATACAAAAATGTAACCTTTATTTTACCCTGGACAATGTTTATAGTACAAGTGCTAATGGGGCCGAGCAAACAACTGAAACAAATAATTCAAATGGAACATAACATTGTTAAGAATCCCAACTTGCCGGAGGCAAACCAGTTGGCTATTTACAAGCGTGGCCGAGGATTTGAACCCGGGGCTAAGCAGCAACAAATCCAGGTAGAGGCCAGAGCGGGACTCAAACCCGGGTCGACCGCTGGAGTGCGAGTCCTGACCACTCGGCCACACTGCCTCCTTTGCCTTCAACGTTTGCGTCGTGCAAACGTTGGGTTGGCGATTAGTACGAGCGCAGTTCTGGTATCGAATTCCTAACAATAAAAATGTAAACAACGAGGGTATCAGTATTATAAGCTTGGTACGATTTAACTGACTGTGCGAGAGCTGACATAATGATGACGGCCTTTGGAAGATGATTGAGTGTCAGGCCGTTAACGGGTACGAAGGTACTGTATAAAACATGTGGGATTAATCTTTGTGAATGAAATGATTGTCTGATATTTTTACATATAATTTTTATGCTTAACTGTATTGGTTGACGACACCATTGACTTCTGTTTAAATTTTTCCTTAAAACATCACACGCCAGGTATCTCTCATTTGACTCGTTTCCTTTGTAAACTCGTATCTTGGGATACTGCCGAAACTGAACTTATATAGTATGTACATGTCCTATTGTCAATAACAATATATATAATTTACAGCTTTTAGCATATTATGGTTTGGATGCAGGAGCCCTGTTTGGGTGTCATATTTTTATAGAGCCTCTAGGTCCACAAAATTGAGGAATAGATTAGTCAGGAAATCGAAGTCAAAGGATAGGAAAATTGAAAGTTTGAAAGTTTAAGAAAGAAAAAAAAAATGAATAAAACATGGTCAAAAGTGTAGAGATTCCAAGACCAGTGATTCGTGTTCAAGTAAAACCCTATTTAAAAAGTAATTTCTAAAATATAGTACTCACTGTCTTCTGTTTCCATAGTTTCCTTAATCCAGTCAAGGAACGGATGCACTCTGGTGTAGTATCCATACTGATCTTTTTGTGCGCAGCCATTTCCCCAGCTGACAACTCCAATCACGACCCATTTAGAATTCCTGAGTTCTCGAACAAAAGCTCCCCCACTATCTCCGTGACAGGAGTCGCTATCGTTTTTTCCGTCCCCAGCGCAAAATGCTGTCGTTGAGTTGAATTGAATTACCGATTTATTTATGCAAAGCTGGTCGCTTCTAATTGTGAAGGTGGCATGACGAAGAACCTTCGACACGTCATTAAGGCTCCCTCGCTCATCACGTTTTAACGGTCTTGTCACTCCCCATCCTGCCACTGTACCTCTTTCGTTAGGAATTGCCAGATCTCCTTCATTCCTTTCTGGGAGACATACTGTTCGAACAAAGTCACCAAGTTCCACATCCTGGCTAAGTTTGACAAGAGCTAAATCACCATCAAAATGCGGCGAACCCTTCTGTTTAAATCTTGGGTGCACAAAAATCTGTTCCGGAGAAATATCCTGTTGGGAAGTTTCATTAACAGACAGGTTGTGATCACCAGCTTTAATTTGGTAACTGAAAAACATAACAGTATCAAAAGTGTTTACTAGTTAATATGAGCAATATGTGCCCATGCATAGCTCATGTGCGCTTTGTGGTTTGCAGTTATTTCTACAGTATTGGATAGTTGTAATGCTAGTTTAGAACTACTATTATTTTAATTAACAGCCATAGTGCTATACTTAAAGGGAAATTATTACAGTTGCTTTACCATAAATAATAGCGGCTTCGGCGGCCCGAAGGTTCTACTCCTATGGTTATGGTGCTCCGTTTGTCACTGGTGATGCATAATGTTATCAGGAATGTAAAGAACATTTAAATGAGCTGAAATGCAAATTTTTAGGTTTATATCCTCGAAAAGAGGAATTCTTATGGATGTGTTAAAAAAATTAGCAGGATTTGCAAGGGAAGAGGCAAGTTTTCAAAGGGCGTTAAAATCTTCGTCTTTCGGTTTAAAATTCTGGAATTTTCCATTTTTTCTAATATTTAACCCCTCGTTATATCTCTCATAGTTATATGCCGGCAACTTCATTTCGTAGTGATTAATAACGGAAAAGGTTTCTGGAGGGCAAAGGTTCCTCGCTTCCGTACAAAACCTTCTAATTTTTGCAATATTCAACTGAGTCGTCATTAAATCTCAATCTTACATGGCACTGGTGTGAAATAGCTAAAGATTTAGAAACTATCGATCACCTGACCAAATGCTGCAAAAATAAACACTTACAGATCTGTGTTACTCATAAAAGATCCACCATGATAGAAACAGTGAGCTGCTGTCAGTACCCAGCGACGAGATATAAGGGCACCACCGCAACGAAAGTTAGGGACTGAAAAAAGATAAAAGAAACAAAAAAGGAAAGAGGGAGGTGGATGTATCAAAGATTCACATATAATTATTGTCATCCTCTCACTTATTTCACAAAGGTAAGAGGTCTGTAAAGTTCATCCAAGTCCTAGGAGGCAGCGTGGCCGAGTACTCAGCGTGTCGGGCTCGCAATCCAGCGGTCCCTGGTTCGAGTCCCGCTCTGACCACTACCTGGATTTGTTTCTCGGTAGCCCCGAGTTCAAATCCTCGGTCTCGCTTGTAAATAGCCAACTGGTTTGCCTCCGGCCAGTTGGCATTCTTAAAATGTTATGTTCAATTTGAATTATTTGTTTCAGTTGTTTGCTCGGCCCCTCTAGCCCTTGTGCTATAAACATTGCCAAGAGAAAATGAGGGTAAACAAATATTATATATATTATATATTCAGCTAGGATGATTTCTTTCTCTCCAATCCCTCACCCTCCTTCACGATTCATGGGCCAGGTAAGAAAAAAAAAAATGGCTATTTACCTTTGTATATTGCAATCTGCCAAGGCCACCATCCTCTTTGGGAAATTTGACCGTTAACTATCCGAACTCTAAAATTTGCTGAGCTCTGTCCACAGGAAGTTGTCTCTATCACTGATAAAAAATGCAGTTAACCCCCAAAAAACTAGACGCTTTGCTGCGTGTACCCAGGCAGTCGTTATACCGAGAAGCACTAGCTATATTGCAATTGAGCTAAATGTTCTGCATTTGAAGTCGCACGAAATGCAATCGAATCGATGTGCTCAAACTATTCTGCCTTTGATTGCATTTCTTGAAATCGATTAATAGCTTATCACTCCTTTGCAGGCCTTTAGGACGTGAAATGAGCAAGGTCTTTATATCAGCCTACAAACGTTTCAGTCTATTTTCCTTAGCCTTTGTCGTTGTTGTTGTTTTTGTTTTGCGTTTCTCAAGCAATAGAGACATTTTGAATATCAGAGTTATGACGGTGCGTGGCATAGAGCTACGAACGCGCTTGTCGAAAAACGTATACTTATCTCGTGATTTATAGCCCATTCAGCGGTTAAAGTATTAGGAAGTTAAAGTATTATGTAAATGCTTGTTTGTTCAGTACAGTTAATCAGTCGCCTAGATAGCCAAAGTAAGTTCCAGATGTTTACACTATTTTCCGGCCGCAATGTTGGTATACTGCGGAGGTACACCAACATGGCGGCTCCAAACTGGGCTCTGTAAATTTGTATAAAATATTTCGACGAATATCTGAGGTTTGGGAAAAAGCACAGACTTAAAAATTAGAGTAGGGTCATCTTTATTAATCTGCTATAACATCACAATTTCTTGACTTATCCACTAAATGGTTTTCGGGAATAATTTTTTTATTGCGTCAGGATTGCGTGACAGTGTAAACCAAGAATTGTTTTGCTGGGGTCAGCACACATTAGTTTCTTTCAGCTAAATGTTCAATAATTCGCTACATGGGTTTCACTCTCGTAAAGACACATAACTCTGTTACAAGGAAATAATGAGAGAATATCGTTTAGTTCGAGATTTTAACTTTATAGTATTATATTTTTCGAAGTTTCTCAGAGCATTTTTAATTTGACGTTCTTGAGTTCGTACTGGGGTTCTACTTGGTTCACGATCACGTCTAAAAATACGACGACGCTTCTGAAGATACTTTTTATCAAGTTGAAGAGTTGATAGCTCCGGTTGATAGCTCCTTTGGTATAACATGATTTTTGATAAATTCACTCAAAATGTTCGTTCATAAATTGATCTCTCGTAGGCTTGCAGACCGACCCGTTCCGAAAACGCTTAACGTCCTTTAGTGTTGGTCTACCAGGAAAGGTGTGTTCGTTTGTATGTGATTTCATCGCCCTAGAAATCATGGAATCCGTGCTAACTTTTCACGACGACAACTTTTGTAAATTCTATGTGCTGTACGCATGCACAGGTGACGCATGCGCTTTAGAGACCAGATGGCGATTTGTGACTGAACG